>NC_141144.1:9458343-9777926 GCF_053477565.2 Lygodium microphyllum | reverse complement strand
TCCCTATTGAGCAAGAGTTGCCTACTTTACGAGTAGCTCTATCATTACGACTAGGTGAGGTTGAATCTTTGAAACAACGGATTTTACAATTGGTAAAGTTGGATGAGGAAAGATTATTAGCCCTACAAAGTCTAGAAGCAATGCAAAAACGTCGTAAAGCATGGCACGACCAGAATATTAAAGTACGGGAGTTTAAAGAAGGCGATTTAGTTTTACTTTATGACAGTCGTTATTATAAATTTCCTGGGAAGCTTAAAATTCGTTGGTTGGGACCTTTTAAGGTGATTAATGTTTATGATAATGGTTCTCTTGATGTGCAGGATATTAATGCTGAAAATGAGATATTTAGGGTTAATGGCCTGCGCCTTAAACATTTTGTGACTTAGGCTAGCTAGGTATAGTTAGGTTAGTAGTTAAAATAATATTTTGACTAATCCACCCTTGGATGTCTTTTCTTTCTTGGGGGGGTTTTTAAATGGGATGCAGGTATGGCCTTTTTGTGGATGGATGCGCTTTACCCTCGTATTGATGCCGATAGTACTGATCCTGTTCATGCTGGACCTTACGATATTCCGCGTTTTCAGACGCATGACAGGTTTTTATATGCACCGAGAGGGGAGGCCTGTTGTGGTTCTTCTTTTGTGATTATTTTTTGTTTACAGTATCATCCACCTTTTGGTTGTAGGTCCTGTCAGCGGCATTTATTTGTGCGTGCTCAGCTCTTGTGTTGGCAGTGTCGTACATACTTTCGACGCTATGGTACCACTGCCATGCAGGAAATGATTGGTTATACCTACCAGCGTCATGATTATAATAGTGTTTTTTCTCCTGAGCGCGGCGCTGGTCAGTCTAGGGTAGGCCGAGAGCAAGCAGAATTTGCGAGATATCGTTCCACTGTCTACCGCCTTACTCCATCTTACCATGATTTGCAGACTAGTGTTCCCTGCCCATGTTGGGATTATATTTGTTGGTACATGGATGCGACCGAGGGGCATTCCTTAGATGCTTTACCAGTGGCCCCTATGCCCTACTATGATGATGCAGCTTCGGCTTCACTCCATGATGTGATGGAGGTTCTTAGCGATGCACCTGATAGCGGATCTGTGACTTCTGATATGTCTACGCTAGAGGCTATTCTTGAGCATCCTATAGATGATAGTTTAGTTAATAGGTTTGACTTAGATGGAGTTGATGATTTCGGATTAGGATTATTGTTTTCACTAGAAGATCTCAGAGACTTTGAAAATTTTAGTCTAGATATTTTGTTTTCTTAGTCTTTTATGTTTTTTCTTTTATTCTACATTTTGAAAACACCAAACAAACAAACAAATATATATATCGTTAAAAAAAAAAACATACAATGCTTTGAGTTATTGATATCCTGTAGGTTTTCATGCACTTTAGTTTTATTTTTCACGTAGTTAGGTAGTTAGTTGCACGCACGGTCAGGATATTCCTTTCAGTGCTGGAGTTTGGGATATTTAAGTTCGTGAGAAGGACAGTTCTATATGCAAGAATGGTTATCAAGTGGAGAAATATACTGCTTCTTAAACAACCAAGCAGTGGGAGCGTTACGACAGTCTAGTTGATCCCGATTGTGACATGAGTATTTGATAATTCTTTTATACAGGAAAAAGTTTTATTATTTATCTAACCCTTTAACATTGTACTGGCTAGTGTATGTTTTATGTGCAGATTTGACTATGATTTTGCGTTACACACTGTTGTATGTTTCTGATTGATTCTTGGAGTTGCAATATCCACGAACATACAAGGTTGTTTCATACCTAAACTTTTTATTTCATATTCATTTTGAAAAAATACATGAATAAAAAATTGATGGAATGAAATTAGAGATGTAGAAGAAAAAAAAAGAGAGGAAAAAACACTTAAGTAAATTACAGAGGAATTATAAATAAATATTTTAAACAAATATGAATGATATATATACACAATTCTCTATATGAAGTCCACTCATAAGGGATGGGACTTAGCATTAGGGAGTGATTAAAAGGGGGGTGACATGTGTGCATAACATAGTGAATTTCATTGTATGGGTGTCCGATTAGGAATCCTATAGAGTTTTCTCCTATTTTTTGGTCGCTTTTCTAGCGATCTGTGGGGTAGCTATGCAACAAGGTTCTCTCCACGAAATTTTGACTAGGAGTAGCATGGAAGAAAGATGCTGAGCTGGTGAGTATTCTTTGCTATCATTTGCCTAGGCAGAGTGACTAGTATTATGCGTTAGATTAGATTCCTCGAGCAAAGTTGTTGAGCTGAAATGTTTGACCGTTCAATTAAGTGATGTCTTCTTAGCTTCTTAGTTGATCCTTTAAAAAACAACAGCAAAACAATCCTTAAAATCCAAATATTAAAAGTTCGGAAGAGTCTATATATTTATTCTTTTAAAGAAAGTAAGTAAGAAGAAAAAGAAAAGAAAAGAAAAAACATCCTGAGACTGCAGGGTTTGAAAAAAAAAAACAACCAAAAGAAGATAACCATCGCCTCTGCGGTCCTGGTAGGCTGTAGGGATTTCCTTGACGGGTGCCCTGCGTCCGATGCCTTGTATCTCTTTGGGGTGGGACCTTTTGGGAAAGAGAATCAATGTATATACTCTTTTGACATTTAAAAAAAAAATGCCAATTAAACATAAACTTAAAAGAAGAGCCTTGGACAATTAGAAGTTATGAACCATTGGCTGGTTGTTCTAGTAGAACATGGATGGTTAGCAGCTAAACCCTAGGAGTCCTATTTAGTGTTGTAGTATTAGTTTACCTTGTTTGGGTTCTTTGTTAAGTAACGATCTTATCAGTGATGCTATTTCAGAAGCAATATTTTTAGTAGGATAGTAGTGTGGCAATTTATTGCCTAGAGGGATTATTGTTGTTTAGAGGCTCTAGACAGTTTCCTAGTTGGTATATTCTATGCAATGGATGAAGCTCTGTTATGCATTTCAGTGGGGAGAGCGAGTAAGGGAGAATGTTAGTTTGCACAAGTTTTTACATCTTTTCATTGAAACATTTATATTGTTTGCATTTTAATATGACACAAATAAGTATTTTTTCTACTTTTCCAGTGTCTACTAGTTGTCCATGTGTGGTTATGCAGGTGATGTAGCTGTGCTCGCGAGGACGCTTCGCAATTAAGTGGAGGAGAGTATATTTTTTCTTTCAAAGTTGCGTAGCAGTGCTCGTGGTAGCAGTGTTGGTGATGCTGGATGTTCGTGATGTAGCTGTGCTCGCGAGGACGCTTCGCATTTCAGTGGGGGAGAATGACAACACCTAAAAGACATGCCATTTATTGCAACAATTTTTTGGCAAAACTGTATACAATTGACACCTTATTACTAAATTTTTACATGAATTCAATGCAGATGCGGTGTTCGTTGTTGCTGTCTTTGGAGGCCATGTCCTTGCAGTCTAGCTAGGAGATGTGGTACAATGAAGTTCTTATACGAGAGGAAGGTGGAGTTTTAGACAAAATTTGATAGGTCTACTTAGTGAATCTTAGCTATGATTGTTTAAAATTTTCCCGTAGGGATTATTATCACTTAGAGGAGATAAGACCTTTTTATAAATTAGGGGTTTTCGGGGGAATTTTAGACTTGGCAAGGTCTTGACAAGTTGATAGGATATCTTAGTATTAATCTCAGGGATGGAGGATTTCATTAGTTATGCTACCTCCTACCTCCTACCTCCTAATGATGAAATTCTTTATGAAAAATACATAGCATTATGATTGTGATTATTGTCTACAGTAATATTGTAGTGATGATCAAGGGGTGATCATTAGATCATTGATGATTATTATGAAGATTTCTTTGGGGAGGTGTTGAATATTAGATTCAAGAGGATGACTCTTGGCAAGGATGATGTGATCCAAAGGGACTTACTCGCAAAAGGAAGATCGGATGTACCACCTAGGATGTACTCTTGTTGTTAAAGGTTATAAGGATACACTATGTCATATGTGAATTTATCCTTGTGACATCCAAAAGGGTGCTAAAGGAAATTTTGCAATATCAATCCAAGATATGCAGTGGTTAGGGGTAGGGCAGATTTCTACTTGGAAACGACTTGATGATCATGATCTATCTACGATTGATTACTAAGTATTGTGGTCCTCATCAACTAACACTTTTATACAACACATGTGGTAGTCTCTTCATATTTCAACGATCCTTATTATTATTTAAAAAAATAATATACATTACCACCATGGATTACACCTTGTCACAAGTATATCCAAAAGAAATTAAACACCATGATGTACAGGGTGGTAGGGGGGATGAAGAATTCAAGCAATAAACTCGTCACTCACATAGATGTATTTGGTAACTACCACTTAGAGGTGCAAGGCCCATTGGGGTCAGAGCATGGAAGAAGAAGTGTCTTAAATCTTTACATGCTTGATAGTGGGGACTACTCCAAGGATAGAGGATACATGGTTATGGGTGGATTCAAGAAAGCCAAAAGAAATGGTTTAAATAGCTATTTATCGAACTGCAGGAACGAAACAAAATCAATGCATTTACATCAATGGATAAGATTCCTGCCTTGGCTTATTTTCACATTTCTCTAGTTGAGACACGTATAGCAAGTCTTTGCTCAATAATTAGAGTTGAGCAAGAGGGAATTGGTTGTGCACAAGTGAACTCTGGCTTCTGGTCGACGTTGCATGAAGCAAGAGATGATCGTATGGTCTATAATGGACATCATCATGTCAATGATTTTTGCGGCAACCTTCGAGGAAATACAAAAAGTTTGTTGGCTACCATGCATATGGTAAAGTTGGTCAGACTAGACGAGCAAAGGTTGTCCTTCTGTCATTGAGGTCATCAATTAGTAGCAATATCTCACACATTGACATTCCCAAAGGGGTGTAAAGGTGCCTATACTACCTTATGTGGGCTCTTGATATTAAGGAGAGGAGGGGCAGTTACGTTCGTGTGACGCCTCTTGTCTAAAAAGAAAAAAAACGAATTTGGGGAGTCGACGGTCTGCAAGAGAGGGAGCGAGACGGAGAAGTAGCCAGTCGTTTTACCTACCCCCGCCAAGCCTCCATCCCTGCTCACCCGCGCAGTCGACCTCGTGTTCTCTTTCGTCCGCCTCGCCGAGTTCGAGATCCTCTTCGTCCTCTTCTTCATCATCGTCTTCATCATCTTCAAGGACCTGTAGCTGTGACCTATAGCTGCCGTGAAGGCTGTATAAATTTTGTGGCCAGAGATTTGTGTGAGACTACTGGTTTTGAACGAGGAGTTGGATTGGCTTACAGTTTAGTACTGCTTTCATACTTCCAGGCCAGAATTCAATCAGATTCTTGTGAAAAGTAAAGAGCGTGGCGGTCATTTTCCTCTTTAAAATGTTCAAAAATGCGCTTCAGTCAGGCTTCCTTTCAATACTGTAAGTGTTGGGAGCAAGCCATTGCGAATTTGGGATAAACAAGTGAAAAATGGACACATCAAGAGATTGACTGATGAAGACATTCAATCTTGTGCCGTGGAGATTATGGATACCAATGTTACCACAAACAAGGGGTTGTTCTTTTTGTGGATCAAAGGCGGATGGGAGATCCTTCTTGTTTTCTATGTAACATGGAGTTTGAAGAATAAGTGTGGGAGTCATAGGCAGGAATAGCATCTGGGGTAATTGTGGGGAAAAGAAAAAAAATGATGAGCTTCCATTTGAATCGACTGGATAAAAGACAAACAATGGCTGGATAGTGGCTAGACTGCAAGAGGACACGGTCTCCAAGGACGTGACGACGACCCGCGGTTTTGCAAGTAAGTGTCTAACTGGTTTATCTAAAATAAATGATATGGCATGATAATTTCTTTAGTTTAATATTTTTAAAATATGTCTTTTAACCTGTTTTCTTATGCTACATGGTTGTTTGTATTTATCTGAACTGGTTTTTATTTATTAAAAATCAAAAACAGTCGAAAACACTAAAAAATGACTCAAAATTATCATAAATAAAATTTTATAAAATTACCGACTGAAAATTTATAAGTTCTGATATTTTTCCTATAAAGCTTATGAGTCAGGGAATTTACTGAATTTCTATCAAGATTTTTAAAGATGTTTTGTTATATTTAAAAATTAGAAAAGAGTTATATTTAGGGAAAAAGCATAGTTTTCCTTTACGTAAAATGTGTTATTTATTGACATAAACTATGGATTCTTAGTGAAATATTGGAAACAAAATCTTTGATTTGTTAGTGCATTTATGTTGTAAGGGTTAAAGTAAAGAAATAACGATTTAATAATATTTTACTTAAGAAATGCTCGTATAAAGATATGGTGTTTTGGTTTTGAAAGGAGAGATTATATGCGGTGTGAGCATTTAGGAAACATGGGAAATTACAAATAAAAAGTTTGACAACACTTTATAATGATTTATAATGTTAGGTTGCAGTTATAAAATTTAGTTTAAATTAAAACCAAAATAAAATCAAACAATTTGATGATTGGATGGCATGAGGAAAAGCCTCAGCATCTATATTAAATTTTTATATGTTATTCATTTTACAATCAACTTCTTAAATATATGGAGTGGAGGGCCACTAGGATAATTTAAAGAAAACTAAGGGGATATACGGGATTTAAAATGAACGTTGTATGTGAACCATAAGAGTATGGAAGAACTTGTTTTATTCTGGTTGATGTTTAATAATAGAAAAGAAGGAAATGACGTTATATTCGCAAAATGAATTAAGTACTTAAAAACTAATAAGCAACGACGAAATTTATATACGGAGTGGGAAACGTCTACCAAGGGAGATTAAAATTTAGGGGTTTATGGTATGTCAGAAAATTTGATTTGAATGTTTGTTTCAAATTAAACAAATAAAAAGAATTAATTTTAATCAGGTGGAGAAAAACATAAAAAGGAATTTTAAATGGAGATATACAAATAGATCTAAGAGATCTATATCCCTGAAACAACCTTTCCAAAGTCAAACATTAAAAACATTTCCTGGATAAACCGCCACTAGCATGGCAGGAGAACATTATGAGGAGCTGCCTCTGAGAGATGAGGAGAAACTATAGTTAGTGACCAGTATAATTTACTGAAGTTTAGAATCTTTGCAGTTGGACTACTACTACAAACAACGTTGTAGATTTTAGGGAAGGCTAAGTTGAGTCAAATTAAAACAATTAGTGCAAATAATCACTTGTTTAGTGCAACAACTCTTAGGAGTTGGCTTGTTAACCTGGGTAAAAGTGGCTTGGTCTTTGGCCAGTCACATGAAGTGCATGGATTTGAATTGGGAATAGGGGAAGGGCTTACCAAGCAATGACTCACTGCTATCTCACCTCATTTACAATGGATTTCAGAGATTAGTTTATGCTCAAACAATCATCACAAGTCAAGAGATTAGGGTGAGACAATCACTTAATAGTAGTGAAAAATTTCGGCATAGAGTGGACAATTTTCAATGCAAGAAAGCTTAAGAGAGGATTGAGATTAAATTGCCAGCATGTAAGCATTGAAACCTTTAATAAAATGCATGATAGACTACTTTAATCTCTCCCAACAATAGGCTTTTTGGCTCAGCAATAGGATGGAAATAAAATAGAGTTCAAGAGTCAATTGCCTCTTTGATTAGTGAAGAAGGGCTGAGAATCAATGGCCAAGTGTTCCAAGGTTGCTCTCCAATGCTCCAATTATGCTCCAATAAGCTCCATGGTTGCAATGCTCAGCTCTAAGAGAGGAATCTTTGAGCTTGAAGAATAAAATTCTTCAATTGGGATGGGAGGATTGAGCTCTCAATAGCTCACAACTTGCATAGATGGGCATAGAAGGGAGATATTCCCTAAATGTACCCCATAATGCCTTCCAAGTATCAAAGGCTCTTCCCAATCATGGATCAGTCATGAAAATTGCTGCATGGACTGCATCATGTGGTTCACTCCATGGCTGTAGGAACTATTAAAGTAGAAGTTCCATAACCATTGAGTACTCTTGCTTCCTTTGTTGTACTCAAAGATGAAATAGCTCAACCATTTTGGTGTTTAGAATAAGCTGAGAAAACTGTATCCCAGAAGCAATGGCCTCCACATCTCAAGATCCCATAAATGTTGTTTTGAGTTCTCAAATAACTCAACCAATCTGGTCTTTAGAAGATTAAAGATGTATCTCCATGTTAGGAAGTTCACTTTGATCCAATATCTCATGGCTGTGGATCAGTTGCTCTTCACGGGTGACAAAGTTGCCCTAAGTTTCCTAACTAACCTCACCAATTCTGCAAGCAGTTTTGGCATGGAGAGTCATGTTTTCCCTCTTAAATGGATTAGGATTTGACAAGGATGTCTCCTCGAATTATGACTGTGTCGGTTATCCCATTTATTGTAGCTCAACTACCAATGCTATTTCACTTTTCACCACGGCAACATTCCTATATTGGTAGCTTGTATATTGGCATTGGGTGGACTTGCTGTATATTGCCAAGGCAAGAAAACGTGTCGATGATGTAAACAATCTATTTTAATGTGGAACTGTTTAAATCATCGACATCATAGATTTCTCAATTTCAAACAGTTTTGCTATTATACCACTTGATTTGTTTTTGTTTCTGCTGCCTCTTCCCATTGGGACAAAGCCACAGTATATCTCACAATTCACCTTGAGATCTTCAAGTGCATTGGTTGTTTCTTTAAGCAAAAGTGAGCAATCTAACATCTGTATTTGTATAAAAACACTGCCATCATGATAGCAGACAAGTTCCTAAACCAGCCTAATGGCCTTCTTGAGGATGTTCAAGGTCGCGGCTCCACAGTAGTGCATTCATAAAATTTGATTCCTCCATTTTCCCCCAAAAGCAATAGACTTTGATAAGGAGAGGAGCTCGAATGAAGATGAAGTGTGAAGAAGGATTGATTTGAGCAGATCAGTGATCCCTTGCTTGTTATCTAGGCTTGTAGAGCTCCTAAGGTACCACTCTACCAAGACTGGTGATGAAATGACCCATCTGAAGGATTATATGACCTGCATGAAGAAAGGGAAGAGTGACATTTACTACATCACTGGAGAGAGCAAGAAGGCTATGGGAAAATTTCACTTGTTGGAGAAACTGAAGAAGAAAGGATATGCCATTCTGTTTGTGGTAGATGCTAATTGGTAAGAAACTAGTATTGGCAACCAAGGAAGGTCTCAAGCTCGAGGATTCAAAGGGGGAGAAGAAGGTGGAAATAAGAGTGGGCTAATATCCTCCATGGAAGCTTGGCTAAAGCTTGAGAATGAAGAGAGAGAAGACTATTCCTCAAAAGTAACTAGGACTTTCCCCTCTTCTACTCCATTTACCGCTGTCTTTTAAGAAAATATCTTCAAAATTGGCCAAAAATGATCGACGAGCTGCTAAATGTGGTCTTCCAGCCTCCAAACTTGGTCCAAGACTCCATTAATGCTCTAGGCCTGTAGTCCTTGTGGTCTAGAGATCCTTGATAACTACACTAATGGTCTGTGTCATGTCTTTACCTATGTACCTGTGGCTCTTAAATCTATGTGACTAAAAAATAACTGAATGGAATGTTAGCCAATTGGTTCCTCTGATACCAATTGCCAAGGAGAGAGAGAGAGAGAGAGAGAGAGAGAGAGAGAGAGAATAAGAAGAGGAGAGATAGAGTGCATAAGAGAGAGAATATTGCATGAAGAGAGAGAAAGAGAGTGATGAGGAGAGAGAAATACTAGAAAAGGAAAGAGAAAGAAGCCATGAAAGCTTGGAGAGAGAGGTGAAGATGAAAGGAGACTTGTATTATTATCTAATGGTAAAAAATCAAGTCCCTCACACCTTATATACCAACTAGTGTAGCTAGTATTTCCTCATTATTAAATCCCCCTCTCTTACAACCTTAGCAATGGTAGTGTCTAGTCCTTTATAGGTGGCCAAGTATAACCGAATAGTAGAACTGATAGCCAACTTTAAAGTTGTAGAGTTGAAAATCATACATATGCAATATCTCAAGATAGGATTTAGGAGATCGTGTTCTTAAAACAACTCTTGATTTAAACTTTACTATTTTCCTAGGTTTCAATGAGATGAGCTTTGACAGGACTTCAGGATTTTCTTGATAATGTGGCCTATTTGAGGAGTTTTTGATGGAGCACCCTTATTGATCAACTCTATGCTCTTGGATGAAGTAGAGGAGAGTACAATAACACTCATATATCTGATGTACTAGCAGACTAATATTGAGATATGGTCTATGTGTTTATAGTTGTCACATAGCCTTACAACCAAGCAAGAAGACATGAATGACATAAATCACTTGATGGATTTAAAATTTTTATTAAAAAAATAGATTGAGCCAATATCCAGCTAGCAACATGATTGTAAAATGCAACATTAGTGCTTACAAGCACTCATCTCAATGTTTATGCCACTTGAGATGTGAGATGTGGGTTGTTTTATGAACTAAGGAGGTCCACCGAGGGTAAGAAACTTTTAAATAGAGCTTTCAAAGCTTCAACTAACTTTGGAGAAGATCAATCGGTGATTAGAATCACTATTAGTGATAGCATTAGTGAAAATTTTTGAAATTTGAAGCAAGCTTGAGGTTTGGCTATGCCTACCAAGAGATAGGTAGTTAGGGTTTGCCTCTGTGTGGCCAGCAGAGATGGAATTTTGCCAAACCCTTTTAAGGTTAGGAAGTCCACTTGGGGGGCTATCATTTCCCTTAGACATCCGCCATTATTGAGTCTTCTATAGGCCGTGCCATGGTGATTATCAGGAGGCTATGAATTTTGCACCTGATTTGCAATTTCTTCAATGCTACCCTCCACGATGCATAATGTTACCCTCTGATGTACCATGCCAGGTTGCCTTGAGTTCGGAAGTCAGGAGCTGAAATGCTCTCCTTTGGCTTCCCCAGATCCTCCAAGGTCAGGGGGTCAAGGTTTGGCTATGGAGGTAGGAGGGAAAAAATGAAGATGATGGAAAATTATATTCACTTAGTGAAGCTGAGGATAGAGCAAGCTGAAAGGATCAGAGGAGGCATGTGAATACTCAGAGTTTGCAACAAAAATAAAGTGCACAAGGGAGATGAGAGCTCAAAGTACAAGAACAAAATCTTGTTTACTAAGTTGCTTAGAGTACAACTTTGGTACACTCTCTCACAACTGAAAGTGACCCATAGGTTGTTTATATAGCCTCTGCCAAGCTAGGGTTAGGGCTTCCTCGGCCCCTTAAGGCCATTCACATACATCTACCCTTATAGACCTTGCTTAGGGTGGATTCCCATGCCTACATTCTACACTTAGTTCCTACACTTTTCTTCCTCTTGTTGATCTGAGTCAAAATCAGGCCCTTTTTCTTGGACCGACTCAATGGCTCCTATTAATATGGTGTTATTTGCTATTCTGGCTCCCCAAGGCCTAGCAATGAGATTTCTTGTTTGGTTAAACCAACTGAGATTAGGTGAGCACGTTGCTTGCCAGGCTTGGGTGCCTTGGCATAGAGTCCATGTTGCAGTGCTCTCCTTGTTAGCTCTAGCTTTCTTCTCAGTTGCTCCAATGGCTCTTCTTTTCCAAGCTACATGACATTCGATATTGTGCTCAAGAATGCGCATTGTTGCTCCAGTATTCTTGTCTCAACAATCGCGGCTTTGCTTTCCACTAGGAGGCATTCACACTCAGAATGGGCTAGCTTGTAGGCCTTTCTTGATTCTATTTTTGTTCCTGGTTGCTTGTTCCTCTACTTTCTCCTTCATTTGCTCTAGCCCTTGATTTTGGTATTGGGCTAGTGTGGCAATCACGTGCTCTTGATCTTGCCACATCATGTGCATTTGTTCTTGCTCTTGGTTTTTACATTCCACCTACTCTTTCAATATGGCTTACTCATGGAGGGTTGATTGTAGCTGGTTATGTAGTTCCATCAACTTCTTCGGGGCCTCCTCATCTCTTCGGTTCCTTATCACATGCAACTCTATCCTTGCCTCTTCTCTTTGCCTCTTCAACTCCTTTATTTCTAGCTCTAGACATTTATTTTCTTGGGAGTTGAATGTGCACATATTTTCTAAGGAGATGCGATTCTCTCTTTCTTCATCATACAACTCCTTTAGATCCTTTTCTCCCTCCCTTGCCTTTAAGGCAACTTTTAGTGTGATTACTTCCTTGTTTACAATGGTCATCTCTTGCTTGCTCTACCTTATAGGCTATGAATGCAATCTTTTCTTCCTCAAGCATTTCAAGCGTTTCCTTTTTCTCCTCTATCGTGTTGTTGAGTTGGCTTTGCAACTCCTTTATTAATTCATCTTTATCTTCATTGTTGCGCAAGGCCAAAAGTACCAAAGTGAATCGAGTTCTTGTTTGGCCCTTGTGGCATGATTTTGCATCCCACCTGCCCCACCTACTGCTAGCCTCTTTGTTCCTACAAGGGGGGCTCCTTTGCTAGGTGCAAGTGCAATCTCTTGGGCTTTACTAACTAAGTACTTCACCAAGGCCATGATATTTCTTTCATTGATCACCCCTTCCATAGTTTTGTGTGTTGGGGTGATTGCTGGTGCAGCCATGACATGTGGGATTGGGTGCAATGAGGCTTTACCCTTGCCTTCCTGCACCGGTTTTGTTCCCACTTTAGTTTATGTGCTCATGCCTGGCACATCCTCCCATGTTGGGCTCATCATTGCTGATTCCTTAGATTGGGAGGGTTGTTCAATAGATCTCCGAATGACCAAGGAAATCTCCTCCTCCTATTGCCTTAGTCATTCTTCCTCCTCTTCTTGCCTTTTCTTGTGCTCTTCTTCTAGTCTATTCGATTCCTCCCCCACCCTTTGTAGCTCTTTGTTTTCTTGGGAGGTAGATTGAGTTCTTCTTATGGGGATTTTGAGAGTGATCTTTTTCCTCTCCCCTTGGCTCAACAATTCTGAGCCTTGCTGCTCACTGACAGTCCTCTTGCTCAAGGTTTCTTGCTATTGAGATGATTGGTCATTCTCCTTTTCATTAGCAACTCTCTCCCTATTTTCCTACTGTTCCTTATGGACCTTATCATCCCATTGTTCTTCTATCAAAAGTGAGATGGTGAGGCTTTCTTAGGTGGGAGAGTGATGCTCCACTCAGATTAGTGATGGCTCCGGGCTCTTCTCTACTACTTCTCTTTCCACCTCCCCTAAAGCTTCCTGAACAATGGTAGTTAACACTCCTCCAAAGCCTATAGTCAAAGCCTTGGAGGCATGTTGTTTCCTCTTGAACTTCACTATGGTAGCCAGAGACTCCCCTTCTACCACCCTTGGTACTGTGGCCAGTACATTTTCCAATGTTTGTATTGTCTTCCAAATGTAGACATTCCAATTTACCTCATCCAAGGTGTTGGTTGCAAGACTCTCAAGCAATGGTATGCCTATTCTATTCATGAGAACATTATATCTTTAGCTTGAGAAAAGGGTGTGGACCATTTTAGCCTAGAGGAAAATGGTGAGGTCTGTAATATCATTTAGACTGATTTTATCATTAGTGTAAACCTTTTTTTAATCCATCCCCAACATCCAGTACATATACCTCTTTGGCCTCTTCTCTAGCTTCTTTGATAATCCTAGTGCCTTCTCCACCATTTCTAGATCAAGGGAAACTTTCACCCTTTTAGAGGTTTCACCTTACTTGGTGCTCACCTTGCCATTGTTCCTTTGGACATCAAAATTCCTCAGGAACTCTATGCACCTATCGTGGTTAATCTTCTGGCCAACCTTCTCTATGTATCTGTGGAGATTGCACTAGTCCACTATTTATCTCACTAGGCCTTTCTTGTTTGCCATATCAGCTCTCCCAAATTACTGAAGCTATAGTACTTTACCTGGTTGTAGACTTGCATTTTAGTGGCCAATCGGTATTTATTGTGCTCTTCCTCTCAAAATGGGAGTTGGCTTTCCATCTCAAGCTCTTGTTATGGCACAACATCTTACAATTAGCTCATTTGAGAGTAATTTTTGCAATAAAGGAAAAATTTTAAGATCAAACATTATGAAATGGTGCGATGTTCTAGTAAGGAATGGAAAATTTGTATACTTCAAGAAATCCACACATTCCAATCATGAATTCCATAAAAGATTTTCTTCAAGTACAAGTTCCCTTTATTTGTTCAATTTTTCTTTTGAACCTTTATTGCTTTTGGGATTCAGTTTGAAGTTCTAAAGTTCAAGTCATGTTTTCTTTTCCACCCTACCCCCTCCCCCCCCCTCCCCCCCGCCCGAGAATGATGAAAATCCTTCTTAGGATTGGAGGATGAAGGGTTAAGGGCGTGAAGCAATTGCTTGTGGTACTTTATTTTTTCATGAGCCAAGCATAGAATTGTGGGTTACATCTAAGTGGACGTGACTATCCATGTTTCGAGGCCTAATGCTTATTTGTGTGATGTAGGTCAAGACATCGGTTAGGAAGTCTCTAGAGTTCATCCAACTGCCAACATGTCGTTCTTCCTCAGTCAGGAGTTAATCCAAATAGGGATGGGTATAACATGTTCCTCCAAAGGTTGTTTGCACGTGATGGCTAAGACTCTAAATGAGGTAGGAGCCACATGGGTAGGGTCGTACTCATTGGTTTTGATTGCATGTCTTTGCTCGACATCGATCATAATTTGGCAGCCCTCTTTTTCCCATTAGAGACATAGAGCATATCATTTTTGCAAAAAGAAAGATTCAAAGTTGGCAAATTGCTTTAGCTCTTTTAGCTCTTGGCTTATTGTAGAGACTTTGCTACTACTATAGGATGTAAACAACCTCTCTAAGAGCTTGCTCTTGAGAATTCTCATTGTCAATCAAGGATTTGGCTAGCTCGGGAATCTTGACGAACACACACTCAAATTTCTCCCAAGTGCATGGCAAGGAGTGCACTTCCACTCCTAATGTCCCATTGACAAGGCTAAATCCAACAATTCATAGCTCTTATAGAGAGCATGGTGAAGGTGGCATCCAAGCATCTAATGCATGTAACCATGGAGCCCCAAGAGAGACACCAAGGAAAAGGGATTTCTACTACAAGAAAATCTATCTTGTAACATTAACAAGCTTTTGTTTCATTCTTTAGAGAGCCATAACAAGGAAAATAACACCACTAGTAAGAAATCTTCACGCAATATCATAGAAACAAACTCCCACAGTTTTATCTTCAACAAAATTCATCATTCTCATTATATTCTTCATAGAATTCATCAATCAAAAAATAAAACACAAAAGAAAAACCACTTTAAATGGAAAAAATATCACATATGATTCATCTTCATTGTCTTCATAGTTTTCTCTCACAATCTCTCATAGAAAGATACATTGTTTGGCACAGAATTGGCTATCTCTGACTCTCTCTTTCTCTCTCAATCAATAATACATCATCTCCTCACTAAAATACTCAATAATCACTCATAATAATCCTTCTTTGGATGTGGATGCCCCTTCCAAAAGGTGTGTCTGATATGAAAGGTCACCAAAGCCACTACAGTGACTCTTCATAGCTCATCACTGTCAGTTCACTCCAATCTTCTCTTATGTCTTCAACGACTGCTTCTTCCACTTTCTTGAGATCTTTTGAACTTACATTCACCTATTTCCATGGCTAGAAAACTTTCTCAAAATCACACATACATTCCATAGAAGAAGCATACAGAAAATAACAGAACAGAAATAGAAATAGAGTAGGAACAAAAGCTCTATAGAAGCTCAACAAAAGGTTAGAGATGGTCAACAGAAAGAATCAGAATCACATAACTCATACTAAAAGCATTCCAAAATTTCCAAAAAAACCATTCAATGAGCTCTCAAAAGACCTCAACTTCCATCAATCATTAATCCATGCTTCATACTGAAGCAAAAGATAACAAAACAGAAGCTAAATAGAAGCTATCAGAATCTCAATAGAACCTATCAGAACATCATAGAGCCTCAGACTTCTACTAAAAATCATCATGAGCTTCCAAAACATAATCAATATCATCCAAAAAACTTTCAAACACTTCCAAATCAACTAGTCATCACTCAAAATCCATAAAAAATTAACCATTTAGCCTTCAAAAACAACCAAAATCAACCAAAAAATCTAGTTATTTTAGCCTTCAACAGACTAAGTCATCCCCCATTTTTGTGGTGAGATCCGAGGCCAAGGCAATGATAGATTTACACTCATAGAATTGAGGCTTGTAGGAGGTTGGGTTTTGGCTAGATTGGATAACTTAGGGAATTGATGCGTGCGTCGTGAATTGGTCAGTAGGGTGTTTAGTGGCCACTTGTGTGAACCGGTCTTGGGGCGGCTCAGATGATGCGATGATGCACTACCTTCTGCTTGTGGAGAAGTTGGGATACTAGGATTGTCAAGTTGAGTTGGTTTAAGGAAACTGGTTTTGATTTTGGTCGATAGACTTGTTGAGGTTCTATGGGCTTAATGTTTTTTGAGTCAATTGGTTTCTCATTCCTAGCTAGCTTACCATTTTGTGGAGATGGGCTAGAGGACCTGGATTGAGGAACATGCATGCCACTCATAGTCTTGGGAAACTAAATCCAGTTATTTCCTTTGTACTAGCCTTGAGCGCACAATAGGTCTTTGAGCACCCATCATGGCTTGACTACTTGTCTACTTTGGTAGTGCCAGCTTTGCCTTGTAGGCCTAGCGCATGAGGTTCCGTGGTAGGGGTTCATGTGGTTTGGCTTCTAGAGGACTGTAGTTGCCATTTGGGCATTCCTTTAGGCTATTGCTTAGTGATCTTGGATGTGTCTCCTTTGGATTGTGAGCAGTTTGTCTTTGCAGAATAGTGGGATAAGTCACAACCCCCCTCCTTGGACCTTGCACTAGGTTTCTCTACCAATGGCATTGCGGTCTTAGATGGAGCTGCACTACCCTTGTTGAAAGTCATCACTATTATCTGAACATTGCCAATGGTGAGGTGAATGTGCTACGAGTCATAGTCGACATTGCAGTGTGCTTGTTTCTTAAATGCACGTCCTAGCAACGATTCCTTACGAGTGGCCTTGGTGTTAGGCATCACGTAGAAGGTCATAGAAAGGCTTTTGTCTCGATAGAGACTACTATTTTGTACTTTCTCAATAGTGAGTAGGAATGCCCCCCAAATGGCAGCTTTGCATTAATAGAATGCAATTGGAGTTGACCAATGAGGATCCAATGATTGTGTATAAGGATATTATAGTCAACTCCCTCATCAATGAGTGGATCAAAGGCATATGTCGTGTGACCAATGATCGATGTGCACAAGTATGTAGTTGCCACTTCTTCCTCATCCTCTTTCTCAATCACAATGATGGTGGCTACTCGTATGTTTATAAGTAGGTTTAGCATTGGAGGCTCATGTGGTGGGTGTACTGCTATTGGTTAATTGCTACAGCTCTTGGCCATCATGTAGAGTGCTACACTGATGGTGGGACCCTACTATTTAGCAACTGAGTTGGTGTGACTTTGTGGGACTCAGTTGTTGCCCTGGCTGCCTATTTATAATCCTTCTCTTCATCTAAAAATAGTAGATCGATGGTGGCTACTAACGCAAGCATCCAATGCTGCTCATCCTCAAGGCAAGGAATATACTTTGTTAGTGGCCCCCCCATAGGAATTGCTGACTTGTGAGTCTCCTTTAAACATAGTGAAGATGGTATTTAGATCAACCAGAGTGGTCTTCCAAGTATCCATCTTGACTCTTATGGCTTCTAATATGTTATCAAGAACATTAGATCATTGCTACAGTCTTCTATCACTCGTGCATTTTGCATCCAGGACACCGGCCTAGCAGGATATTATAGTCCACTCCTTTCATGACTATGAAGTTCACTGAGAAAGGCTATAATAGGGGCCTCACAAAGTGTACAAAGGTTGTAGTACAAGGCTACATGAGGAGTTTACAAGCTTATGACAGGATCATTTTGGGCTAGGCAATACAAGGCTAAAAAACTCAATAAAAATTTACGTCAAGGACCATGAGATCCTTGCAGTTTTCAACATTTCTTTTTACATAGATCTTCAATTAGTTCCAGGTCCTCTTGTCGATGTAGTCCAGCTTGCTCTTTTTGATATTGTGCTTGTTCTTCACTTTGCTTGCAGCTTCAGTCTTCATGTCCATGTCCCCTCAAGCAAAGACATCTCAAGCTTTGGCATGTTGAGTAGAGTGTCTAAAGCATCTTCAAGGTCTTCAAATAAGATCATTGATTGCTCTTTGGTGTAGGCAGCTCCAATGTTACTTACAAGTGATGCAAACAAGACTTCTATGTACTGCAAGTGAGCAACAAGAGTAATGTTGCTCTGCATCTGCATTAAGATCCTCTTGTTTGTCATTTTCATGACCAAGGATCAGCAACAAATCAACTCTAGAATTCTCAGATTTTATCAGTGGAAGAGCATATTACAGTGTGCTAAGAGACACAAGTAATGACTATGTGAAAACACACTATGTAAAGGCTATGTCTGAGTTAATGTCGAACTGGAATCTTCTTAGTTTGGGATTGTTGATCCTTCTTTGATCTTTATAGGTCCTTCCCCTCCTTGATTTGATGGTGGGATAGTAGATCAGAGTGGCAATGGTTTGCTCCAGGTGGCAGGAGAGAGAAAATGATGAGATTTTTGAGCTTAGGTGAAAATGGCTATGGAGTCATAGTTAGAGTTTCAGAGAGCAGCTTGGGTCTTTGCTTAGTGTGCATTGTTTACTCAATAATTATATATATATATATATATATATATATGAGAATCAAGCTTAATTAATGGGCTTCAAAAACCCTATGGACTTAGGAAAGATCGCGGAACATCATAATTGTGCAGGGTGTACAAATCAGGTTGCGTCGTTTTTTGTTTGCAACCACGATTTTCCATAATGCCAGCCTATAGAGTGATGAATATCTTGCATTTTTGTGATGGAAAGATGCTCCTTGAGTTGAGAAATGATCATCTAGAAGGAAGAAAGAGGAGATATTCTTTGTATTGAGAGATCCAAAGACTCCAAGCAGGGTATGTCCTACAGGTCACAATTGCAAGCTATGGCATGACTGAGAATTTTGACAATGCTGAGCCTATGGTTGCTTGATGTCACTGATTGAGGTGACAAGAAAAAGCTCTGGAAGTAGGAAAATACTTTTCTAGAAGAAAGCTCCGGGAGATTTGACCTATGGAGTGAGATATAAGAGCTTCAAGCTGACAGGGTGTAGATGGCTATGGTTGCCATGGAAGCTCAAGTGAAGGTAGAGTTGAGAGATGAAGCCATGGGTTGGAATTGAGCTGACCAGAGTTGAAAAGAGATTGAGAGAGAGCAGAGAAGAGCTAAGTCGAGTTAAGTCATGCCTAACTAGGCTCTAATACCATGTGAAAAGACGCAAGATCTAGAACATGGCTATGGTGGCTAGAACACAAAGAGAATGTTCATGATGGCAAAAATTGAAGAGACCTACTATTACTCATGTGAATTAGGTTCCAAGATAGAATCTTGGACTCATAAACAAAATCTTGAGTATGAGACTGACAATGACCAAGACATTAACTGAAATTGGAAAGCATCATGATATTGCATTCATCATATGTATCAAAAAGTGGTAGTCAAGTACAATGCTTTATAGTTGTTGGATGGGTAGCAAATTCCCTTTATATGCATATGGGATTCAATTTACCTGTATGTCTTAAGCCCCCAGAACTACCTCATACAAAGAGGCCACAGTGGGTGTGATTGTAAATTACAATAGCCTTGTATGTGTCTGATCGTCTATATGACATGTATGAATGTATACACTCCATAATCCAACCAATGGAAAACCTCTTGGCCACCATAGATACTGGAAACTCCTCATGCAAAGATGTCACTATGTAGCCCTTACTCCCCTCTATTATATTCTTCTAATGGTCCAAAACGTTGTTCCTAAATACGTGTTGGTAGAACTCTCTCATGCAAGACATCACCCTCCTCCCCTTATCATTCATGATCACAGCACTTGTTTTCTCATCTATGAGGTCTCTATACCCTACTAGGATATGTCTAAGGTGTGGCCTCTCCCACCTGACCACGCTCTTGGGCATAACAAGGAGACCCCTATACATCTAGTGTATCTACAAGGATAGTTTCTCTCAGAGTAGCACCCATAGGGGTGCCACCTCTACAAACAACTAAGTGAAACATGGAGTCACAAGAGTAGGTACCCTTACAAGTGTGACAAGTCTTGGAGATTGCAAGTGTCCAATAAACTAATGAGATGGAGACACTACATTGGTGTCTCCACAATACCCACTTGAGCCACTGTCTTTGATACCACCAGTATAAGAGCAAGGAGTAGCAACAATCTTTAGAACCAATTGTGGGTTGATAGCATTTACATCTTCGTAGCATCTCCCATAACCACTCTCTTTATCCAAGGCCAGTATAGAGCATTGAACCTGCCTACTAGATATCGAAGCATTGGAGCATGCTAAAGTAGATCTCACAAAATCACTCCCTCCATTCGGGGTCAATCTAGAGCATTGACCCCACCTACTGGAGATTGAAGTATCGAAGCGTGCTGAAGTAAACCTCATAGAATGGCATGATGATGTATGTGACAACATTGGTCTACCATATCTCTAAAGTAGGCCATCTCATCCAAAGACATGTATGTGAATATCTCTTATAGCTCCTCGACAATCATCCCTTGACTCATCCTGCTCTCTAGGTATCATTAAAGGTAACATGCATGGACAAAAAATGATGTTAGCATAATCAATATAAAGATTTAGATAAAGTATGACAACATAACTCTACAAAAAAGGATGCTAATTAAATTCTATATACTAAAGTATTCTTAAAAGTAAATTATCAATGAATTGAGCAAGCAGATGCAAATATGACCCAGCTTATGGCTTCATGTCAAGCTCTTGGGATAGCTTAGTGTACACTAGAAGGTCTATACATAGGTCACCACAAAAATAAGTATCCACTTCATTCTTAAAAAATTCATCGTCCACTTCATTCTTGAAAAATTCATTGCCTCTTATCTCTTTATCTATGTCACATGTGCATGTCTTCTCTGCATGGTCCAATCTCTCTTTACCCTCTAGCCCCTTGCAACATCGATCCCTCTACCTACATACTTTTCTCATCCACACTAGGGACATTGCTTTCATCGTACACTAGTGTACTCCAAGGTGTTAACAACACAACATATCACCATCAAGGTTGTCATGGATTTGGATAGAAGATTACCTATTCAATATCACATATAAGTGTGTCACAAAGACGGAATCAATGTTTGTGACTATTTTTTGTCATGGAAAATTTAACAAAAAATGTCATATACTTGTTCACAACCCAAAAAGACAAACATGTTGCAAAGATGATTCATTTTCTCCTCCATGCAACATACAAAACTAATTCATTTTCTCCTCCATGCCACCATCCATCTTTTTCTCTATCCTATTTTCAACCACCACATCTCCATTTATATAGATCATCATCCTTCAACATCCATAGCGTACTATTGTTTGGATCCACCATCAGTAGCCACTCCAAAATATGCACTAATGTCTCTCACATTAGCCAACCTTCATCCATGCTACCTTTTGGTTGAGCTCATTGGTACACAAAGCCGTTCAAGATTTTTATGAAGCACTCTAAGACAAACATCCATCATGTATGGATGGGTCTCACAATCTCCACTTTATCCATGAGATGTAATAGGAGGTGAGCTTGTATTATGAGCATACTCATGGGCATGTACTTCTCAAAGAGATAAACTGTCTCCAGTGCTACCCACCTTGCGAATTCAATAAAGGATAACTTTATCACCTTTTGTGATATCCATTACACTAAATTTGGCAACTTATAAATCATTAAGCATGTTTTTGGAGTGAGGCACCCTGCAATCACGATCAACAATATAAAATACTAGAAATTTAAAGCATTTTGAATATAAAATAGACACATTAGTGAAATATTGAGGTTACCCACCTTTCGAATTAAATAAAGGATAACTTGATTACCTTTTGTGATATCCATTGCACTATATTTGACAACTTATAAATTATTGAGCATGTTTTTGGAGTGAGGCACCCTACAATCACGATCAATAATATAACCTACTAGAAATTTAAAGCATTTTGAATATAAAATAGACACAATAGTGAAATATTGAGATTACTTGCAATCAAAAGGCTAGGACAAACTTGGCATATCTTGTGCCAATCCTGGGATTTCAATCTTGATAGTTGGTCATCTTTAGAAAAAGAAAATATAAGAAAATGCATCATACCTATCATGGTGCAAATAAACCTAATAATTTACTTCACCATGTGCTCCTTTTTAGTGGATAGGACCCAAGGAGCACAAGGTAGTTGCAAGCGATCATCAGAGCTAGAAAGTTGCCTAACACTTTCAAATCCATTCATGCCCCTATATGTATTTCTTTCACAACCCTTCGGCAAGAAAATGGTGTGTCCCTAATATACCATCTTCTTCATGGTTCATGACCTTCGAGAGTCTAACAGTGGCTCACACAATGGATATACATGATAACTTGAAGTAACCAAACCTATCACAATGTTCTTATCTAGTCAATACAAACTTGAACAAGCTATGTTAGATATCAACAAAGAGAACGGAAGACCACTTACGCAAGCACTCTTTGAATCCCAGAAAGTCATGGATGGTCCACATGAGAATGACTCATATATTAGCAAACCCCCAGCATCATGCTTACTCATGTCTTCCACAGTGACCCTCCTCCAACAAAATCTTGAGCTCATCAACTAATGGATGGAGGTAGATGTTCATGTTCTTAACTTTGTACCACCCAAAAATGAGAAAGCTAAGGATCATGTGTCCTTTCTTTATAGAAATCCGTGGGAGGATGTAATTTACAAGGACTATAGGCCACACACTATAAGAAGATGAGTGAAGACCAAATGGATTCATGCCTTCCATAACAAGATTGAGATGATGGTTCCTTGTCTCTCATGCAAAGCTCGGAAAGGTGAGTTGATGTGGCTCTATGTGTATGAATCTACTCATATTCCTTGGACTCCATCTATGGACCTATTCTATGCATGCGACATTGTCAAGCTCGCTATGCTCGATGTAGAAAACATGTAATATATATGTAATATAAGTGGAAAGTGTTGAGAACCTTTTGAGGGATGGTTTGCCCTTATAAGTCTTGTCGATACCTGTGATCAACAAGTATCTTTTTCATCTTTTGATAGAACCACATAAGGAAAACTAGAACAAGACTTCGTGTGGCGTCATAGAATATGCCTCCCATAGTAATAGATTCAACAAACACATCATATTCTAATATTCAAAGCATATCTTCAACAATGTATCTAGAGTATTTTCTCTTGCAATCTCTCAATCCTTGATAAACACAATAGATTGATTACTAATAATAACTATATATCTCTCTCGATCACTCTCTCAAGTGCTCTCACACAAATATAAAAAACACTATGTTAGGAAATTTGGGAATTTCCATGCACTTTAGAAACCCCCAATACCTTTGTTAATTAACCACGTGGTCAAATCTTGTTGTCTTACTTAAAGGTAGAGTCTACCCTAAATACTATATAAGCTATCCTCCCAAATCCACTTTCAAATATGGATAAAGATTTAGCCACATAATCAAATATTTATCACTTATTTAAAATTAGGACTTGAAAATTTTCCAAATGCTCTATTATGGTATTAAAATGGAATAATTATTAATAGCCCTCTCTTAGTCATGGAGCTATCCTTCAAAGGAGATGTTTGATCTAAAAAGGTACAGGACTACTATAATGTCCCTTCACTACAGTCAATTAGTGTGATTGTCACTCCAAGTCTTCAACTCTAGTCTTCAGTTGTGTTGTTGCTACTTTCTTCATTTGAACTAGCTAAAAAGAGCTTCTATTAACCTCCCTCTAAAAAGGAAAAACATCCCCAAGCTTCGAACCCATTAAACAAAACATATACAAATATATACATAAAACTATAGAAGCATATAGGAGGTCACAAAAGCTACAAAAGGTCAATAGAATGTAATAAAACCACATAGTCCAAACACAACCATATCAACTATCCAAAGGGTATCAAATCATAACCCTACACATAACCATAAAACCTCAAATAGAAGGAAAGTTTAGTTCTAGAGATCTACACATTGATTCATAACCATAAAGCCTTAAAGAAATGGAAATTATAGCTCTATAGAGCATGTTATGAAATTATGATTTTTTTGGAATTTACCATGAAAATAAAATTATTTTACCTTGGTAAATTTTGTCTTTCTATCAGATGATCTTTGTGTGATAGATGGAAGGATACTAACGTGCTTTGTTTGTTGAGTATATTATGGCAAATAAGTATTTCATGTCATTTTATGGAGTTTTTGTAGGTTTATAATGGTAAAAATGTGATAGGGATCAACTTACACCATGGGACTGTAAATATATGTTATGTGATTCATTTTTCTTTATGTGGTTTATTTTTTAAAAGCTTTTCTAGTTTCTTATAAAAGTAACAAGATTGCACACAAAACATATGAACAATGTAAAAACTTAGTTCTGCCTCATCCAAAGTTAGAATTTAGAGCTTTTAGAATCATTTTAAGGATTTTGAATGTTTCAAATATAATGATGATGTCAAAACATCATAATTTTGACACACAGAATTCTCTACAATAAGCTACAAGAAACTTTTTGACCCATGAATTTTTCTAGTTTGATACATGTTTGTATTTTATTTGTGATTAGATATATAATATGAATATAAATAGCTACTTAGATCAATATTCCATAATAGAGAATGGAAAACTATGGGTTTTATCATGGAAAAGGTTAGCCCCGTGTTTTTTTCTATGAATTCGTGTTAAGAACTGAACTGGAGAGAGAGAAAGAGGAGAGAGAATACCACAAAAGAGAGAGAAGTGCACAAGTGAGAGAAAGAGAGTGACAAGGAGAGAAAAATACTAGAATAGGAGAGAGAAATAAGTCATTGAAGTTGAGAGCACGGTAGCGAGAAGAAGGACAATAATATATTAATGTGTCAAAAATTAGAAAAATTACATGTCTCCTCTTTTTATACCAATGTCAGTGTGATACGACATCAATATTATTTACACATTAGATCATTATTCTTCCTAGCTTCTTACAACCCATCCCATCCCAAAGGTTTTTTCCCTAAAAAATAAACTTACAAAGACTAGAAAAGGATGGATAGAATAGAGTACTACTTTGTTTTTTAGCTTTACAAATGAAAAAATAAATGAAAGATGAAAGACATATAGTGTAAAATGGAAGAATAAGAGTAGGTCTCAGCTATATATATGATCAAGAATGCTTCAAAGGTACTTTGAGCTTGAAAGTCTTCAATTGAGGAGCTCAAAATGAAGTAGATAGCTTGCTGCATAAATAGACCATGCTGAACTAAATTTTCCATAACTTTTGGTAGAAGTGTCCAAATGAGGCATGCCACATGTCAAAAAGTAGCTCTTGAAGAACACTTTGACTTGGGTATATGACATAATTCTAAAAATTAGAAAAAATAAAAATTATTTTAGAATAGTCTACTATCAGGTCCCTATCTATACCATAACTAGCTCCATAATTTGCTGTTAGGTCCCTGTCTGCACCATAACTAGCTCCATAGTCAGTAACCTTCAACCACCAATGTGTCCCTTAGAAAAGAAAACTCATCTAATATGAAATCAGGTCTCCAAGAAGCTTCATCAGGTGGTAGATATTTCCATTTGATCAAATATTCAACGATGGAACAAGATCGAAGCTTCTTCTCACACTGACCTATGAGACAGTCTCTAGGGTGTACTAAATAAGACCTTCTTTATCAATAGGTGGCAGCTCATCAATGTTTTCAATAGAATCACCATAGAAAGGCTTGAGATAGCTAACATGGAATACATTATGAATCTTAGTAGAAGAGGGTAGCTCCAATCTATATGCCAAGTCTCCAATGAACTTCAAGATCTAATAGGGGCCATAAAATTTATGAGCAAGCTTGTTACTTGATCCATCTTTCAAAGTAGAATATCGATACTTGGGCACCTTCAACAAAATCAATTCTTCTTCTTGAAACTCTAAAGGTCACCTCTTCTCATCTGCATACATCTTCATTTGGTCTTGAGCTTTCCTAAGATTCATCTTACATTGCTAAATAAGGGTTTGTATTCTTTCTGATTCATCTTTCTCATGAGGATTGATTCTTTCATTAAAGATGACAGTGGGTAAAGGCACCTTATAGCCATACATAGCCTCAAAGGGCAAAACTCCACTGCTAGCACATGTGGAGTTATTGTAGGCAAACTCAGCCAAGTGTAACCAAGAATCCCATGGATTTTAGACATCATAATAGAAATGGCAAAGATAAGTCTTCGTTGGCATTTATTTACCATTTCTATCTGTCCATCAATCTGCAGATGATAGGCTGTAGAGGGAGTCAATTTAGTGCCCATGGATATGAATACCACCTGCCAAAAGTTACTTACGTGAACTTTGAATCTCTATCATTAACAATCACCTGTGGTAATCCATGTAATCTGAAAATCTGCTCTATAAATTGACTAGCCACTTAAAAAACAGTAAACTAGATCTTGGTTGGAATGAAATGGGCTACCTTGGTGAGTCTATCCACCACCACATATATATTATTCCATCCCTTTTTGGTAGTAGGCAAGCCAATAATGAAGTCCATGGTAATGTGCATCCATTTACCTATAGGAATGGGTAATGGTTCCAACAAACCACCTAGCTTATGGGTGATATTCTTATTTTGTTGACAAGGTATACATTTCATGACAAAGTCTTTGATATCTTTCCATAGCCCTTTCCAATAGAAGCTTTTGCTAATCCTATTATAGGTTTTAAAAACTCCAAGGTGTCTAACTAAAGGTAAAGAATGCAACTCCTACATAATTTTTCTTGTAAAAAAGAAGTAGAGGAGAAGAAGTAGAGGGAATAATAATCTTGCCATTTAACGAGATGGGGCTATTTTGAAGCTAATAATGCGAGTTATCTTCCATGAGTCCTTGTTATAATTTTTGAAAAGCTAAGCTCTTCATCCAAAGATAAGCCTCCTGCAGTTCTTCAATCCAGTCACTATGTAGCTCAGTCATTGTTGAAACTTTGCAAGCCCACATACAAGAAAGAGAATAAGCTACTATATTATCTTTGCCCCTCGTATGAGTGATGTCAAAATCATAATTTTGTAGTGTAACTTCTTAAAACATGGATCTAGGTCATAGAAATTCCAAAGCTATGGAGGTTAAAAGACGAAGACCAAACTCATGAAGACATAAATACAAACGAGACTTATTATCACACAACTGAATTAGGTTCCAAGATTGAGACTTGGACTCATAAACATAATCTTATGTGGATAATGATATAGACACTTTATTGAAAAGAAAATAGTATTTTCATATCATTAGAGAAAAGGAAGCAAGTACAATGCTTTATAGGAAAGTCTAGGTAGCACATCCTCCTATTGTGCTTATGGAATTCGTATTCTAAGTCCTCACTGCTCTATCTAAAGAGACTGAAGTAGGTGTGATTGCAAATATCTCAACACCCCTCCTCAATCATAACCAGAAGTACAAAGCATATAGAGGCTTTAGTGAAAGCAACACCTGCAAAGTGTGGACACACCATAAACATGGCAAAACACAAGAGGCTATCGCAAAAAAGGCTAAGTGTGGATACCACAAACATGGTGGACATCCAGAGGTTGTAACAAGGGGTCTCACAAAGTGTACAGAGGTTGTAATACAAGGCTACATGAGGAGTTTACAAGCTTATGTTAGAAGCATTAGGGCTAGGCATTACAAGGATAAAAAAGTATATCATAATAGAAGGATTGATGAGGTTTGTCCTTCTCCTAGTGGTCTTATTCTTCTTCTCCTTCTTTTGCTCCATGGTCTTCTTCTTCTTTAACAACAACTAGATAGGCATTTTGGGACCTCTTCTTGGCATGGTAGAACTTCTCGGTGTGTCCAATCCTTTTACAAAAATCACAGAAAGCTAATCCTTCTTGGCTTTGTACCTATTGCCAACGTATAATGCTTGTTCATCTCTAGAGATGCTTAGTTCTTCTTTATTTTTTAGCTTCTTTTCCTCCTCTAACAGTGATGCCTGGATATCAACAAGCATAGGGTTTGGCATATTGATTAAGATAGTTGATATATTATTATATTTAGAAGGTAAAATTTTAAGCAAAACACCAATATAAACATCTTCTTCCATTTTAATGTTGATTCTTGTAAGCTTGATTAAAAGTCCTTCCATGCAATTTAGATGTGTGGCAAGTGATGTGTTGGACTTCATGTTAAGCCTGAAAAATTCAATCAAGAGACCATACTTTGATGACTTAGACTATGCACCAAATAAAGTGTCAAGTCTCTTTCATGTATCATGTGAAGTATCACAATTATCCACATGGTGGATATATCTATCATCTAGCTTCAATTTGATAATGGCTTGAGCCTTATCATCATTCTTTTTCCAAGTGACTGCTAAGTCTGTATCATGAGGCTTCTTTTCTTTGCCACTTGTGATGGCCCAAATACCTTTTCTTCATTAAGATAAGTTGCCAAGTATGAAACCCGACCTCCTTAAAGCAAAAACTATCAGAGAGTCCTTGCCCATGTTGGAGTTGTAGGGATAATAGAAAATCAGCTCCAAAACTCTCAGATTTCAACAACATAAGAAGTGATCTTGAATGTGCTAACAAGCACAAGTGCCCAGAAAGCACTAAGTGACTGGTGTCAAGAGATACTTGTGGAGCCAGATGCTTGAGAGATCTTCAAATCTTCAATGAGTCTTCAAGAACTTCTAGAATCTTCAATGTTGTATTCCCCTCCTTGATTTGATGCTAGAGTAGCCCAAAAAATCTTAGATCTGATATAAGCCAAACCTAACACGAGTGACAAGAGTCACTAGATAAGTGTCAAGAGACACTATATGATTGACTCTTCTTGAAATGCTTGAAAATCTGCCAAGAACTTCCCTCCTCAATGATTTTATGTGAGAGTATGTGTTGGAACTTCAGTGTTCAATCACATCAAAGTGACAGTGGACTGATTTAAGCGTCAGGAGAGAGAAAATGAAGTAAAGGATGAGCTTGAGTACTCCTGGCAATGGGTCCTATAGCTATGGTTTTTGGGTATCCCTGGTTTTTTGCTTACAACAGCTCATACAGTGAGCCATCTTGCAAAAGATTTGAGCTAAGAGTGGCTTAGGTAGTGCCCTTCCATTTTCCATGGTTGTGGAAAGAATCATTGAGCTTAGATAGTGCCCACAACCACTGCCCTATGGTTGTGGGAAGAATCATTCAGCATAGGTGCAGCATTCATCGTACGACAGGCTGTTGATGAAAATTGCGCCAGATCTGAGAAAAGCTCCAATGTCAGTTTCAACGTGTATGGATCTTGTCAATTTTTATGACAGGAGGGAGCATCTTGACCTGGAGAAGATATCCCTAAAAGAAAGCTCGAGAGATATGCCTTGCTTGAAGAGATCTCAGCCCTCCAAGTCAGGTAGGTCCTGCAAGCTATGGCAGCCATTGAAGCTTCACTAAAGGTAGAGCGAGAATTGCTAGAAGTGAAGTCATGAGCTGACCAGAAGTGAAGATGAGCTGAGCTAAGCTAGGCCATGCCCTGGGCTCTGATACCATGTTGAAACATGGATCTAGGACATGGAAATGCGGAAGCTATGGAGGTTGAAAGATGAAGACCAAACTTATGAAGACATAGACACAGGCAAGACTAACTATCACACAAGTGAATTAGGTTTCAAGATTGAGACTTGGACTCATAAACACAATCTTGTATGTGGATAATGACATAGACACTTTACTGAAAAGAAAAGAGTACTTTCATATCATTAAAGAAAAGGAAGCAAGTACAATGCTTTATAGGAAAGTCTAGGTAGCACATCCTCCTACTGTGCTTATGGGATTCTTGTCCTGAGTCCTCACTTCTCTATCTAAAGAGACTAAAGTAGGTGTAATTGCAAATATCTCAATGTAGCTACCACCTATATTGATTAGGATTCAGATTAGACTAAGTGATAAAATACTTAAGGACCCTGTGATCACTTTGAACTCTGAAGTGACTACCATAGACAAATAATGATACCATTTATTTATTGTATGAAAGATGTAATTACTCCATGCTTTTGTAACAAAATAGCACCAATGCCTCAGCCACTAGCATTACAATGCATGGTAAACTCCTTCAAAAGATCTCGGCATATTAGAATAGGAGCAGAAGTAAGGAGTTCCTTTAATTGGTTGGAGCTACTATTTGCAAGAGCATCCCAAAGAAAGCTTTGTTCTTCAAACTATTAGTCAAAAGAGCTACAATACCTGCATAATGCTTGATGCATTGGTGATAAAATAAAGATAGTCTAAGAAATTCTCTAAGTGAAGTAGTGGTAGTAGGTGTTGGCCAATCTTTAATAGACTGCACCTTCTTGGGGTCATCATGGATCCCTTTTTCACTGACAATATGTCCCAAGTATTCCACTTTAGTCTACATGAAATAGCATTTTTTCTCATTAGCAAAGAGTCTATGATGTCTCAATACATAAAAAACCTTCCTCATATGTGATAGATGGTCCTGAAGGGCCTTACTATAAATTAGAATGTCATCAAAGAAGACCAAGACAAACTAAAAGAGGAAAGGTTGCAAAATCTTCTTCATTAAACTCTGGAAGGTAGCTGGAGAATTTGTGAGCCCAAATGGCATCACTAAGAAATGATAGAGCCCTCGATCAGTCCTAAAAGAAATTTTGATCTCATCACCCTCTCGTATGCAAATTCGATGATACCCTGACCTCAAAGAATCCAGCCCCCTTAAGATCATCAAGGAAATCATCAATCCTAGGTATTGGACATGTGTTCTTCACTATGATCTTGATAAGATCCCTGTAAAAAATACACATCTTGAAAGATCCACTTTTATTTTTGACTAACAAGACCGGAGATGCATAGAAGGGTGAAGAACTAGGTTCAATGAATCTCATCTCAAGAAGCTCCTTGATTTTCTTGGCTACTTCTTTCCGCTCACACTTGTACAATCAATAGGATGGCTTATTGATTGGCTTTGACTTGGGCTCTAAATCAATGGGGTGATCTACTGCTCTCTTGGGAGGCAAAGAAGTAGGCACCTTTAGGCACCTTAAACAAGTCCATATACTCCTCAAGAAGAGCTTTCAAGGCTGGGTGACTTGTTGAATTTATGGACTGATCTTCAATCTCTTTATTCAAGTGCAAAACAACTATCTGTGAGTGCCTCTTATTCTCCTTTTTGAGTTGTTGAATGGTGATAAGCTGAAAATCTAATCTATTCGGAACTCCTTGTAATCCTTAATATTATCAACCAATCACAACCGAGTACAATATCTATGGACCCCATTTCCAAGGTAATCAGGTTTACTTTTGATTTGTAATTTTCAATCATCTGTAAAAAAACATGTGGACATATTTGGGTGTTGATCTCTTCTTCACCATTGGCCACTTGAACTCTTATGGGCTATTGTAAGTCAATGGAAAGACAATTCAACTTGTCCATAATGGACTTATTTGCAAAATTATGTGCACTACTACTATCTATCAAAACGAACACGGCCTTCGCATGAATGTTACCCTCCATATGGAGTGTATTAGGGCACTTAGAACTTGTCTAAGCGCCATGAAAATTGAAAAACTAGTGGTAGCAAGTGGCTCATCATAAGTCTCACATGGGTAAAAAAAAACACTCCCACTTGGATCAAAACAAAAAGAGTCAACTAGATCATAAAAGTACTCTTGCCCAACTTCTTCCTCAAGATCATCATTTTCAACAGTAGGTACAATTGCATTAATCTTATCAATATCTTTTTTAAAATCCTCAAAGACTAACATACTATGAACCTTGGCTTTTGCATTTTTGTATACACACTTTGTGGTATGATCATGTGTATACTTTTTCCCACATTTGAAGCATAAGACTTTTTTCCTTTCTTTCTTTGTGGAGGTCCATAGGAATGGACTCAGGATTCATATTGGCTAAAATAGATTTAGGCTTGATCCCCTAAAGCATTGAATGGTGGATAAGTTGGCACTCTTAAGCCCCCACTTAGCACATGATTGTCACTAGAAACATTGCTAACTTATCCATGTTTGAAAAAAATCCTTGGATGTCCATCACCATGATATCAATCGATAAGGATAGCTCTAAACTATGCATGTCCTTGTGGAGTTTAGCTTCATCATTGATGCTCTCTACATATATGGTAAGATTAAGGAATTGGTACATATACTCCCTTACACCACTTAGGCTACTTTGCTCTAAACCATACCATCTCCATGTCAATTTTTTTTTTTAACGAGGAGAGACAAAGACCTCAATCATAAGTGACTTGAAAGCTATCCAATTCTCTACAAGTATATTTTCATTTTTAATATACCTCCACCAATTATGTGCAAATCCCTCCAAATGCAAGGAAGCAAAATGAATCTTCATATCATCAGTTATAGGGAATATATCAAAGTAAGATTCCAATTTTGAAATCCATTCCTCTAGATTAGTGGTGAAGATGATTGACAATTAAACTTGAACAAGATGATCTTATCTTTCAGCTCTCTTTCATGGAAGGTTGTTGTCCCAAAATAGATTGGTCATGAGTATTAGTTTCCATTGGTAGAGGACCTCTAGGAAGTTAGATATTCAGCCCAAAAGCTTGAGAATTGGCACCATTCAAACTGCCCAAATAGTCATAATGTCTTTGTGAAGTCTCACCTACTTTATATTGGCTATTTGGGATAGCCTTTTGTCTAATGATTCCATGACCTTGACTATTTGGGTTAGGTGATTGAAGTGGGATTGAGGATTCACTGTTTGAATAAGCTTTCTCATTTTCTTCTTTGGATCCCATTTGCATTTGCATCCATTGGGAGAATTTAGCCATTATTTGAGTATTAGATTCTACTAACTTTTCATTGGAAACCTTTGTTTGGGCAGTTGAATCCAGTAACTTCTCAATGGAAGACTTCCTTTGACTAATAAACAAGACCATCTGCTCCAGTCTTGATAATAGCTCCATATGACATTGGGTATACCTATTTTCATGTTCACACATGGTATTGTTATAAGTGCACTAATTTTTCCATGTACTTGAGGCTCTTCATGGCTCTCTTGGGTATATTATCCAGCATAGAATCTCTAACTTGCTGAGCATACTCATCCTCCTGGGCCTTATTTTTGCCTTTATGCCCTGCCATAATAGTGCAATCCTACAGTATCCCCCTATTAGGAAATTGGCTATAACTTGAGCTACAAAGCTCTGATTACCAAATTTTTTTATTCAAATCAAAGCCACCAATGCCCTCTTTAAGATGAGCTATAGCACATCATAACAAGTTTAGGATAAAAACATTTACAATTCAACCTTTGAGTTTGAACTGTCTAGGCTTACACTCCCCTCTCGCTTCAACTGATCAGAAAACTCTAAAATCCTCTCATGCAATAATGTGCCCAAAAATTGTGCCCCTTCTCTCCATCACATTTTAGTTTTTGAACAAAATCCCTATTTTAATCCACTTAACCACTAATCCCTCAAATATCTAGTTCATCCTCTACACGTGGCACTGTCAACAAGTGACTTAAAATTAGAGGCCTAAATGGACTTGGAAATAAGATCTAAAAGTGCAAGTACATTTGTGGAATCATTTCTATTGTCTTAGGCTCCTGGATGCTTTTTCCCGCACCTAGATCAAGTAGCTACTTTGTAGCATGAAAGTTACACCTCTTTAAATGGGGCGTCTAGCAAACGCTAATCAATAAATGGACACTTCCAATGCATTAGGGCCACCCAATTTTTCTTAGAAAACTCTGGCACTACTTCATTTTACTTGAAAATGCTTCATTTCCTACTTTAATTTTGTTGCCTAAATACACCTCTCATCTTGCAAAGCAAATCCCTTTGTTTCAGCATCATCAAGGAAAGCCCATGCTATTTTGAATAGACTAGCTTTCTCAACCATATCCCCTTCCTTGGCTAGAAAGTGGGTGCATGCTTGAAGAACAACTACAAAAGTATTTTAGTCAAAGCCACAACGTTTTTCCCTACCAACTTATTAAACACATCATCTACTTCCATAATATAGCCACACTTTCCATAAGTACTTGAGAGCACTGTAAAGAGAGACATTTGAATTAGAGCCCCTCTTTTTAAAAGTAGCATGCAATGCCTTCACAACTCTTGCTAGTTTGGACCAAGCTATTCCTTTTCCTCTAACCAATCATTCATCACAAGAATACCACAAGCTTGAAGGGTGAACACATATGTTACTTGGTTGGAATTGAAATCTTCCTCTATGATTTGTATTTACAACTCTAAAGCCCTTTCTCCACAGCCTTCTTCTACAAACATTGAGAGCATTCTAGTCCATGATGCAATTGTGTGCCTAGGAAGTTCTATAAATATGTTTTATGCATCTACAATGCATGCAAATTTGCTATACATAATGATGATGGAGGTAGCAATTCCAATATTAGAAGCAAAGCCTTCCCTTTAGGCATCCACAAGTAGCATGTGAGCCTCATGAAGGTTAGGCACAAGAGCATAATCTTTGAAAAGGTTAGTAAAATTATAATGCTTTGTCTCAACACCATCTTCTTATAATGTACAATGATTAACTCTTAGCACATCAACCCCATGACCACAAGTAGTGTGTGTTGAAATCAAGGCCATCAAGGAAACTACTAATTTACACTACACATTTTGAGGATGGAGAGTCAAGCATCAATGTGTTGGACAATGGTAGAGCAACAATTGTGATGGGATGGCCCATTGGATGTTGCTTCATTGTGTTCCTTGATTAAGCCTTTCATTCTAACCTTTTCCCTTATCTTCATAGGCTCTTCCGATTACATCACCTTGTTTCCATTAGCCTTAGTCCTTTTGGCCACTAACTACATGTGCCTAGAGAGAGAGAGAGAGAGAAGAAGAATTTTATATATATATATATATATATATAGAGAGAGAGAGAGAGAGAGAGAGTTAAAAGAAATGCTTTAGAGGAAGAGTTGAAACTGAGAGAAAGCCAAATAAAGAAGGAAAATAAGGAATTGAAGGATAGGAAGGCATCTCCAACACACTCAAGTCCTCTTTTTCCTCATCATCAACACATACTCTCATTGTGAGAAATATCTCCATCTCTTTCCGAAGGTCTATCTTCTCTCTATCTTACAGAGGATCTATCCTCTACCTTATGAAGTTTCTATCATCTTCATCCTAGCCACTTCAAATTCAAGCGATGAATCATCAAGTCCGATGAAGGCTAGGAGCATCACACAAAGAATATATCATGCATGATGCCCAAAGAAAAGAAGCTTAGGAGTTGTAAGTGTTGGAGTTGCAAATAGGAATTGCAAGTGTGAACAATGCCGCAACACCACATACTCAATCACAAGTTCCTTTGCATTTAATTAAAGACTTGAAAGAAAAAAGGACTTAGGTTAGATCAATATTAAAATTGATAGAAACTATAGTCTAAGAATAAGTTAAAGTATGTAAGATTTCCTCAAGTAATGAAATGACAGTAAATTTCAAATCTAGGACTACCTTTGATTAAGAGAAACCTTCTAGGAAGATGATCATCCTTAGATTAAGAAAATAACAACTCCCTTAGATGTCAAATATAAGAATAAATAGAATCTTTTGAAAAATTAAGTAAGATTGCTTTTGTTGAATTCTAATTTGTGTTAGGCTAAGTCAAGATAAAGTTAGATGTTTAAAGTAACGACATTTAAAGTTTTAGATAAGTGCTTATATTTTTCCTCTAAAATTCAATCAGTGCTTTGTACTGAATTTGACAAATTGGATTCCTTCATAAGAATATTTAAAGCACTTCTTAGATACAAATTTTCCTTAGCCTAGAAGTTTGTAGGTTGTTTAAGGATCAAAGTTAGATAAGATAGATTTAATGATGGTATGATCATTGCCAAGATGAAACCAAGAGGAGGATCCATTGGCCTTCCCTTTGAAACTCTACAGATTTGGATAGAGACTCTTTAGGGAATAAGATAACCATCCTAACATTTAAGAATCCAAGTGTTGATGCCAGGCCTAGAAGACTTATGCATTGAGAAGATCTTCAAGATATTGGAAAACCCATATCATAACAAGTCAAAGACTTGTTAATGCATTTACTAAAACATGAAACCACTTTTGACCTAAAAACCCATGATAGATGGACTATCTATGGTAAATGGGTTTTGAGCTAAACAAAGGTTAAGGTGAAATAAAAACCCCAACAACAAGTGAAACGAATTGATCACTTTTCTTTCAAGAAGATAAACAATAGACTAAAAGGAAATTATGGGAGTTTTCAACCTAAAACTCTAATTAAATCCCAAGGTGGAAGAGTAAACCTAAGGATTGTTGAATGATTTCTTACTAGGGTAAATTTTGTTGTGATTTCAAATTGTGCATTAAAAGGAAGTATGTTCAGATTTATGCAATCACACTCCTAAGACAGTGTCTTTGTATAGAGAAGTAGGGCAATGGAGAAGTTGCCTTTATTTCATAGGCATAGTGAGAAAAGTGGTACCATCTTGCAACTATAAAGCATTGTATTTGACTATCATTTGATGAGAATGCTATTGTACTTTGTACTTTTAGTATTTTCTCTCTCTACTCAAGATTGTGTTTATGAGTCCAAGCTGATTGTACTTTGTACTTTGTACTTTTAGTATAATCTCTCTCTACTCAAGATTGTGTTTATGAGTCCAAGCTGATTTATATTAGAATCTTATTTACTTGAGTAATAATTAGTGTATCTAGTCTCAATCATCATGGATTTTTATCACTAACTTCTATCCTCCATAGTTGAACCTTGATTAAGGATTCATGTTTCTCAATATGGTATCAAATCCATGGTGAGCTCAAGGATTTGTGTTTCTCAACATGGTATTAGAGCCATGGTGAGCTCATGCATTTGTGTTTCTCAACATGGTATTAGAGCCATGGTGGGCATGGTTTAGCTCAGCTCTTTGTCCAACTCCCCACAACCTTTGGTTAGCTTGGCTTCAGCAAATGACATCATCTCTCACTCTAGTTTCACTTTATCTCCTTTGTATGCCCATACCCAATAGTACCTACCTATATTTGAGCTCTTGGATCTCTTTGACCCGGCCATATCTCATTGAGACTTCTTCTAGGGGAGTCTTCTTCTACTCTAGGAGCTTCTCCTCTCACATCATCGTAGAACATTGGCCTCCCTCTTGCCTAGCATTGCATGGTATTCAACTCACAACCCAAACCTACACTATTTCCTATCATATTCCTGGCACCATCATCATGCTCCACAATGTCAACAATTTTCTTGGAGCTTTTGAAGACCATTACCTAGGCTACTTCCCATTAAAATCTTATGCCAAATGGTTTACTATGGTGGTTGCATAGAGTAAAAAACCAAGCCCTTTCTTGAAATCCTAATTGACAATCATAGCCATTTTCATTGAAGCTTATAAAACTCTACATTTTCTCACTCCTCTTAGCTCACTCAAGTGTTTGCCACTTTGATCCACTACACCACTAAAGTTCTAGCAATATTTCCACATCAAATTAGCAAGGAGGGGAAGATTTAACCATCAAATTTCAACATTAAGCTCAACAAGCATAGCATTTTTTAATACTCATCTTGGCACTTGTGTTGACACATCTAAGCAACTCAATTACTAGTCTCATCTGATTTTTTTGGTATTGATTTGTTACTACTCGTGCCATCCAATATGGGGAAAGATTCAACATCATGCCGCTTCAAAGAAACAGACTTCTACACTTGGCAAATAAGGATCAAGTTGATTTTGATGAAGAAGGATCTTTGGTCTAACCAGTGGCCAAGAGAAGAAACCTAGAGATGTTGCTCTTGCAAAACAATATGGAAAAAGAATGATGAAAAATCCCAATCCATCATCAAGCTTGAGCTTAATGACAGTTATATCCACCATGTAGATACATGTGATACATATCATGCCACTTGGAAATCATTGGTTACACTATTTGGTGCCCAATCTAAAACCTCAAAATATGGATTGTCAATTGAGTATTTGAAGGTGGATATGAAGGCATTAAACCTCTTGCTACTCGTCTTAATTATATGGAATGTTTGCTAACTCAACTTGTAGGGATTAACTTAAAAATGAAAAAAGAAATATGCATTGGAGTCTTGCTCTAGAGTCTTTCTCTAGAATTTGATAATGTCTCTACCACACTAATTAATATGCCAAATCCAAAGTTGGTAGACATCAAAGCATTACTCCTTGAAGAAGACAAAAAGCTCAAAGGAAAAGAAGAAGCAAGCACTTCAAAGGAAGAACATGTTCTCTATATCAATAACAAGTATAAAGGAAAGAAAGACATTGTTTATGACTTCTATAAAAGAACGTGACACATTGAAAATTCTTGTTACGCCAAGCAAAGATCACAAAAGGCGTACCTATCAATTGCTAAAGAAGAAGAAGACCATGAAGAAGAAGAAGACGGTGACAGTCCCAAGAGCAGAAGGATAAGCCTCATCAGTCCTTTTGTAACCCTAGTGCAAAGAAAACAAAAGGAAAATTAAAAAGTCACAGAGCAAGTGGAAAAAGGTGTCCCGAACTAAAGAATTAGAAGGAAAAAAGACTAAAAGTGCAAGGGAAACCTTAAAATTTTAGGGCAAGTGAAAAATAGAAAAGACACATTTTATATATAAAAACATACTCTAAATCTTTATAAAAGAGCACCACGCTCCCTCCTATGCAATTTGTAAATGTAGACGAGCATGGGTGAATGAACAATGTAAATAAGAAGGGAATAGGGAAAGAGGACCTAGGCTAAAATGTTCAGTCATGTAAAAAAGGGATAGGTGCCCAAAAGGGGAGTATGTCTCTTCTTCTTCTTCTTGCTTGCTTGCTTGAGCTTATGCTTGAGAGACGGAGTGTGAGGGAGTGAGTGTGTGAGAGTGAGGGACTATGGTGGAGAAGCTTTCTCACTTCTTATCTCTTCTTCTTATCTTCTCTTCTCTTGCGTACGGGAATGGAGCATGGAGCATAAAGCTTAGAGCTTGAGGATCAAGCTTGCTTGAGCTTGCACCATAGATCTCTACATGAGTGCTTTGAGGGAGGAGGCAACTTGATTGAGCATGGAGGTAAGCTCACTATATTTGTAGGTGTGGGAGAGTGCACGAATATGTGAGAGAGAGCCATTGCACTTGGCCTGAAATGCTTGAAACAATAAGCAGTCAGTGGGTCTTGCTGGTTGAGAGAGAGCTTCCACATTTTTTCCTATTTTTTTGAGACCAACAGATTCAAGCTTTGAATGCTTGTGGACTCCAAATTGAGCATTGAAGTAGGATTTACCTCGAACCAATACTCGGCATAGGTAGGAAGTGAGGGAGTTGAAAATGTATTTAATCTCCTTGCAAGTAAGTTTTTTTGGTTTTTTGGATTTAGGTAAGTAGGTTGGATCAGTGTGAGTGGTTGCTTGTGATTTGGATGCATTTAGGTAATGAAAGAATAAGGAAAATAGAGAAACACACATTAGGGTTTTTGCTATAATAACAGGCCCAAAACATGGGACAAAAAAAAACAGGGAAAAGAGAGCTTCAAGGCATTAAGATGGCACAAAGAGAGAGAAGGGGGAGGTAAAAGGCTGAGCAAAGAGGGGTTTAAGAAGCTAAGAGGGTAGAGAGAGAGCTCATTTGTGTGCATTCAATCAAGAGAGAGCTTGAGAGAGAGAGAGAGAGAGAGAGAGAGAGAGAGAAAGAAAACTATAGGGCTAGAGACCATTTCGTGCTTGACGATCTTTACCACCACACCTTCAAGCACTTTAGGTAAGCTCTGAGTGTGCCTTTGAGTTGGGGGATTGCTCCCATGATCATAGATGAAAGATTGATTAGGACATGCATGAGATTCAGCAAGATTTTTGTCATTTTGGGACTTTTGCCACTACGGTTGAATGCACAATCATCCAAGTCCCACCATAGCTCGGACAATCTGAGCCCCTAGTCTACTTGGACAAAAACCATACCGGTCCAAGTTGACCTCAGATGGCCACTCGATCTTAGATGACCAAATTTGGACACCCCAAAATAGTCCACTTGAAAGCACACATATTCGGCCTTGGATGGACAAACACCCATTTATTCGGACTACTCGAACTCGGACAGTCCGAATGTCATGCACTCGGACATAGGCACTTGATCACAGGCACTCGAGCACTGCCACTTGGATGAGTTTATAGATGGAAAATTATGGCATACCTAGTCCACCCCAGGGCAGTAGCACGCAGAGCCTAAGCCAAAGCTAACTGAAACCCTAATAGACCTCTAAATGTGTAGAACAGCTCACAGGGTGGACTAACTCAAGAATTGTGACCTAATGGTCAAAAAATCAATTGCGGATACCACTGATCCTTAGCCACAGTTCCTGATAGAGACCTGCACTAATTAACTGAGCTTGCTATTCCTCAAACCACACATCTAGAGTGCCATAGAGACCAAAAGTGACCATCGCCAGGAGTGGCCCTCATCCACATAAAGAAACTATAGTTAGTGGGAACTGATTTGGAAAGAGTGTGATCTACATTGTATTGTTTCCTTTAAATTTTCATATTGTATCAATCAAACATTTGACATGCACTAGAAAAGCTGAAAGCATCATTTCACACAACACACTTTGAGGAGCACACTACTAGCACATAAGTGCCCATAACATTGAGGATTGTTTTAATAACAAGGAACTCACCCAAGATAAGATAAGGTGAACAAACCCACTAGTAGGAGGAGACCCCCAGATATTGAACAATGGGCAAGGACCCTAATCACTGAGTATTTAGAGACTTGAATAGTCGAGCCACTTATGGAGCAATAGCAATAGGCATGATTGGGGATGTAGCTCTACCCAACCTAATCAATCTGATCAACACCCTAGTTGTTCAAGAAACCAACAACATGTTAGGAGTCAGCACCAACTTAAAAAATGATGAGCTTGACTTGGGAGAATTCCTAGTCGACATCCAATAAATGATAACCCATTGTATGACTTGCAAACTAAAATGGAGCATCATGGTACCAGCTGAAGACATCATAACAGATCTTGAGAAAGAGAAAAATTTGGCAAGGAAAGCACTACAAGGCATAGCTACCTAAAACCAAGAGTAGTGAGCTCAAAACCTAAGGTAAGACATAGAAATGTGTGAGGTCCAATACGTCTTAACTCTCACCAATCAAAATAGAATAGGGCCAAACATGGGGGGGGAGAGAGAGAGAGAGAGAGAGAGAGAGAGAGAGAGAGAGAGAGAGAGAGAGAGAGAGAGAGAGAGAGAGAGAGAGAGAGAGAGAGAGAGAGAGAGAGAGAGAGAGAGAGAGAGAGAGAGAGAGAGAGAGAGAGAGAGCACTAGAGGTCGATCTTATGCTAAGCAAGCTTCTTATAAAGTGACTCTTAGACAACACAACTGCAGAACAAAGTGGAGCAGCCCTGCCAACTTTGTTGCTAACACGACTAGAAATCATCCCAAATTCTAAGAGTGAGACCAAGATACCAATGGTTCATAAGAAACTCAACAAGTATCAACCCGATAACAACCCTATAGTTTTTTGGAGCAATTTGAGCAAGTATGAGAGGTGAACAGTCTCATGGACCCTACTCAATGTGCACAAGCTTTTGGACTTTGCCTAGGAGACAAAGGACGGACATGGTACACTAGTTAAGACAATGCCAAATGCAATAACTTCAATAACCTCAAGAGTCTCTTCATTAAGAGATTCTTTGAGGCAGTACTTTGATAACCTCATTGTTAGGTTGATGGACGTTGGTCAAAAGGACAAGAAGGATATCCAAGACTACATCACCATATGCGGAGTCGCTTTAAGAGAAACCTAGCCACAAAAAAAAACCTAGCAAACGAGTAGTCTCCACTGTGTTCATAAGCAAAATCCAAAGTGAAGAGCTTTACAAGGCCTTGGTGAGCAACTCAACCACCCTACGAAGAGATGTGCTAACTAGGTTCTTCAAAGAAGCCATACAAGTGGATAATGTGCTCAAGGAGAGGAGATCAAGACCTATAACCTGAGACAACATTGCCTTTAGAACCTCAAAAAGAGCTATGATTGTTAGTGAAAGATCTAACTAAAGCACCCAAAGACAAGGGAAAGAGTGAAGCTAGAGTTGGCTAAGCTGCAAGAGATTATGAGAAGGCCCGCACAACCTCACATGCACTGCATGCATTGTAGAGGAAACCACCTTCCGACTGAGTGCATGGATCCAAAATCCAGACCCTGTGTCAATTGCAGTAGGTTTGGCCATGATGCATTGCATTGTTGACTACCGAGGCAATTGTTGTACTCATAGCCATACAATCAGCCTTACTACCTAGGGAATAGATTTCAACCTTTCGAAAGGAGGACTCCATTAGCTCTCCCAACACCCAACAATTCAAAGCCAGTCATCCCTAGGATGGACATCAACCCCACAATGATACCTAGACTGCTTTGACCCATCAAGACCCATCCACAAAGTGATGCTCCAATACATTATGTAGAGGAGCCAAATGAGGACAAGGAATACATGAACCCTTATATCTCATACAACAAAGAGGGTAATCCCATCTTGATGGATTTTAGACTAGTGCTGGTGATGGCTTTGGGCAAGTACACCTTAAGGATGTGAAACCCATCATGGAAGACAAGATTGATGGGCTCTCTAGTATGAGCACACCAGTGTCGCCTTCTCAATTAAGATTAAGAGATGTATCTACATCCCAAGTAGCACCACATAGATAGAGCCTAGTTGCCATAGGTAGGAAAACTAGCCAAGATCATTGGCAAAAGAGCATAGATCCCAATGAAAAGTAGTCGATAGGCAACTTACCCATGATATTGATATTGACCCCTATGACTCTACTTTGGGAGAACTGCTTAGGTAGAATCTAACCTTGTTGCAAGTGTTGAAGCAATGGGTGAAAAGACCAAGTGAGCTTGGAGCAACTGACCTACCCAACCATGATGTAGCCACACAAATACCTAGCTTGACCCTAAACTCAGTGCCTAAGTCCTTACTACATGTGAATGCTTTTTGGGAAGGCACGAAAATGCATGCATTCCTATCTATCATAGCATTAGGGGACGCCACATGAAAGGGGATCATAGACAAGGAGCAGGAGTCAGTATACTTAGCCATGCAAATCTGTAGGCTTGAGGTAATCCACTTGTGGAAAATGCAAGGTTTAACGTCACACTGGCCAACAAAATGAGAGCTAGGCTATTTGGGGTAGTGAAAGACTAGCCCTTGAAGATGGATATCCATCATGATTGCGGTACCCACACTTAGCCTTTTCTGTGATAGCCTTTGGTATTTTGCCATGTCTATGGTCTGCCCACACTTTGCAGGTGTTGCTCTCACTAAAGCCTCTACACACTTTGTACTATTGGTTGGGATTGAGGAGGGGTGTTGAGATTTACAATCACACCCACTATGGCCTCTTTGTATGAGGCAGTTCTGGGGGCTTAAGACATGCAGGTAGACTGAATCCCATATGTATAGAAAGGGAAATTGCTACCCATCCAACAACTATAAAGCATTGTACTTGACTACCACTTTTTGATACAAATGATGAATGCAATATCATGATGCTTTCCCATTTCAGTGAGTGTCTTGGTCATTGTCAGTCTCATACTCAAGATTTTATTTATGAGTCCAAGCTTCCATCTTGGAACCTAATTCACTTGAGTAACAGTTGGTCTCTTCAGTCTATGCTATAGCCATGTTCTAGATCCCGCGTCTTTTCACAAAGGCAATCAAGAGTGGTGCCTCAAAGCTTGAGTGGTTGGATGCAGAGGATTGGTGGAGACTCAAGGAGGAGGCCATAGACTCTCCAAGATGATGGCAGCAATAGCGGGAGGCACTAACCATAGGACTTATTTGGAGGAATTTATAAGTTTTCTTTTGGTTCTTCTTTCTTTCTTATTTGGAATATCAGTTGTACTAATAACCTTATTTCTAACAATGCTATTCTATTTTCTTTGCATCACTCTATCACAAAACTGCGATCCTATAGGTTTGGAGACTCGATATGCAGAGAGACATGGTTTTATTACACTTATCGATAGATTGTATGCACATGGTGGCTCAGTAAGCCAATCCTCTTTCTTATTTGTAGTCATTAGTTTTTTTTAAAATGCATTATGTATGATGGACTAATGTTTGTCTATTTATTTTACAGAGTTCGTTTGATGCTTCATTGCATTGAGACAAGCTTTTAGACGGCAAAGAGTTGTAGCATGCACTTGGATTCGTGGAGTGCACATCATTTTCTTTTTTGGTCGTATGATCCATGTAGGTCTCTTCCATGTAGCATTTCTTAGATATATTTACATATAGATTTCCATGTTTGTTTTGGATTCTCCTCTCCATGGTTCCATGTAGTTTTATGAGTTGTCATCATCATTCTTGTACTTATTTTATGAGTTATCAATCTTGTGGTTTTATGTAGTTTTTGCACTTGTCTCAATGACAATTGTGTATTCAATATGTAATTGCTTTATAGAATATTATTCATCACATGGTGCTGGGGGGTGGTAGGATAGCAAGCTGCCCTACTGCTAACATTTTTTTTTCTTTGCAAATATAGTGACAAATTTGTAGAGACATTTATACCAATGCTTTTAATAATGATGTGGAAAATTCTGTGATGAATATTTGTGTTGCTTTAAATATCAATATGTGGCATGTATCTTGTAGTGATCAACAAGCCGTAATTGTGAAAATATGATTGTAAGTATAACTGATGTACACTATTTTATTTTATTTTTATAAATAAAACATATTATTTAAGTTTTATCAGTAAAAAATCTCTTAAATAATAAATTAATATCTATCTTATTTTCTTTAAATTCAACAACTTCTTAATTTAGATATATAACCACAAAAATGTAAATTTTTAAGAATTTAATATATTATAATAAAAATAAATTAAAATAACAAAAAACTATGATTAATTTTATAATAATCAAATGAGGCTTAAAAATATTATTATTAAATTAGATTGATAAGTATAAAATTTTATTTAAGCTAAAATGATTAAGAATTATTTAGAAAATAAAAAATATATTTTTATATAAGTTTATTATTAAAATACTTCTAAAATTTTTAATCTTTTAAGTAATTATGTTTATTTAAGATATTATAGATTGAATCAAAAAAATAAATTTTTATTACCATAGCTTGAAATTTATATCTCAAGAAATAATATTTTCATGAATGGTATTGTTTTTTATCTTTAATGAAAAGAAAAAAATGTAAACATTTAATTTTTTGTAGTTTTTTAAAAGAATTATGTTAAATTTTTTGTTGTCCTATTACAGTATATTCATATACACAAAATACTAAAGTACACTCTTGTGTACATAAATGAAATATCAAGGTTCATTCATAGGTGGATTTGCTAAAGTGTGTTTATATGTAGCACGAAGTTAAACTTCATTTTTGAATTGGAATCTTAGTGATGAGCTAAGAAATCATAGAGAAAATTTTCATCAAAAGGTTTTAATTTAGTAAAAATTTTAGTTGATCCTTGCTTTGAAAGGAATCATTGTGTAAAAAATAGACTGCTTTCACATTGAACTATGGAAAAATTATACTAATTACATTCATGACTCCAACAACCAATAACAATGAGGCATGATGTCATCCCCAAGGCTACCTCGGATACTCTTCACCTAGAGTATGTATATACTCTTAAGATAGCTGACCATTGCATAGTATATTTGATCCTTGGTATAGGAAAGTTCTTCTTTACAATGATAAGTGAGAACCAACGGGGACAACACCTCCAACAAAGATGAAAACATAGCCAAAGGTGATCTTCCTACTATTTTCATGTCTCGCTCATAATTAAAGTCAATGTACCCCATGATTCCTATATCTTGGCCATCATAACATATGTACATATCTGTAGTGTCCTTAAGATATCTCATGATACCCTTCACGGTATACCAATGCCATTTCCTAAGTGTAACCATATAGTGTGTCACACCTCCCACTACAAATGGTATGTAAGGACGAGTGGCTATCATGGCATACATCAAATTTTCCACTATGGATGCATAAGAGATCTTGGCCACCTCAACCTTCTGTGTATCAAACTGCAAACAATTGGCCTAATTAACCTTCACATGAGAAGATAAAGGATATCCAATAAGCTTAATGTCCTACATATGAAATAACTTGAGAACATTCTGAATATACTTCTTCTATGATAAGTAAGGAGATCCTTAGAGCGACCATATGTGATGTGCATCCAAAGAATATGTGAGGCTTGCCTCATGTCTTTTATCTCAATGCTCTTCTTGAGGTAACCTTTCAAGGCATCTAGCTCATCATGAGCACTCCTAATAATCGACATATCATCAACATACAATACCAAAATCATAATGCTATCATCATGATCCTTCTTTATGTGTAAACACAAATCCATATCATTGTGGGTATATCCCTATGAATGCATGAAAGCATAAAACTTATGGTATCATTCCCTAGGTGCTTACTTAAGGTCATAAAGGTTTTTTTCTAGCTTGTACACTAGATTATCCCTATATTTCTTCTCAAAGCCCTTAGGCTACTACATATAAATCTCATCATTCAAGACCCCATGTAAGAAATCCATCTTGACATCCATCTGATAGAGGTCCAGATTTAGATGCGTAACCAAAGCCAATCATCTTAGCTATAGAAGAGAAGACTTCATGAAAATCAACGCCATGCTCCTGCTTAAAGTCCTTAATAACCAATCTAGCCTTACAGGGTGGCTTGGGGTATCCAAGGATACCAACTTATATTTCTAATTGTATAAAAAAGTACATTTTTCACAGGCAAAGGGATAGAATCCCACATATTATATTTCTATAGTGGGTCATACTCTAATTGCATGACCCTCTCCTAAGAGTGAATATCACCTCTATATATGGCCTCACCATAGGTAAGAGTCTCACTATAAAATAATCCATAGAGGATACAAGTTGACCATATGAACATCTATCTCTAGTAGACCACTGCAAAATAGGACTTGAAGCATATATCTCTTGTCTAACATCATGGTCTTGGGCCATTGGAGTATAAGCTATTAGAGATTGTCTAGTTGGTTGTACAATAATAGGAGTCTCCTCTTGAAATATCACATTGTGTACCTCACTAACTTCCTCAAGTTGCTTATACATTTTCTTCTCATAGACAACAACATTATGGTTGGGAATGACCTTTGAGCTTGTTGATCCCATTGGCAATAGCTCATCTCACGTACATCCTCATAGCCAAGAAAGATGCATCTCATAGAATATAGGATCCATCTTATTACACTTGTCCTTGTGGAAACATGGTAGAAAGCCTCACAATTAAAGACACACAAATAAGCATATAATGGAGGTTTTTCAAACTAAACCTCCTCATCATCTTGACAGTTAAGAGTAGTGCATAGGGATTGATTAATCAAATGTATGACAATAGAAAGTGCCTTAGTCCAAAAGTGATGTGGTAAGCCTGCCTAGCTAGCATACTATGAACTTGCTCTTAAATTGTCATATTCATGTACTCAGTCATACAATTCTAGGGTGGGATATACAAAGTGGTCACTTGATGCTTAATAACCCTCTCATCACAAAACTACTCAAAATCTTTAGATATATATGTGTTTCCATTATTAGATCGTAGTCATGTTTAGCTTACTAGACTAGTTCTCAACAAGAACAAGCCAACACTAAAATGCAACCAATACTTTTGATTTTTGCTTCACGGGGTATGCCAAGATCTTATATAAGTAATTATCAATGAGAATAACCAAAATTCTTATGCAAAGTGCGGGTCTACCTACCATAAAGACAATGATCACAATAATCAAAACATTTATAATCAATGGGCGGAAGATACTACAAATGAGTAAGCATTTTCATTCCTTTTAATGACATGTGTCTAAGGTGATGATGCCATAATGATACATATGATACTATAGCCACTACCAAAATATGGTCAATAGACCCAAATACAAGGGATAAAGAGTGCTAGACTTGGCACCTCATTCCAAGACAAGATTCCCACAGGTAAGCTTCCATGAGAAATCACCAAAAGAGACAATATAACTTGCATCATCCAACTGTCCAACCAAAAATAGGCATTTAATCAAAGCCAAAATATGGTGTACATTATGCAAACTAAACATACTATCTAAAGGAAGCTATAGTGGATATCTCTAATACCAACACTATCCAATGACAAGTCATTATCCAATGTGACAAATCCTATCATTTTGTAATAGGAGTGAAACCACTCTCGATGAAGGTTAACATGAAATGAAGCCCCAAATCAATTAGCCAACATTGAGCATAGGTGGAAAAGGCATTAATCAACTGTGAAACATCACGAGAAGATGTAAGTATGCAAACATCATTAGAATTAGTCTACACAATATTAATCTCCTCAATCTTGATGTTGGGCTTTCTAGGGATAATATTGTTATCATCCTTGTTTTCTTGCACTTTACCCTTTCCCTTTTCCTTGCGCTTGTCACATCATGTATTTTATGGCAGTGTGATTAAATATGGCCCTACTTCCCACAATAGTGATAAGTCAATGTGGACTTATGGCCATGGCACAAACTGTGAGACTATCCATATGATTGAGAATGAGACTTTTGAGAGTCTCTCCCACAGCAATCATTAACACTCTTACCTTTATCACCTTTGACTATCAAAGCATGAGAGATGTGAGAAACATCTATATTCTTTTTGTTAACCTCTTCATTTAAGAACGAACCCTTACATCCTATAATTTCAACCCATTAATATACATATTTGCATACATAGTAGTACGAAATATGTCTCATGACTCATGCAATGTAACCAACAAGAATAAGGGAGGAAGATTGTCCTTGAATTCAATTCCTTGCAAGGACAAATGGTTGAAAATAGAATGAAACTCATTTAAGTAGACATGCATAAAATTCCCCTCCTTCATACAAAGTTCCATGGATTTCTTCAACTAATACATCCAAGAGACAAGGCTTTTCTTCATAGATATCATGAATCTTATCCCATAACTACTAGGCAGTCTACTCATCTTTGACAACGTTATAGTAGACCTACTTAGAGTGGCCAAATGATTGTAGATTTACATTACTCATCCAATTTAACCCAATCCTCTACATTAGTGCATTCAATCTTGACACCCTCATATCACAATGGCTTAATATGTAATTTTTATACTAGAACCTGCAAGATTTGTGCCTTCCAATAGCTATAGCTGGTGATATCCAACTTATCCATGTCGAATATAGCATTGTCATTTGACCTACCAGCCATAATGGAATTAATCAAGGCACAATCCAAGGCAAAAAAGCTATTATAAATGAAAGTAAAATAGTCCCAAAATCATAACCAAATCAAGGACTAAGCAAAAGGAACAACTAGAAAGGTGAGATTTTCACAAACTATAATCAAGTAACTATCAAATCCAAGTGACTACCCTATGATAGAATACATATAACTAAAATTAAGAGGCTGTTGTAATAAACTACAATAGTATGTCAACAACCAATGATGAGCAAACAAGAAAGAAAGACTAGGAACAACCAATAATGAAACGTGTCAAAATTGTAGTGTGTCAATAAGCATACATGTGGTAGGCATAGACATCATGCACATAAGAGATCACAAGGTAAAGAGAAGAGAACTTCCAAATACATAACCCATTGATCAAATCTCAATACATAACTTAGAAGCATATAAATATCACAAACAATACATTGACAGATATAAGTGCTAAGTCCAAAGTAAGTGATCAAATTAGCCCACTATAGGGTAACTGTATCCAATACATATCAAGAGAGAATGAATATGAAGTAATTGTCCCATAGTCTTGGTGAAGTTAGGCTCAAGCTCAACTATGAATGTCCAAAGCTCTATGTAACATTCAAATATCAGGAAAGCTCCTGGTGGAATGAAGAGTGAATGCCAAATGAGTAGAAGAAGCTCAATACCATAGATGTAGCATCCAAGCATCTAAGTTACATGTGACATACATCTGTGAGTATAAGACCTCAGTAATCCTCAAGCCCATATATAACAGCACAAAAGAAACCAAAGCATAAGTCCAATGCTCCACTACATGCAATCAAGGTCAAATCACAACTCAATAGCATTCGATAAGCATATTAAGACATTTAGTTTCTACATCAAGACATCTAGTGAAGTGCATGAAGTTAAATGCCTGTTTTAGAAACTTTTTACAATAGTAAAACTGTCAAGAAAATGAGCCAATACAAGTTGAATATCAACCCTAAAGCATGTGAAAACAATTTCATAACATCCACCAAGTGTTGAGCATCAAATACATGTCATATGGGCAATGCAAATTAGTACCATGAGCTTAAATAGTAGATGATGTGTGTGTCCTTCTGCTATTACAACATGGTGCCCACAATATGCATTAGTAAAATAACTATCAAAATGAAGTCAATGAGAGCTCAAATCGATCCTAAAATCATTCTAATACATCTTGAATGCCTAAACACCAATGCATAGGCATAGGAGCATCAATAGAGCAATATGAAAGCTACAATATCCAAGAATATATTATTTCAGGATTGTTATAGCAAGTCTATTATTCATATATAGCAATTATAGAGTTTAAGAGCTCAAAAACTCAAGTGGCCAAGGCTAGGGAGTGTGCCAAAGGTTGCCAAGTGTCCAAGAATGAAAATGAGCTACTAAATCATAAGGATGAATCTATTTGGGAAAGAGGTACAGTCTATCGAGCTTACATTGCTACTAAAAATAATAGGACAAGAAATATTAAGGAAATGGAGCATAAATCAATACTCAATAGGTCTTGAATGATGCATGATTGTGAATGCGAATAGAGAGTAAGAAACAATGGTTACCACTTGAAGTTTGAGCAATGGCTGCCATTTAGTGTATGAGTGCAATAGGTATTTGTCACAAGTTAAGAAGAATGCTAAGGAAGCTCCCAAGTGCAAGGGCTCTAATATCACTTAAAGAGAGAAGCGTTGAGTGAAAGCACGTGAGTGGAGATAGGAGCTATGGTGGAAGAAGTAAGAGAGCAAGAGAAGGAAACATAGGATGTTGAAACTGCAACAGCCACAATGTGTGAGACTAGCCTTTCTTATTTGAATGTCATTAAAATAATAAAGAATAAAGTGACAACAATGGATACTTGTCACTTGCAATATAAGTGTGCAATTATTTGTAAGAAATGTGGGATCTAGAGCATGGCTATGGAGGTTGAAAGAGGAAGAGTGAGCTTATGAGTTAATAGACATCAAAACCAAATGTCATACAAGTGAAATAGATTCCAAGATGGAAGCTTGGACTCATAAACACAATCTTGTGTGTTAACAATGACAAAGACACTTTGTTGTAAGTACAAAAGTACTACCTTGTATTCAAAAAGAGAGCAAGTACAATGCTTTATAGAAATAGACTAGGTTGCACTTTCCACCACTGTGCATATGGGATTTTGTATCATGAGCCTACACTGCTCCATACAAAGAGGCTAAGCAGAGTGTGATTGCCAATATCTTAACATCCCTCCTCAATCACAACAAAAAAAGTATAAAGTGTGTAGAGGCTTTAGTGAGCAACTACCTGCAAAGTGTGGGGACACCACAAACTTGGTAAACACTAGAGGCTGCCACAGAAAAGGCTAAGTGTGCATACCAAAGACATGGCGGACATCCAAAGGCTATAACAGGGGCCTTACAAAGTGTATAGAGGCTATAGTACAAGGTTACATGAGGAGTTTACAAGCTTATGTTAGAAGCATTAGGGCTAGGCAATACAAGGCTTTAAAAAGTCTATCAGAATAGAAGGACTGATGAGGTTTGTCCTTCACTTGGTGGTCTTATTCTTATTCTTCTTCTTTTGCTCCATGGTCTTCTTCTTCTTTAATAGTAACCAATTATGCATTGTGGGACCTCTTCGTGGCATGAAAGAATTTCTTTATGTGTCTGATCCTTTTGCAGAAGTCACATACCAGTTGATCTTTCTTGCCCTTGTACATATGGTACCTACATATAACATTTGTTCATCTGTAGAAGTGCTTGGTTCTTCTTTGGATTTTACCTTCTTTTCTTCTTCTAGTAAGGAGGCCTTAATGGCAACTAATTTAGGTCTAAGCATGTTTATCAATGTAGTTGACACATTATTATAGTTAGGAGGCAATATTTTTAACAACACACCAATACAAATATCTTCATCCATCTTGAGATCAATTCTTGCAAGCTGAGTTAAGAGACTTTTCATGTAGTTTAAGTGAGTTTGTCATCCAATTCCAGCTTAATGATGGCCTATGCTTTGTCATTATTCTTTTGCCAAGTAACTGCAAGGTCTACATCTCGAGGCTTCTTCTCCTTACCATTGGTAATGGCCCAAAGATCCTTCTTCTTCAGAATGAGCTTGATGCGGTTTTGCCAGGTGTGAAACCCGACCTCTTTGAACCGAACCATTGGAGAGTATTTTTCCATGCTAGAGCAATAAATTAACACTAGAACTCTCAGATTTGAGCAACAAAAGATTTAATTGTATCAAGAGACGCAAGGAATGTAGCGTCAAATAACACTTGATAAGTATCAATAGATAGTATGCTTTTAGGAACTTGAGTTTGATGCTTTGATGCTTGGATTTCTCCCTTCCTTGCTGATTTGATGGGAAATGCTTACTGAAAACTTTAATCTTCAGTGGATCAGAGTGGCAAAGGTTTGGTTTTGAGTGCCAGGAGAGAGAAAATGAAGAAAAGATGAAGTTTTAAGTAAGTTGGCTATGGAGTTTTAGGGTTTGCACGATAGGGACTTGGTTTTTCTCTTTGTGTGGCTCACATAATGAATCATTTTGGAAAACATTTGAGTTGGGGGTGCCTTAGGTGATGGGATTTCATTGCCCTATGATCATGATCAACATTGCAATGAGCAATAGAAGATTCCTTAATACGACTAGGCATAGACACAAACATGGCAACAATCACGTTTTTCAGCATTGCTAGGCATATGCTCCATCAATGTTATCAACAAAAGTACCATAGAGAAGCTTTTGAACTAGAAAAAAAATTCTCTAGAAGGAAGCATTGAGAGATATTGCTTGTAGAGTGAGATATGAAAGCTCCAAGCAGGGTAGGTACAAGCTAACTATGGCTGCCACAAGGTGGAAGTTGAAGATGAAGGTTTGAGCTGCCATTGAGTTGAACCGAGGTTGAGAGAGACTGAGAGAGTAAAGAGAGGAGTTGAGGTGATGAGATTAGGCCATGCCCAACTACACTTTGATGCCATGTAAGAAATGTGGAATCTAGAGCATGCCTATGGAGGTTGAAAGATGAAGAGTGGGCTCATGAGGTAACAAATATCAAGATGAAATTTCACACAAGTGAATTATATTCCAAGATGGAAGCTTGGACTCATAAACACAATCTTGTCTGTTGACAATGACAGAGACACTTTGCTATAAGTACAAAAGTACTATGACCTTGTATTAAAAAAGAGAGCAAGTACAATGTTTTATAGGAATAGACTAGGCTGCATTTTCCACCACTATGTGTATGGGATTCTGTATCTTGAGCCCATACTGCTCCATACAAAGAGGCTAAGCTGAGTGTGATTGCCAATATCTCAACATTATTATCAGTGTAATGAATAAATGGGTGGTTAGGCACTAGCACCCTTATCCCCAAAACTGGCTTGCTTTTGAGCATTATTTGAGATATTCTTGATCAACCATTACTTCATTGCTTGGTATAAACCTATTATACACCTTGTGGAAAATAATCATGCTCCATTATACATGTTTAATGCTTCAATGATGGTATTTTGATACCTAGATGTTATGGTAATTCTTTGGGATGCTTCATGAATTGCTTAGAGTTTAATTAACCTAGTTTTGAAGAAGTTAGTAATGTAATAACAGTTTGGATAGAAAGCATACAGTAGTGAGCTCTATGCTTTGAATGCCTATGGTCCCTACATGGTATTTCGGGTGTGCTACATGTCTATGGTGATGTCTAGAATTGATATGTGAAACTAGATATGGTTATGACATGCTTTGATACTCAGATATGGTAATGTGATGGAGCTTTGGTCTTGCTTTGAGCTTCCATGCTTAGTTACTTATGAGTATTAAAGCTTCATTGGACACTTATGCTCCCAAATATATTTGTGATGCACTTGGGCTTCTTGAATGCTTTGATGTATATGTCTTTAGCTTTGCTTGTTCACTTTCCATTTCGAATTCACTTCAAGTGGAATATTCTTGTACTTGGCAAAGCTTGGTTCTTTGAGATAGCGGAACTTTGGGATGCTTCATGAATTGCTTAGAGCTTAATTAACCTAGTTTTAAAGAAGTTACTATGGTAATAACAGTTTGGATAGAAAGCATATAATAGTGAGCTCTATGCTTTGAATGCCTATGATCCCTACATGGTATTTCGAGTGTGCTACATGTCTACGGTGATGTCTAGAATTGATATGTGAATCCAGATATGGTTATGACATGCTTTGACACTTGGATATGGTGATGTGATGGAGCTTTGGTCTTTCTTTCAGCTTCCATGATCAGTTACTTATGAGTATTAAAGCTTCATTGGACATTTATGCTCCCATATGTATTTGTGATGCACTTGGGCTTCTCGAATGCTTTAATGTATATGTCTTTAGCTTTGCTTCCACTTTGCATTCTGAAGTCACTTCAAGTAGAATACTCTTGTACTTGTGGTTCTTTGAGATAGTGGAACTTTTGGTTCATGTATATGGTCTATTGTATACAATTAGATGCAATTACCTTCGCTTATGGTTGATTTGATTTTGTATGCTTTGGACATTAGCACTTATCTTTGATAGTAATTTGTCAATGATGTGGTTGCTTAATTCAAGGGCTTCTTTCCATGTTACCTTGTATTGGGATTTGGTTTCATACCTATTAGAGCATTATAAGTTCTATGAGATTGGGAATTGATACTACATTGGATATCATTGGTATTGGGGATGTTAGACTGCAATTTTCTTTAGCTAGCTCTTTTGTTTCTCATAATATATATTATGTATCAGCTTTGACCAAAAGCTTACTCTTTGTTAGATAGTTAGATGATACATGTTAGCATGTCTCTTTTGGTGATTCTACATGGAAGATTATCTATGGTTGCCTTGTTTTTGCTCGAGGTGCCAAGGTTGGTAGCCTCTATCCTTTTTTTGTATTTGGTTTTGTTGACCATGTCTTGGTGATTGTGATAAATTTACTGTATGTATCTTTATGGTATTGTCACTAGGATACATGTCTTTGAAAGGAATCTTTTGTCTCTTGATTATTTTTATTTTGATGCATGTGTTTATTGTATTTATGACAAATAGATACATAACATTCATAAAAAGTCCTACTCTATGTGCATGGGTGAGCCGCTAACTCATTGGATGTGCTATAACCTTTGGAATTCGTAGGCTCGAAATGTTATTTGTAGCCATAACAGTGTGTTCCATGAAAATAAAATAATTAAGCAACCTGAGCAGGTAGTTGAGGTACACATTGTAGTTTTTTAGGAGGAGTGTTCTATTACCATAGAACCCATTCTAATGAGATAGCTTGCTTCACTCAACAATTTAGTGATCCATGATCCAGTTGTTATGCAAGAGCACATTGTTAGATAGAGAGGGCATGCCATATAGGCCCCACAACTAGCTTTGAGATATTATACTAGAGCTTCACATCCTCTTGATCATTATGAGTCCCCTATGAATTATGTTATGGTCACAGACTTTGCTAAGCTACTTACCTATGAGGAAGCTATGTGCAGAGCTGATTCTTATTCTTTGGAGAGGGATATGTAGTTTAAGTTTGATTTACTGTAGAAGAATCATACATGACACTTAGTTTCCTTGCTAGATGGGAAACATTGTCAAGCGTTTTTGCAAAAAATAAAAACCCCTAGGAAAACTTTAGTTTAGTAGGATTTTTTGTAGCTTAGTTATTGCATAAAGGAATTGTTTTTGTCATTTTAGTTTGGATTTTTCGAGTGTGAAAACTTGATAGCCTTAGTCGAGATTGGAGTTTTTTGGAAAAGTTGGATCTTGAGTTTGTTGAAAGTTTGATGCACTTCACTCGAGGGTTGTCTTCTAATTTTTTAAATTACTTCCATGCCATGGGTTGGGCTAATGTATGTTTTACATCATTGTTGAGCACTAGCATAGCATGATACCCGCTGTAGCTATATGTAGTAAATCTTAGATGCACACACACTTGAGAGAGCACCTTCAATGAGCACACACAATTTCTTGCATGCACGAAAGTTGGGATTTTCATCACCAAGTTAGGAGTCCCTGGCTAAGTGGAAAAGTTGGTTAAGTGAGTTTGAGGGTCGTGTCAGACGACATCAATTCTGAGATGGGTTTTTTTCTTAGTCAACCTCTTGAGAATCACTATTTTGTTGAGTGACAATGAGATTTTGGGTGGGAAAAGTGGAGTAGGATATTTCTTGGTTGAGTATTGAGAGGTGAGGTTAAGGATTTAATTTAATAAAGGAATTTTGTTTGCATCTCGCATGACGCATGGGCACATGTAGTTTGGCTAGGCACTATTTTTCCAATGCATACGTCTTTCTGTGTAGAGCATCACTTGTTTGTTTACATTGCACATATCCAAATTTGCATATCTTTGTAAATCATGTTTGATTGAGTAGGTATACATTTTTGTAGCATGTTCTCTAGGACGTATTGCATGAAAAAAATTAGGTGGATGTGAAGAAAATATCAGTCTTTGAAGACTCAAGGGAAAAATTAACATGTGCTAGACTCATTATTTGAAGATTGGTTATAAAGGACTACATGATAACAGGGAAAGGCAACATGTTCTAAAGGAGAGCTTGACCAATGTGAACTAGCTTAAGGTTGTGGAAAGTTGCTTATCAACAGTCTTTATGATTGATAAGATAAAGGCTATTTGGACTAACGAGAAGAAACTAGCTTTTTAAGTGGAGCTGGGAGGGTATTTGGAAGTGGATGGCTTGTTTATTGGGTGGCCAATTTATCATAAAAAGGAGGAGACAATGTATTTGATAAACATGACTCGATGATGATGATGATGATGAGCCTCATGAAGGACATCTTAGAAGAATTGGTTCTAACAAGTTGGTATATATTGGTATGGTTTGTGATACTCTGTTAAATTTGATTACCAAAGGTCACTATGCATTGCCAAGTTCATGAGGCCAAGAGTGCGCTTCTTGATCACTTCTATACTCATGTTGGAAGAAGAGAGACGATCTGGAGGAGAATGGATCTATGGTATCTTTGATAACCAATTTCCTATTGCATTGAAAAAGCTACCACTTGACATGCATCTATTCATGTAAAATGTTGGAAAATTTGTATCAGAGATCGATGGTTAGCACTCTCACTTGGTAGCATGTAAACAAGGTTACATGAGGTTGATTGAAGATACTCTTACATATTTTAGAGATCCCGCAAAGGCATTTATGGATGCTGTTCATTTTGTGTTGTGAGATCTAATACCTATATCAATTGGTGAAACTTAGGAGCTTAAGCACTTCCCCACTCTTCAAGCAGAGTTATCAGCTACAACAAAAGTCATGGAGAAATTTTGTGATGACAGTCACAGGTAGCTGTCAGACTAGTTGATATGGAGACAAGCTACTTTACAGTTGCATTTTTCAGAAGATTTCATTGAGAGTTGGATAAATGTGAAAATCCATCTGAGCCAATTTTTATGAAAAATCAAATGATGGTGGATGGCTGAGCTGGAGTTTTCCTAGATGCATTTCGACATCAGGAATCCAACACAAGTTTCAGCTCGTCGATCGGAGGTGATTTGACCCCCCATTCTAATCCTCGCAAGGTTTGACGTTGTAAAGTAGCCAATGGATTTGGGAGCCAAAAATTGTGCGACGGGCTCAAACTTTGTAGATTTCAACGTCATGAAGCAAGCTGTCCAGTCGGATCATGAATCGGAGTCCGTTTGCACCCCCAAACATGCAGACAATATTTCTGGATCAGGTTATAGGAGTCCTCGCCTAGAAGGAGCTCTTGGTTGAGTTGTTCTCAATTAGGAAGATAGTTCAGACCACCACTTAGGATAACCTTTTTTATAGTTCTTTTTAACTTGGCTGTGTTGGAGCAATTGGTTAGTGACTAGCTTTAGACTTTCTATCAGATTATGCTAGGCCTACTCCTTGTGGATTTCATGCATTGGTTTTCTCAAGGGGTAGGGTGAGAGCTGTGGAATGTTTTGTTGTGTATTTTTTGTATTATCTTGATGCCCTTTGTGGGTATGCATGCGCAGATCTGTTCGTGGGATCTGAAGGACTGAGTCGCTATATCCCATGGTTCCCAATGAAAGTTGGATTTTAGGACCCAATTTGGACCCATTCTTGAAGCGCTGGAGCTCGTTTTTGGAGCCGAAAAGTAGAGGTGTTAAAAAATCAATTTTTATAAAAAATCAAACGGTGGTGGATGGCTGAGCTACAGTTTTTCTAGATGCATTTTGACGTCAAGAATCCAACGCAAGTCTCGATTTATCGATAAGAGGTCGTTTGACCCCCCATTTAATCCTTACAAGGTTTGGCATTGTAAAGGAGCCACTGGATTCGGGAGCCAAAAAATGTGTGACGAAGCTGAACTTTATAGAATATCTACGTCATGAAGCCAACGTCCAATCGGATCGCGAATCGAAGTTCATTTGCACCCCAAATAGATCGAAAACCCTTCTGTGGTAGTGTGAAAGTGGTTTTTTTGAAGTGGATATTTTACAAATGAAATGAAATGAAACTCTAAATGAATAAAACATGTAAAAATATGTCGAGATGCAAGGAGGGGGCATTTTTTGATTGACGCCCCATTTTTTTGGCCGTTTTTGTGCCTCTTGGATGCTCAATCATGGGGAGAGAGAGAGAGAGAGAGAGAGAGAGAGAGAGAGAGAGAGAGAGAGAGAGAGAGAGAGAGAGAGAGAGAGAGAGAGAGAGAGAGAGACGGGGGGAGATACCTGATCTATGTAGAGAGGGCAAGATTTTGATAGTAACCATGTGTAATATGATAAAGAGAATAAAAATTTGATTTTTAGTCTTTCTTTCTCATCCTTCATCTCTCCTCTTCTGGGCTATTCATATGCATCAATGAGAGAGAGAAGGGGGTAGGGGTTGATGACAAATTTTAAGCAAACAATGGTGACTTAGTGGTAGAGGATGTAGACCAGGGCTGGAGAACACGTCAACAGTAAGAGAAAAGCATCAACGGCGATACGTGCCTTGAATACGCAGGTTTTTATGAGTAAGTGATATTTTTCTTTGTTTGATGAAAGATAATTGAAAGAAATGATGAATGTGATTAATCTTGGTTGTATGTGTTGAATTATCTTTGAAATGAAAAAAAAAATTATGATGATATAATAATTTTTCCTCAAAACATGTAAAACTCGCAAAGTGTGATTTTTTTACGAAATCATGGAAATTGAGGGTTTTAGTCAGTGTTTTGAGTTTCCATGGAATAAAAATGAATATTAAAATGGGATTGAGTGCTTTTGATCAGTGAGAGCTTAAAATTATAAATTTTTATAATTTTGAAAAATAAATAGAGAAAAATTAAAATATATATTTTATATAATAAATAATTAGAAAAAAAATGATTAATGTTTGTGGATGTATAACAAGGTTGAGGCATGAGGTATAGTCTCAGCTCACCCTTGTGTGTATATTTTAGTACGTTTTTATTACTTTATACATTGAAAATGACAAAAAAAAACCCTACACCTATGCAACGATACAATACGTAAGCGGTAGGGGGGAAATAAGGGTTGTGGAAGCATTTAAGTGTTGAAGGTGAGGTGAAGTCTAATATTTTATTTGTGCACGTCATATAGGACGATAATCATTTAAGTTTTAAGAGGCTAGTAGCACAGGGTAACTCGGTGCTAGTCTCTAGCAACACAACAACAATGAGTAGATTGAAAATCATTGAAAGGATGATTTCTACACTCCACTGTGTTGATTTTTAATGATAAATGTTTGTGCACAATAAGCATTCAATTTTGCATCTTACATGCCACATGGTATAAAACCTGGATGCATAGCACTTGATTGCCTAATAAATGACCAATGTGGAGTATATGAGGATTCCTTTGGTGTAGGTGAGACGCGCAGTACCTTGGGATAAGTTTAGTGAGGAAACATCAGCTCCTGGATCGTTCGATAAATCAAAGAGTAGACTATGTATCGTGTGCCTTATATGTTGAGGTAGTGCATCTTGGGGCCAATCCTTGAGATGTAGGAGAGCTGCAGTGAGACCACGGTGTTTCAACCAAAGGGTTGCCTCCTGTGTATGTGATACATGGTAAATTATACCAATGTGTATGGGATCTCCCTTGGAGGAGTAAGGGAAGGAAAACGTTGGATTATGTCCTATTACAAATGCAAGGTCGATATTAGAGCTTAGTATAGTGTGTCCCTTAGACGCTCATGGCTGCGAGGCCATGTGGGGTGTCTCGTGTGTCTTAGAGGTCCAACTAGTGCTAGAGAGCCAATGTCGTTGGTCCCGACAGGTTGAAATTGTTGGAAAGTACATGACTTGCTCTGGTGCGAGTCTGCAAAAGAAGACCAAGAAGATGGAAGTTAGTCAACATGCCAAGTATTTCTACAAGTTTCGTTTGGCACAATAATGATGAAGTGAATGCAGAAGGTGGTGATTAACATGAAGTTTTTCAAATATTGCAGTCTATTATCTTGAAAAAAGCTTCAAATGAACGACATGCAAGGTGGAAAAAGGAATGAAAAGCTTTAATAAGTTTTTTCTAAAGCTTATTAGCTTTAAAGGATCGGAAGCTTTTAGTTCACAATGACAAAAAATTATAAGAAAGCAAAATATTTTAAGCCCAACTCAACGTGTATTATGTGAGGAGAAACCTATATAAAGGGGAATGGTGAAGGCCTAGGGGCCCTTGCCCTTCTCTTGAATGTAAATTTGGTCTTGTGAGAGGAGGGTGACGGGTCACACGCAAGTGAGAGGTGATTTGTCGTGTTGATTAATGAGTTGGAAGACGCAAAGGTTTCAACGTATTTTAACAACTTTTGACAAGGTATAAGGATTATTTGCAATTTTTTTTCTTGAAGTTTGTGTTCGATGCTCTAGCCATTGTGGATGATTTCTTAAGCTACAAAAGGCATAGGTGGTTGTTTGGGATTGTGTGTTGGTTGAGTTGTGTAAGTAAAATATTGAAAACTTGCGTTGTGGGTCATTTTTCAACAAAGTTAGTTTCATAATCGGCATTCCTTAACGACTCATTTTCGGGTTGTGAGAGAGTGAAAGCTGCCCTCCCATGGCATAAACTAAACAAAAACCCAAGAAACAACACACAAAATCTATGTGTATGGCTTTTCCATTGATTCCAAAACCACAAAGAACTTAAAAACTATCTCATGAATAAACAAGATCTTCATCTTCATCATCTTTCATATCTTCCATTCCACAAAGAAAGAGGAAAAATTGTACACAGAGGAAAGAGAAGAAAGAAATGTTGGCACCATATAAAAGGAGAATGCATGTCTTGGAAGAAAGGGAAGAAAGAGGTACATAATTAGCCATGCACTCTACCCCACCTTTTTCCCAAAAGACACACAACCCTTCATATTTTTACTATTTCTTTTATTTTTTGATACATTTGTATTCGTAAGACTTTAGACTTTATATTTCAATTCTTTCTAGCTTTTTGCAAATGCATGTACATACACTTTTGTGTATACCATTTATTTATGATGGATATGGAGGTGTATTTTAGAGCTTTTGCAACAAAATAAATAATGTTCTCTTTACAAAAGATGAAAACATGGTGTATGTATGGACATTTTTGTGCCTTGGTTTTATGCTTCTTTTGGTGTCATCAGAGAGGCTTGTCTTCAACCACTACTCGCCAAACAATGTATATTACCATGTAAGTGGATATACAAGTTGAAGAGTATCCCTAGTCACCCTAAGCCAACATATAAGGCTAGATTGGTTGCCAAGGGTTAAAAATCAAGAGTATGGTATTGACTTTGATGAAGTCTTCTCTCTTATTGTCAAGGTGACTAGCTTGCACTTGTCTTGGCCTTGGTTGCGCAGTTGGACTTGGATCTTTATCAGATAGATGTTAAGATGGCTTTCTTACAGGGGGAATTCTATCATGAGATTTATATGTAGCAACTTAAGGATTTTGTAGAGAAAGACATAGAATACCTAGTGTGCAAATTGAAGAGTCTTTATGGGATAAAGTAGGCATCTAGGGAGTGGTATCATAAGTTTGATGCTTTTATGCATTTGTAGGGGTATTCTTGTAGTGATATGGGTTTGTGTTTATACATGAAAAAGATTCGTAATAGTATATTTATTATTTCAATTCTTTATGTTGATGATATGCTTATAGCTGGGAGTGCTAATGCTGAGCTAGATGCTTTAGAGACTCATCTCAAGAAGAGCTTTGAGATGAAGAATATGGGATAGGACTCACAAATACATTATATTCACATTATATGCAATCACTCAAGGGGACTTATTTATTTGTCCCAAAGGAGTGCATCCATAAAGTACTTCAGCAATTGGGCCATATCCAAGATGATAATCCTATTGGCTATCCTTTATCTTCTCATGTGAAGGCTAGTTAGGCCAATTGTCAGGAGTCAGATGATGGGAGGCCAAGATGGCCAAGGTTCCATATGCATCTGCAGTGGTTGGGCAATTGGATGTATGCCATGATAGCTACTCATCATGACATAGCATTTAAAATGGGAGTTGTGGCGCATTATATAGCTATACATGGTAGGTGACATTGGGATGTTGTGAGGGATATCATGAAATACTTAAAAGGAACAATAGATATATGCATTTTCTATGATAGGTAGGATACAAGAGTCATGGATTGCAATAGCTCATCAATTTATATAAGACATGCAATCCATAGGAAGTCTATCTTTGGGTAAGTATTTATCTATAATGAAGGTTCTATCTCTTGGATATTGAGGGGCTTGTCTACTACCGAAGCTAAGTATATTGTAGCCACTGAGGGTTGTAAGGAGGCCCTATGTTTAGGTCATCTTGTTATAAAACATAGAATACTTATGACTCTTACACTGCATTTGGATTTGATGAGTGCCATTCAATTGGACCCTAATCCAATTTTCTATACAAAGACAAAGCACATTGAGGTGGGCTATCACTTCTTCAAGGAGGTGATGGAAGACAAGTCCATTGAGCTTGTTAAGATACCTACATATAAGAATCCTATAGATCCACTCATTAAAAGCCTCCCAAAGTTGATAGATTTTCTCATCCTATTGTAATCTATGTACATATTTATACATTTCTTATTTTTCTTTTACTCCTACTATGGCATACTCACCTTTAAGAGGGAGGTTGTTGGGGGGTAAAGATGCTTATCTCTAGCTACCCACATTTACTCATTGTATACTATATCTGCACACTTGTACACTATAGGTGGAGAGTAATTATCATTATCACTTTATTATTTATTCTTCCATTGACTATTGAATAAAGGAATGCCAATTACACAGTGTGATTGTTAGAGTTCCCAGATATAGTGTCTTTCTCTCTTGCTCTCTTGCTCCATCTGCTATAGCTCTTACTTTGCTCTTGCTTTTGCTTGTGTGCTTCCACTTAGGCTCAATCTTTCACCCCTTGTTTCTCACTCTCATTAAACCAACGGCAATGATTGTCCACCTTGAGCTTTTAATGACTCATAAAATGTGATCCTATTAGAGCTAGATATTATATTACTACTAGAGACCGTAGTTATGTCTTTAGAAACTCATAGGTCAATACTCATAGAATGAGGCTAGATGCTTTGCTTATGAGACAGATCTAAGGAACACCTAATTGTCTAAATCTACATGCTTTGAGTTAGCACGGATAGTGACAATTATGATTAAGTCCCTAGATGACTACCAAACTACCCTCCCTATAAATTTTGATTCCTTATGTTTTCACATGGTATCAAAGAATAAAATTTAATATGGTCCATCACTACAATGATATTAAATATAGAATTAAAAAAATAAAATTCAATGCTTATAATCAATTAACTAAAGCTAATAATATTTTTAAGGGATTTTTAAAACTAAAATTTGAGCCATGAGGTGTTTCCAACAGTGTACACCATGGCTTGTGAATCCAAATTGTTTTGGTTTAGGCATTATGCTACCTTGGTTTACTCTGAAGGTTATCCTTGGATTGGATTGGGCAACTATTCAAGAGAAAAGATGGAAATTTCCTAATGAAGATTACTTAGTGGATGCTAAAAAGATCATGCACATTGATGCTTAATATATTGAGAGCTCAGATTTTCAAAGAGCTTAACTTAGTCAGAGAGTCTTTTGGTTATTCTAAACCATAGACTCAAAAGCCCTTATTTTTGTAAATAAGAAAATGATAAATCAAAATCAATATGGGTATACGTGACTCATAAAACTTGAAAATCCTAATCACATTGGAATGTGACCTCACAACTCTTTCATCCCCAACATAAAAATATTGAGTGACCTTGCCTATTCTCTCTTCGTCATTGATGTTAATAAAAATCATCCTAGTAGGTACATAATTGAGGAGATCTCTTTGCCAAAAGAGCTTGGCTATGTAGTCAAGTTTGGCCCTAAGGGCAAGATAGTTTAGAGTCTCTCCTAGAGATCTCCTTGAAGAAGACCTTAGCCTTATGGGCAAGATGGTTTCAACTATATCTCAAGGATCTCCTTGAGGTTGATTAGTTCCTAAGGGAAAATATCATTTATCACCTTCCATCTAGATCTCCTTGACACAGAGCTTGGTCATGTGCTTAAGCCTGAACCTCCGGGTAAGATAGTGTCAACTATCCCTCAAAGGCCAGCCTTTCCCTGAGGAAAATATGGTTTGTATTCTCTCATCTAGATCTCCTTGAGGTAGAGCTTGGCCCTAAGAGAAAAATAGCTTAATTCCTCTCTTGAATTCCAACTCTATTTGGAGGTCACTTTGGGGTAGAGCATGGCCATATTCTCAAGACTAAAACTGAGGTCAAAATAGTTTAGACTACTTATTGGAGATCTCATTGACATAGAGCTAGGCCTTATGCTCATGGCTAGCATAAGAGTAAGATAGTTTCAAGTTTCTCTTCAATATTTCCTTGTGGTAGAGCTCAACCATGTCTCTTTGGGGCTAGAGCTTGTTGGCCATGTGCTCATAAGCCTAGCCTTGAGGGAAAGGTAGTTCTAACTTTGTCTTAGATATCTCTTTTGGGGAAAAGTCAAGCTTGGCCTTTAGGGGAAAATAGTTTAGACTCTCTCTTGGAGATTTCCTTGAGAAAGACCTTACTCTTATGGGCAAGATAGTTTCAACCATATCTTAGGAATCTCCTTAAGATAGAGTAGTGTCTTGAGGACAATATAGTATTCTCTCATCTAGATCTCCTTGAGCTAGAGATCACACTAGTAATATAGTTTGCTATCTCATCTAGATCTCATTGATGTAAAGCTTGGTCATACACTCATGGCTAGCCTAATAGTAAGATAGTTTCAATTCTCTCTTTGGGACCCCCTTGTGATCGAGGTCAGCCATATCTCTTTGGGTGTAGAAGTTTCATGCACTCAAGCTTGGTCTTGAGGGTGAGATAGATTCAACTCTACCTTGGATATCTCTTTTGGGAGAAGAGCTTGTCCATGCAATCAAGCTTGGCACAGAGAACAAGATAGTGTAGACTCTCTCTTGGATATCCCCATGAGGAAGACCCTAGGTTTATGTGCAAGATAGTTTTGACTATACCTCATAGATCTCCTTAAGGTGGATCAGTGCTCTTAGGGAAATATAGATTGTACTCTCCCATCTAGATCTCCTTAAGTTAGATCTTAGTCATGTGATCAAGCATGGATATCTAGGCAAGATACTTTCAATTATCCCTTGGAGACCTCCTTGATGTTGAGCCTCATTATGAGGGTAGTATTCTTTGTACTCTCTCATCTAGAACTCCTTGAGTTGGAGCTTGGCCATGCATCAAGCCTAGCCCTAGGACCAAGATAGTTTAGTCTCTCTCTTGGAGATGTCCTTGATGTAGATCTTGGCCATATACTCATGTCTACCTCGAGATTAACATATTTCCAACTCTATTTGGAGAGATCTTTGGGGATAGAGCTTGGTCATGTACTCAAGCTTGGAATTGAGGTCAAAATAGTTTCCATTAATTTTCAAACATGTCTCTTTTGATGTAGAACTTGGCCTTGATGGTGACATGCACTGAAGCTTGCCCTTAAGGGTGACATAGTACAAACTCTATCTTGAGTGCATGTGCAAGAAGTGAGCATTTGAGCAAGCTTTTCTAGGAACCCTCTATTTCTTGTTCCACATAGTCCACTTATTCCTCTTTTTCTCTTGTGCACATATCAAGCACCACTATTACACCTTGCAGCTACCACCACCGTCCCCTCCCATGTTTCTCCCCCCATGTTAATTACCTCAAGTACACACACACATACACACACTCTCTCTATATTTATATCTCCTAGTTCCATGTAGCAATCTCTCTCTCTCTCTCTCCTTGTGTTGCACACACACACACATACACACATACACACTCTCTCTCTATATTTATATCTCCAAGTTCCATGTAGCAATCTCTCTCTCTCTCTCCTTGTGTTGCACACACACACACTCTCTCTCTCTTATTTTCTCCTCTCTCTCTTTCTCTCTCCCCCTCTCTCCTTACCCCTCACTCACACACACACATACACACACACACACACACACTCTCTCTCTCTCTCTCTCTCTCAAATTTCCACTCCTCTCTTTCTCCCCTCTTACACACACACACACACACTCTCTCTCTCTCTCTCTCTCTCTCTCTCTCTCTCTCTCTCTCTCTCTCTCTCTCTCTCTCTCTCTCTCTCTCTCTCTCTCTCTCTCTCTCTCTCTCTCTCTCAAATAGCAACTCCTCTCTTTCTCCCCCCTCACACACACACACACACACACACTCTCTCTCTCTCTCTCTCTCTCTCTCTCTCTCTCTCTCTCTCTCTCTCTCTCTCTCTCTCTCTCTCTCTCTCTCTCTCTCTCTCTCTCTCTCTCTCTCTCTCTCTCTCTCTCTCTCAGCAACTTATCTATCTCTTCCCCTCTTAATTTTGCAAGGGTCATCCATCTGTTTTTCACAACCCTCTTATTTTTGCAAGGGTCAAGGGTTTGCATGAGGTCCATTGTCTTAGACACTTCTAGTTGTTAATATCATGATGAAGAGAATATCACATTGTTACTCCGACATGAATATATTCATGTAACTCTAACTTTTATATGCATGATTTGATATTATATCCTGATATATCACTTCCATTGTCCACACATAAGCAAAACCACATTGCACATGTTTTCACTAGTTTTACTTGAGCATTATTGTGTGGACTTACTACAAGAGGATAGGGTATCAAATAGTTTGATACACTCACTCCAATAATGTGTGATATCTATTATTTTTCACTTTGTTTGAATAGTTAATATTAGGACAATAATATTACCTCATTGTTACTCGATCCACTATGCACATATACATTCACATGCATACATGTTTCTACACTCCACCCTTCCCTAAATATTTTGCATATGTTTTATTTACACATCTTGTAGTATTGCAATTGAGAAAATGTCTATACACAATATCCTTTACTTGCACATTCCTCTCTCTTTCTCCTCTTCACTCTCATCCTCATTTCATTGCGCTTGTAAATAGACACAATCTAATAATTCTAAAAGTACATATTCATCATGCACATCAAATATCAATCAAGTTCCATTGCTGGGGGGTGGAATTGGTGATCCCTAACAAAGTCTAGGACTAAACCATGGAAGAATGCTAGCTTAGTTAAGTAGGGAAGCATGTGCTCCAGAAGGACAGTGTCCATGGGGTTTTCCTCAAATGGGGGTGGGCATATAAAGGCATTGGGTGGGTTCATCTATATCTTTTCCATGCTATCATCCACAAACAGTGGCATTGTTAGCCAATCAATGCCATCAAAATATTTTATCAAAAGGGGCTTTGTGTAACTCCTTTTGGTAGAAGTTGTTGTGAGAGTTGCTCTACAATTGCCTTGTTCATATTGAAATACAAAGGTCGGTGCTTTTTGTGACGACTTTACACATTCACTTCCAACCAATCAAAGTAGCTCACTTAAGTTGTCTTCCTTCATGGAGCTCCAGATGGCAATGCCAAAAAATGTAGATATTTTCTTCAAAAACCTTGGGACCCCTGGTCGCAAAATCACCCAATACTTGCCCACTTCTAGGGGCTTCACGAGTAATGATTCCTTCTACTTTGGACGCCTATGTGGAAGCACCCCATTCATATCAAACACAATTAATTTTCATGTTATGGAAGAGGTAATAAATGTGCACACATGGAGGGTAAGCACCCATGTATTGGTATCATGAAAAAGAACTATCGAGAAATGTGCAATCACACCCACTATAGCCCCTTTGTAATGAAGAGCAAGGCAAAGGATCACATTGAAAGTAAAGCCTTAAACTAGGTCATGTATGCGTGGCTGATTGAAACCACAGTTGGTAAATACCATGGTCCCTTTCCACCTTTTTCCACCTACCAATACCACCTACTATAAGCCTATAAAAGGCACTCATCCCCACACTCAATCAATCCATTATTCTCATTCAGTTGTACTTGCATTATGCTTGAATAATGTTAGTTGTTTTTCTTTGTCATTACTCATGTCTCATTATGATTGTCTACTTACTCATCAGTGATCCATCTTAGCATGCATCCTCAATATTTTAACATGGTATCAGAGTGGATTCAAATCTAATGAGTCATTAGGGCACTAGATAGGTCATTACAGTTTGAATTTTTGGCTCCCTCAACTTTCCCATAAATCTCTCACCTACCTCCATAGCCACCCACATTTATTAGAGGGCTTGAATCTCTCAAACTAGGCCATCTTAGCTTACGATTCCTTTTGGGATTATCTTTATCTGCTCTAGTTGCTCTAGGCTAGCACCTCATAATGCAACATTGTGCACTCACTGCTCCAGTATCGCGTCTGTACCATCCCATTGCCATTTTATGTGCCTTCTCTAGTCATACCATCCCTTTGGCTTGCAAAAGCAACAATGCTGATGAAGATCATAGGGATTTTGAAGCTTGACACTTGAGCTTCTTTCTCATCAAGTATTGTGACAAATGGCTCACTCGTCGATTTGCTATGGACAAAATATCAGTCACCTGTCAAAACCCTAAAGAGAGCAGCCATAGCTATTAAACTTTAAGCTCATGCTTCACTTCTCTCTCTCACTCCTTTGGCTCAAATCAAGTCATTGGCTCTCTAATATGCCCTAGTACTTAGTTTCTAGCAAAGCTCTCATATCAAATTGGCAAGAAAGGGATTCAACTTTGAGATCAAACATCAAAGGCTCAACTTGCTAGTATCTCTTGATACTCACATAGTGCTTTTTGGCACTAGTGCTTCTTGTGTCTTTTGACACTCAAATTCAAATCTCTTACTAGTTTACTCTTAGTTAATTGCTATTGCTGCTACCAAAAAAATGGGCAAAGATTCACCCTCATGTCGATTCAACGGTGTCAGGTTTCACACATGGCAAACTAGGATCAAATTGATCCTAATCAAGAAAGGCTTGTGATTAATTACAAGTGGTCCAGGCACGCTTTTAGTGGTCTATCGAGAAACGAATCTAAGCGTCACTACTCGGCACTCCCATGGAATGTTCTAAGTTTTATCGCCTAGGATTTCTCGAATCCACCTCGCAACAGAACGTTCACGGCCGAACCCATTAGGATCGACCTAAAATTTGGGTTCCTAGTTATCAAGGTTTCCTGACAGCATTCTAGCGTCGAGTTTTGGACATCCTACTTTATGCAGAGATACCCAATCCGAAGCAGATCCATACTGCACTTGGTTCAAAGAGAATGGGAAACGAGAGGGATGCACGCTCAACCTTTCTGCTTGTAGGGCATAGTCCCATTCCGGTCCCCTAAAACGACATGAATCAAAGTTCTATCCTAACAATTTCTAAGTTCAAAGATGGTAAACCTTGTGAGAAGCCTCCCAGTTCTTTGGGACCACCCTGTCGTAGGACGGACCCATCGGGGGTTTCACCCACCCACTTCCCTTAATAGCTTTAGTTTTCTGATCAATCTTGAGATTGTCTAGATCTTATTTTTCCACATCATCTAGCTCTACTGTGTGCTTTGCAAGAGCTCCACTTGTACCATACCACACTTGTAATGAAGGATTGATAGGTAGAAGGGTGGAGCATTTTGAATCTAAAGACATGGTTTCAAAATAATATCTGCAAAGAGCAACACTTCACCGTTTTGTTTGTAAGCTTTGCTCCAACACAATTCCACCATAATATATCTCAAGAATGTAGTTGTGTTCTAGAAAAGAACTTTTAATGGGGCCATTAAAGGAAGCTTCTATCTAGCAAGTACTGATTTTGACTTCTAGAGCCTGAAATAGATACCTTCTTTTGTCACAACCATACCAATGGCCTTAAATTTTTCCATCTTGCTTACCAAAAAAACTATGTTTGCAATCTCAAATATTCCAGCTATTCATGCATCATCTTTTTATTTGTGTATCTTTTTTGATTGGCTAATAACTACAAGCATCCCAATATTGATAAAAACAATAAACCACACTAGAACGTATTCATACAGTGAATTGAGTGTGTTGAGGGAAAGTGCCAAGCTAGAGAAGAATTCCATGGAGAGCTGCTCTTCTGTACCATATACATCTAGCACTACTAGTTGGAACGCTAGATGTGATTTTAAAATTATTTAATTCTTATGGTATCATATCCTACCCCCTAGATTGTCCAAGGAATAGACTCTTGCTAGGATATAATACCCATAGCTTTGCTATATAGGTGATTGAGCAAGGTCACTACACTTTCTGGAAGCAAGGGATTCTTTTTTGATATATTGAGAGAGTCCCTAAGAAAGAACTAGTTGTAGCGTCTCATTTAATTGTACTTGTAGTCCCCTAGCTTATATTTCTTGCATGCTTTGTTCCCAATCTAGACTTTTCCTTGTTAGATTTAAAAAAATACAATTGTTATAGATTGGCCATAGTGTGTACAAAATGATTGACACATAATTATGGCGGATTATAATAGACAAGAAACTCCATAGCTAAATTGAGAAAGCAAATAATATGCATACTCAAATGCTCTCTCCTTATCGTTCATTGCATAAAGAGGCTACATATATAAAGGAGGAGATGCTCCATCAAGGATCCCTCACACTTTTCATGTGTGTCTCCATGTGATACCATACAACCCACACTTTTCATGTGTGCAATGTGGCACACTTCACTCCACATCTCTTGTCCATATTCATACACCATACAATCTAAAGCACATAAGAGTGCTTTCACATATATACACCCGTAAACACCAAAGCTTACAATGTCAACACCCCCTCTTAAGTGAGGTGTTTAATTTACCTTGTCACCCATCCAACGTAGCATCGCATAATTGCAATCGCTACCTCTCAACACTCCCCCTCAATGCTATATTGGAGTGTCTATATGACTAGACACATCTACTCCACCATATGCATGTACAATGTTTGTTTGAGCATTGCTTGCTTGGGTGAACCTACCCCATCCTTTTTGAACTATTGCTATGTTTGGGAAAGGCATGACAAACTCGCTCATGTATCCAGATGTGCAAGCTCTTACACTCAACGCACTTATAAAGTCCTTTTGAGATCTCAATCTTGGGCAGAGAACCCATCACAAGTTAATTCTAGTACAACCTTTTCTCCAACATAGGTCTACACACATGCATGTATTTGTATGCATGTGTGTCTCAACCTATATTGGAGAAAAGGTTTTTGAAAAGAAAATAACTGCAATTGACCCATGGTGATGAGGGTGTCAGCTTAGAACTATTGGTGTAGGTAGATACAACTTGCACAATCGAAACATAGTATAATATGGCGATCTTAGCTATCATTTAGACCACTAGATAGTCTTTTCAACAACATGGTACCTTTCATATCGACATACAATCATCCTCTTGTGATCTATGTTGACATTTCCATTACAGTTGTCTTGATGGCTCGCTTCTAAACACACACCAAGGATGGCTGCTCAATTGAAGGCATTTTATTTTGCAAGATGAGCCATATCTACCCATTTTCTCAGTTTTGCAATATAGCAAAACTCTTAACAATGCTTCCCTATGTCTAGGGATCTTGGCTTGTGTGCAGCTTCATAATTACAAATGATAATTGCATAGTGTATTGTTTTGTAATTTTAATGTGAGTGTGGGTGTATTGCACTCTACCTGCATCTACAACTTCTTATCGGTCCTCTTAGCCACCATCATGCTTGCTTCTCTTTCCAATTAGTCCCAATAAAAATTGCCCTGCCTACTCAATCATAGTCTCTTCAAAGTGCTATAAGATGTACCATCGAAAGAATTACCGAACCAGGTCCAAGAAAGGATGATAAGCACAAGGAAAAAGGAAACAGAAAAGTGATAAAGGATAATTCTAATGATTGTAGCATTGATCTTAGTAAGTCCAATATTAAAATTGAGGAGATAAATGTCTTGGAGCCTAGGTTTGATGATGATTATATCTTGGCAGCTTCTTCTCTTGATGCTAGTTAGTTGGTTGATACCTCATCCAACGTTTCTCAGTGTTGGTACTTGATTTGGGGGCTTCTTTTCATGTTACCTTGCATCAGGATTGGTTTCATTCCGATTGCAACATGGCATGTTCAATTAGACTAGAAAATGACTTGGCATTGGATATTATTGGCATTGGCAATATCATATTGTGGTTTGCTTCAAGCAACACTTTTGTTTTGTATGATGTATGCCATGTTTCGACTTTGACCAAAAGCCTATTCTCTACTGGAAAGTTAGATGATGCAAGGTATCATGTAACTTTTGGTGATTGCATGTGGAAAGTTACCCATGAGTATCTTATCTTTGCTCAAGGTTCCAAGGCAGCCTCTATCCCTTGCTTGTATCTAGATCTGTTGACCATATGTTGGTTGTGGTTGACATATCACATGCACCTTTATGGCATTATGGCCTTGGGCATATGCCCTTAATAGGAATGAAAATGCTTTCTCATTTGCAATATCTTTCATCCCTTGAATACAAATGTAACAACCTGAAAGGCAAAGAACTAGACCTTTATCAGATGGATGAAAAGATGGCTTTCTTACATGGAGACCCACATGATGCGATTTATATGTAACAACTTGAAAGGCAAAAAACACCTAGTATGCAAGTGGAAAAAGAGCCTTATATCCTTAAGCATTTACATGGATATACACATAGTGATATGGATCTGTATCTCTACACGAAGAAGGCTCTAATGGTAGCCTTATTATCTTAGCACTTTATGTGATTGATATCTTGATTCCTAGGAGAGCTCATAATGAGCTAGTGGATACCTTTAAAAGTTAGCTCAATAAGATTTTTGAGATGAAGGACATGGAACGGGCCTCACATTTTCTTGCAATATGTAACACACATGATCACTTTAAGGGACTCCTTTACTTATCACAGAAGGACTACATATAAAAGGTCCTTGAGCACTTTCATATGCAAGATATGAAGTCTATCAATTGTTCTATATATTCCCATATGAAGATCAGTCAAGTAGGTTGTCCCCAATTACATGAGCAGAAGGCCCAGATAGCCAAGATCCTTTATGCATCTACAATGGATAGTTTGATGCACATTATGATAGCCGCTCGTTCAAACATTGCATTTGCAGTGGGAGTTATGATAAGCTATATAGCTATACCTAGCTGATGACATTGGGACACTGTAGAGAGTATCATAAGATACTTGAAAGGAACTATAAACATGAGCATTTGCTACAGTGGTTAGGATACTACAAATGTGTGTTATAGTGACATTGATTATGCAGGACATGAAAATACCACCTTTGGATAGGTCTTCGCTTTTAGTAAGATGCTATTTTTTGGATGTCGATGGTGCAAAAAAGCACGACCTTATCTACTACTAAGGCAGAGTATGTCGTAGCCACTAAGGCTTCCAAGGAGACCCTATGGTTTTAGTGATAGTTACTGTTGCTCCTATATTGTATTTGAATTTTACGAGTGATGCTCACTTGGCCAAGAATCCGGTCGGTCTTCCATGCAAAAATAAAGCATATTGAGGTGCACTATCACTTTATCAAGGAGGAGGTAGAGGACACGTTTTGTTGAGCTTATCAAGATCTCGAGTGATGAGAATCTTGCATATCTATCTGCTCACTAAAAGTCTCTCAATGGAACATTTTGTCTTCCTTAGAAAGACAATGGGCATAGGATGAGATGATGTCATCCTCATCTTGTTGTACTTTATGTACATTAAATGTACGTTATCATTTTTTATCGTCCTCTCCTCACTAGAGGTACATTTACCTTTAAGTGGGACATTGTTGGGGTAAAGGTACATGTGCTTTCGACACCCTATATTTATCTCACAACTTGTTTGACCGCATATTTGTACATTGCAGGTAGTAGCAAGTGCCTATCACTATCACTCTATTATTTAATCTTTCAGTGATTATTGAATAAGTAAAGGCTGGTCACACATTGTGATTGTTGGAGTTCCCACATATGGTGTCTCTCTCTCTCTCTTGCTCTCTTACTCCATCTTCCATAGCTCTTACTTTGCTCTGCTTCTGCTTGTGTGCTTCCACTCAAGCTCTACCCTCCATGCACAATGAGTGTGTTTAAGAAAACATTAAAAAATTATGACAATTATAGATTAAAAATTTTAAAATGTTGCACATGTATACCCAATGTTTTTTAAAAATCATAGACAAAACCAGATTCATTTTTGCATTTAAAAGATAATGAAAAATACATGTCTAACTACATTAAATAATCCTAAAAAGTCATGCTTATATATCACAATATAAGTGTGACTTTGGACACATGTCTTTTGACAATTGGTTAATAGGGATCATATACGTACACCCATAAGTTTTTTGTAGTTCAAAAAGTGCATCAATACAACCATCTATGGGCCTAATTCTTTGTAGTGATAATAATATGTAAAGTGATTTCACAAATAAAAATGTATGTTAAAAACAAAGGGATTGCATGCTCAGTCAAAAATATTGTTATAGAGGAAAATAGGTATATAAGGCAAGTAGAGCAATAAAGAGAGATTGTGATATAAGTGATGGAATTATATATCACATCCATTATGCATACACCAATTTTGGGAATGTGTCATTTTCAAAAAGTAATGTATTTACACACTAATTTATATCCTAGTAATGTTGTAATAGGTTTTGTTGCTAATTTTTGTTGTGTGCGCATTATAGAGTAGGATAGAGGTTTTGATTCTCAGAGAAGACAAATGCATTCTCTAAGCCACATTGAGAGTGTACTAATGATGAGTCATAGGAGGGAATCTTTCTTCTACAATTTGTCTCTTGCCTTTAGTTGGTCTAAACACTCTAGGTAGCTATAGTTTTGGGTTGTAGTGATGGAGCCTAACCTACAAAGGCCCTAGGGAGGTGTGACACCTAATATATTTTTTCTTGCAAACATGCATGGATTTCATGGGAGCTCTTCTTCAACCATAACTAAAACCAGCCATGCCAAGGCATAAATATTTTCCATAACATTTAATATATTTCAAGCTAATCTAAAAGTATAATTTCAACAATGGTATAGTAATGTATTCATACAAGCACTTAATGTTGTTTGGCCAATTAGCATTCACAACTCATACAATCTCTAATCTCAACTACCTCCTCTTTGAGAGGTTGAAAGAGAGACATGTTTTACATCATATACACTCTTTAGTCCCACTTTCTTGAGTTAGAGGGTTTTGAACACAACCTTTGACATATGATTTGGAATATCCTTATTATCGACCCATTAATGGCTTTCACTTTTTTATAGTAGTGAATATTTTCCTAATTCATAGTCAAGAGTTCCCCCAACTTCACAATCACTATAATTTATAGTCCTTTCCCTTCTCGAGGTAGGACATTTTCTAGGAAAACTCTTAAGATTTGGCCCTATAGGATCATCCATCTTCAAAGGTCCTTATAGATATCATATTGTAACTTATAATACTTGTATGGTACCTTCTGATTCATCTAGTTATCCCATTGGGAAGTGACTATACTCTTATAAGAAACTTCAGTCCCCAACTCCCCTTGGTTTCATTAATATTAATATGTGCCATTCTCCATCTTGGAAATTCTTAGAGTATTGGAACCGGCATTCATGGTTTGTGACCCATAATACCTCAATTTTCTATTGCTCTGCACCAATGCGGTTGTCTTGCCTTTGCAAGGAGTCTCTTTCTATACCATGCAACTTCTCTTTTTGTGATGTGATTGTTGCTACACATGTCAGGATTGCTTCCTATGTGACAATTTCTCTACATTACGATTGCTTCTTCCATCTAATGAGTTTGTTCTCCTATAACGTCTTTATTGTGATGTAACTTTTTCTTATTGTACGACTATTTGACTACGATATGAGTGCTTGCATATGATGGAACATGTTGTCACCTTGTGATCTGACTACTCAAAAAGGGTGTGATTCGGCTATGTGAGCACACATGGATAGCTCCTCTTGGAAAATGAGAAGTGGTAGGAAAATCATAAATGAACCATAAGCACATATATGTAGCACATGGCATGCGTCGTGTTTCTTTGTGATTTCGCGTGTATCCATAAAGTCTTGGCTCCAGAGCAATATTGGCATGACACAATAGAGGTATAGGAGATGTATTTATACCTCAATAGAGGCTTACATACCTCTGTCAATGTGATGGCTCTGAATGGAACATGGAGAGTGATATGAAAATCACAAGATGATCCATAACCACATCTATACAATAGATGGCATCATGTGGTCATGTCCACAATGATACTCCCACATAAGCTTTGTGGAAGCTTATTTGGTTTTTAGGAGCTTCACCATGTGACTTTTTAGTTGTAAGACGATAGTCAATAGTCTAATGGAGATTGAAACAAATAGTCATTTGTTGCGAAAACTAGCATAACTAGATTCTCAGAAGTATGAGAATATAGGAAGTGTTGGACGATCAAGATGTTTCTATTATCCCTAATATCTAATGATTTTTCAAGGCTATCATGGGGTATGAAACGCTCCCTCCTCATTAACAAATAGTCATCCATTAGGATAGTATGGTTAAATTCCCTGAAATAAGAAACATGAAGTGTTTGATGACCTGAATGTCTAAGTTATCATTGATATTTGATGTACTTCGAGGCAATTACAGGGTATGGAAGGCTTCTTTTTCATTTTCTTAGCATCTATCATATTTGTACTCAAACCTCATATTAATCTCTTTGAAGGGTAGAGATTTCCAAGTTCATTGCTAAGTTTGATGGCAAGGTGGCTGATATAAATCCAAGTGAAGGAGGCAAAATGCACTTTTTGTATGTTGTAGTCCGAGGGGTTAAGATCTTCTTTGATTGATGGAGCAACCATATGGTGGAAAGTCTACATCATGACATATCATCTTCAAATAGGGTGGAGTGCATTCATTGTGCAACATTTTATTGCTTCAATGAACCTACATTTGATATGTTATTTATTATGTAGAACATACATAATATAATTACTTGTATGTTTTGGCCAGATGCAGCTTGTTGTACATTTTTTTCACACTTTTATACTCTTGTGGAAAACCTATGCCTATGTATATAACAAAAAATTGCAAGATTGGGTTTTTGGCTATATATCATCAATGCACTTGATTTGCTCTTCCTACTATAATGTGAGCCAATTAACTTGCCATTTTGGCATAAGCAATAGTTTGTAGTGTAATGGGCTTTGTTCTAAAGAATGATATAGCAATGTGCTTAGTTATGAGATTGTTGTAGAACTTGTTCTCACATTCCATTAGCTCATCTAATGTGCTTAAGATAAGGAAGTTTTTGAAAGTCATCAATGATCATGTCCCTAGGTGTAAAGAAAATAAATTGTTCATTGTTTGGAAATTGACAAGAACATATTTTAGTAAAATAGGTTGTCAGAATCTTATGTGGATGTAAATTCTTAGGCATTATTTTGGTTTCCACATTATATATCTTAATATGCCTTAGATGATCCATCCACTACTTAAGTTCTCATTCTAGAGCAACTAATTTATTTCTACATTCATGGTTTCAAGTAAACTAGGATCCATTTTACACATGCATTGATGTTTGTCCCCATACAAAGTTATCAATATTAGCAAATCATCATCTTTTCTTTTGTTGGTATTGGAATGACAATTGTGAGCAATTATGAAGGTAGATGAGTTGAACCAAAATTTTGTAGACTTGGAATGTTATGTTAATGAGATGGAAGACTTCACTTTGGTAGAGCTTGTTGAATGTAATAAGTTTAGGTTGAGCACTCCATTTTAAAGTATACTTCTACTTCTCTTGGTGTTGAAATTTGGAATGCCAAATGACAAGGTGGAGAAAGTTGAGACAATTATTATGCTTGAAGATCCTCAAGCTTAAGGCTGTCTTAGGTCTAGTGTTAGTCATATTCAAATCTCATCACCTTAAGATTTTGGTACTCCTAATGTTGTTGCAAACAAGCTTCTCCAAGTTGAAAAGAAGAAGATTGTAAGTGTTTGATAAATGGGAGTGTCTCCTAATTTGATGTTCCAAGTTTTCTCCTATGATATTGTTATCCTTAATATGAGCTTATGCATGTATTCATCCTAGATACAAGCTTAACAACAATAGAGGAACTAAAATAAATTTCTCTATCGTGACCATAGCATCTAAGAAGCTATATATTCTAAACATTGCATTTGAAGATTGTGTAGAAAATCCATTCCAACCTAGCATGGTCACCACACATTGAAATTGTCAACTCTTTTGATTTTTAAAGCTCTTAAAGCATCTTACATGACATGCTACCTCTTGTAAATTCAAATCCTATGACCAAAAACATGACTTTCCCCAAAAATAGCCACTCTCACCTACAAAGGAACCTCTTTCGCTCAATTGTAGGTTAATACTTCAGTAGACAAGTGATATGGATCCAAGAGTTTATTCACTGATACCATGCTCCATGCACATGCAATGTGTCATACCCTAGCATGCTCAAACAGTTTTAACTAACAATCGCCCACGTGTTGTGCAAAGATATTATTTTCATGCTTTAATCTAATGCAATGCAACGTTGCCAAGGACAGTATCGGGCTAACCCATGCTATCATTCCTCTTTAAACATACATTAATTGCAATCTATATGCTATATAATGAAAATAAATTAGAAATCATTCAATTGCATCACTTTCCAAACCCATTTTTCCCCTACCATTTAGGTTGCACTTTCATATATAACCGTAGAGAGTCTTGTTATCAAATTTCCATGTAAATAAGAAGTAAGTACACACTTTTCACACACAAATAGAAGTAGGCCCATGCTATTCTCATGACCTAACTTCATTATACATCCATAGACACACTTCTCATTATTGATAATTTTAGACATATCAAAACTAAATTTTTTCTTCTAAAAACCTATTTTTCTCATTTTTGGAATGTAAATTACTATATTTTTATGGTTTTTTGATTTAGAAAATTAGCATGGACTAGGATCCCAATGTATTCATTGTTATTCCATATGAACGACATTAGACCCACAAAAACCAACATAATCTTTAATTATTCATTAAATCCTGTGTTTTGGGTTTTCAACTCTTATTATTTCTCATATGCCTGACTTTAAAAACTAAGTTTTCCATTATTTCATAGATTTAAAACTATTTTCAAGCATTTTTGCATAATAGAAATGAAGGTACAACATTTTATGCAAGAAAATGGCACTTACACTAAATCCTACACACATGATGCATCGATTTTTTATAAATTGCAGCTGTTGATGCTACCACATAGCCATTGATGCTTCCAAATTCATGATTCTCTACTCCATTTCTCACATTATACCATGTTTTGGCACCCATTCCCCCTCATCCTCTCAGACTACATGAACAACAACTATGGTGAGAGAGAAAGAGGAGAGAGAAATACAAAATTTCTAATTTTCAGCATAGTCTATCATATTGTGTGATATTTGTAGCAATCTAAAGTAAAGAAAATGTGGAGTCGACGGCCAATGTTACTCCTCTCATAAAATGATGCACCCAAAAATTGTGCCCCTTCTGTCCATCACATTTTAGTTTTTGAACAAAATCCTTCTTTTAATCCCCTTAACCACTAATCCCTCAAATATCCAGTTCATCCTCCACCCATTCGCACCGTTGACAAGTGGTTTACTTAAAATCAAAGGCCCAAACAAACTCGAAATTGAGATTTGAAAGTGTAGGTGCATTTGTGGTATCATTTTCTATTGACTTAGGCTCCCTGATACATTTTTCCGCTCCCAAATCACGTAGCTCCTTTGTAATGCCAAAGTTACATCTCTTTAAATGAGGCATTTAGAAAACTCTGATTGATGAATGAACACTTCCAATGCATTCCGAGTCACCCATTTTCACTTAGAAAACCTCGACGCCACTTTATTTTACTCGCAAATGCTTCATTTTTTGCTTGAGTTTTGGTGCCTAAATACATGTCTCATTGTTGGTGACCATGGGATATGACAACTCGGCCCATCAAACCCATGAACTAATCTATGTACACAAAAACGTAAAGAGCATCAAACTGCTTTAGATAAAATACACAATATAATACAACATAGCTCTCGCCCTACTCCCTAACAAAATCAAGGTATGAATTCCACGAGGGATAGGCCAAGCATAATCTTACAAAGAAGTCAACAGCTAGTTGCTAACCAATAGCTCCAATATAGATTTCCTAAAAGAGCTATGAAAGAAGTCAAAGCCACAACATTTTTCCCTACCAACATATTAAACACATCATCTACTTCCATAATATGGCCACACTTTCCATAAGTACTTGAGGGCATTGCAAAGAGAGACATTTGAATTAGAGCCCCTATTTTCAGAAGTAGCATGCAATGCCTTCACAACTCTTGCTAGTTTGGACCAAGCTATTCCTTTTCCTCTAACCAATCATTCATCACAAGAATACCACAAGCTTGAAGGGTGAACACATATGTTACTTGGTTGGAATTGAAACCTTCCTCTATGATTTGTATTTACAACTCTAAAGCCCTATCTCCACAGCCTTCATCTACATACATTGAGAGCATTCTAGTCCGTGATGCAATTGTGTGCTTAGGAAGTTCTATAAATATGTTTTATACATCTACAATGCATGCAAATTTGCCATGCATAATGATGATGGAGGTAGCAATTCCGATATTAGAAGCAAAGCCTTCCCTTTAGGCATCCACAAGTAGCATGTGAGCCTCATGAAGGTTAGGCACAAGAGCATAATCTTTGAAAAGACTAGTAAAAGTATAATGCTTTGTCTCAACACCATCTTCTTATAATGTACAATGATTAACTCTTAGCACACCAACCCCATGACCACAAGTAGTGTGTGTTGAAATCAAGGCCATCAAGGAAACTACTAATTTACATTGCACATTTTGAGGATGGAGATCAAGCATCAATGTGTTGGACAATGGTAGAGCAACAATTCTGATGGGATGGTAGATTATTTGTAGCTACATTTTTTATATTTGAGTCTATACCTGCACTTGTTATACCCAAGCTTGCAATGAATCATCCATTAAATGTTGCTTCATCGTGTTCCTTGATTAAGCCTTTCATTCTAACCTTTGCCCTTATCTTCATAGGCCCTTCTAATTGCATCACCTTGTTTCCATTAGCCTTAGTCCTTTTGGCCACTAACTACATGTGCCTAGAGAGAGAGAGAGAGAGAGAGAGAGAGAGAGAGAGAGAGAGAGAGAGAGAGAGAGAGAGAGAGAGAGAGAGAGAGAGAGAGAGAGAGAGAGAGAGAGAGAGAGAGAGAGAGAGAGAGAGAGAGAGAGAGAGAGAGTTAAAAGAAATGCTTTAGAGGAAGAGTTGAAACTAAGAGGAAGCCAAATAAAGAAGGAAAAGAAGGAGAGGAAGGCATCTCCAACACACTCAAGTCCTCTTTTTCCTCATCATCAACACATACTCTCATTGTAAGAAATATCTCCATCTCTTTTCAAAGGTCTATCTTCTCTCTATCTTACAGAGGATCTATGCTCTACCTTATAAAGTTTCTATCAACTTCATCCTAGCCACTTCAAATTCAAGCGATGAATCATCAAGTCCGATGAAGTCTAGGAGCATCACACAAAGAATCTATCATGCATGACCCAAAGAAAAGAAGCTTAGGAGTTGTAAGTGTTGGAGTCACAAATAGGAATTGCAAGTGTGAACAATGCTGCAACACCACACACTTAATCACAAGTTCCTTTGCATTTAATTAAAGACTTGAAAGAACAAAGGACTTAGGTTAGTATGAGTGAGCCTAGCATGGGGGGATGTGCCAGGCACGAGCACATCAACTAAAGAAGTGGGACTAAGACCGGTGTAGGAAGGCAAGGGTAAAGCCCTGGTTGCACCCAATCCACATGTCATGGCTGCACCAACAATCACCCCTATACACAAAACTATGGAAGGGGTGATCAATGAAAGAAACATCATGGCCTTGGTAGAGTACTTAGTTGGTGCACAAAACATCATGCTTGCAAATATTGCATTCATAGACTATAAGGTAGAGCAAGCAAGAGATGACCATCATAAACAAGGAGGTAATCACACTAAAAGTAGCCTTAGAGGCAAGGGAGGGAGAAGAGGATCTAAAGGAGTTGTATGATGAAGAAAGATAGAACCGCATCTCCTTAGAAAATATGTGCACATTCAACTCCCAAGAAAATAAACATCTAGAGCTAGAAATAAAGGAGTTGAAGAGGCAAAGAGAAGAGGCAAGGATAGAGTTGCATGTGGTAAGGAATCAAAGAGATGAGGAGGCCTCGAAGAAGCTAATGGAACTACATAACTAGCTACTACAATCAACCCTCCATGAGTAAGCCATATTGAAAGAGTAGGTGGAATGTAAAAACCAAGAGCAAGAACAAATGCACATGATGTGGCAAGAGCAGGGGCGCGTGATTGCCACACTAGCCCAGTACCAAAATCAAGGGCTAGAGAAAATGAAGGAGAAAGCAGAGAAACAAGCAACCATGAACAAAAATAGAATCAAGGACTTAGCCTACAAGCTGGCCCATTCTGAGTGTGAATGCCTCCTAGTGGAAAGCAAAGCCGCGATTGTTGAGACAAGAATGTTAGAGCAACAACGCGCATTCTTGAGTACAATATTGAGTGTCATGCAGCTTGGAAAAGAAGAGACATTGGAGCAACTCAGAAGAAAGCTAGAGCTAACAAGGAGAGCACTGCAACATGGACTCTATGCCAAGGCACCCAAGCCTAACAAGCAATGTGCTCACCTAATCTCAATTGGCTTAACCATACATAAGAAATATCATTACCAGGCCTTGGGGAGCTAAAATAGCAAATAACACCACCTTAATAGGAGCCATTTGAGTCAGTCCAAGAAGAAGGGCCTAATTTTGACTCAGATCAACAAGAGGAAGAAAAAGTGTAGGAACTAAGGCCCCCTATTAGAATGTAGGCATGGAAATCCACCCTAAGCAAGGTCCTATAAGGGTAGATGTATGTGAATGGCCTTAAGGAGTAGGGAAAACCCGAACCCTAGGTTGACAGATATTATACAAAAAACCTATGGGTCACTTTCTGTTGTGAGAGAGTGTACCCAAGTTGTACTCTAAGCAACTTAGTAAACAAGATTTTGTTCTTGTACTTTGAGCTCTTGTCTGCCTTGTGCACATCCTTCTTGTTGCAAATTGTGAGTATTCACATGGTATCAGAGCCGCCTCTGATCCTTTCAGCTTCCTCTATCCTCAGCTTCACTAAGTGCATATGATTTTCCATCATCTTCATTTTTTCCCTCCTACCTCCATAACCAAACCTTGACCCCCTAACCTTGGAGGACCTGGAGAAGCCAAAGGAGAGCATTTCAGCTCCTGACTTCTACTAAGGACTTCTTTCCCAACTCAAGGCAACTTGGCATGGCACATCAGAGGGCAACATTATGCATCGTGGAGGGCAGCATTGAAGAAATCGCAAATTAGGTGCAGAATTCGCAACCTCCTATTCATCACCATTACACGGCATGTAGAAGACACAATAATGGTAGATGTCTTAGGGCAATGATAGCCCCCCAAGTGGGCTTCCTAACCCTAAAAGGGTTTGGAAAAATTCCATCTCTGCTGGTCACACAGAGGCAAACCCTAATTACCTATCTCTTGGCAGCCATAGCCAAACCTCAAGCTTGCTTCTAATTTCAAAAAAATTCACTAATTCTATCACTAATAGTGATTCTAATCACTAATTGATCTTCTCCAAAGTTAGTTGAAGCTTTGAAAACTCTATTTCAAATTTTCTTACCCTCGGTGGACCTCCTTAGTTCATAAAACAACCCACATCTCACATCTCAAGTGGCATAAACTTTGAGATGAGTGCTTGTAAGCACTAATGTTGCATTTTACAATCATGTTGCTAGCTAGATATTAACTCAATCCTGTGGAGCATGAGATTATAGCGTTTGAGAGCTGCAAACTTGCTGAAAATGAGATGACCATGAATGTATATGACCAAGAGATGCTGGCCATCCTTCATACCATTAAGAAATGGCACCATTACTTGTATGGCAACAAATTTAGGATCAAGAGCAACCATAGGGTCCTCAAGTATTTCCTCCCTCAGTTTAATCTTATCCCCAAACAATGATGATGGGTAGCTACATTGCAGAACCATGACTTTGACATTACACACACGCAGGGAAAAGACAATGTAGTTGTTGATTCATTATCTACAATGTGGGCCTGTAAAGTTTCAGCCATCATGGAACTTCATAATGATCGGATAGAAGAGCTTCAGGAGGCCTATTTGTTAGATGCTGATTTCAACCACAATTTCCAAAAATTACAGCAAGGGCATGTGGAAGAAAACTCTCCATATCAGCTTAAGAACGGTCTCTTATGGTTTTAGGGTAGGATTGTCATCCCATACACTTCTCCATTCAAGCAAAAGATCATGTAAGAGATGCATTTCTCGCCTACAACTGGTCATTTGGGCACTACATGGTGAGGTAGGCATACCCCCTAGGTAGTACACTTCCTTCTCCTTTTCACGTACATTTGACAATTCGTGACCAACCACCGACTTTGAAGGCCCCCACCACCCACTCAATCTACTCTCAGCCTCCACAACCTCACATTGATTTTGTGATACTTCTTTTCTGTAGACAATCTCCACAAAGCCCCATCATTGACCTACATGGCGAGCCTTCAACCACTCGAGCCCTCATCAACAAGTGCCAATAAGTACTATGGGACTGGCACTCAACTCTAGGAGGGGGTAATGTTAAACCCAATGCAAAGAAAGTAAAAAGAAAATTAAAAAGATGTAGGTCAAAGTGAAAAAGATGGCTCAGACGGAAGAAATAGAAAAAAATGCAAAAAGCTCAAGGGCAACCTTAACACTTCAAGGTAAGCACAAAAGAGAAAATGCACATTTTAAATATAAAAGCACACTCTAAATCTTTGTAAAAGAGTATAGGCTCCTTCTTGTGCAATTTGTAAATGTAGATGGGCATGGGTGAAGGAACAATGTAAATAGAAAGGGAATAGGGAAAGATGGCGTAGGCTAAAATGGCTATCATGTAAAAAAAGAGATGGGTGCCCACGGGGAGTAGGTCTCTTCTTCTTCTTATTCTTGCTTGCTTGAGCTTATGCTTGAGAGAGGGAGTGTGAGGGGGGTGAAGTATTATACTGGAGAAGCTCTCCATCTTCTTCTCTCTTCTTCTTCTTCTTCTTCTTCTTCTTCTTCTTCTTCTTCTTCTTCTTCTTCTCCTTCTCTTGTGTGTGGCAATGGAGCATGGAGCTTGAGGATTGAGCTTGCTTGAGCTTGCACCTTAAATCTTGGAGCTATCAAAGTGCTTGAGGGAGGAGACAACTCAATCAAGCATGGAGATAGACTCATTACACTTGTAGGTACGGGAGAGCACATGGCTATGTGAGAGGTAGCTGTTGCACTTAGCTTAAAACACTTGAAACAATAAGTGGTCTATGGATCTTGGTAGTTGAGTGAGAGCTCCTACACCTTCTATTTCCACTGTTTAGATATACCTTTTTAAGCCTTGTATGTACTTACATTAATGTTCCAATTATAAGCTTTGCAACCCCTCATGTAACCTATGCAATACATCCTCTGCACACTTAGAAAAAAGGGAAAATGTACTAATTGACTAACTAGTAGAGCTATCGACATCACCAAGAATGCCACCATTGATTACAATGCCAACTTCAACTCGTGATATCACTCATCGTGTAACAAAGAATGTTATTGACATCATCCCCTACACTCTACAATACCACCAAAGCTCCATAGCATCTCGCAGTAGTTTAGCAATGATAATCATGAATAGGAGGAGACACCATTCGTTAAGAAACAATAGCCTTAGCAAAAGGCTATAAATATAAAGCCTTAGCTTAGGCTAATGCTCTTTGTCTTTGCCTACTAGTTATTGTTAGAGAGAGAGAGAGAGAGAGAGAGAGAGAGAGAGAGAGAGAGAGAGAGAGAGAGAGAGAGAGAGAGAGAGAGAGAGAGAGAGAGAGAGAGAGAGAGAGAGAGAGAGAGAGAGAGAGAGAGAGAGAGGAGAAGAACAGAGGTGGAGAAGCAAAGAAGAGAAAGAGGAAAATAAGAGAAGAGGAGAAGAGAAAGAAAAAAAAAGAGGATAGGGGAAGAGAAGAGAAGGAGGAGGAAGAGGTAGATGAAGAGAAGAGAGAATAGAGAGGAAGACAATGAAAGAAGGAGAGGGATAGTGAGAAGAAGAAGAGTAAGAGGAGGTCATCATCAACCACCGTGAAGGATAGCATCACTCTAGCTTGCAAAAGACTCATCCATCATTTGTGCCTCTAGTACCCATGGAACAATTTCCTTCTCCTCTCTACGAAGTCTCTATCTTGCAAGGAACCCACCTAACCATTTGGAGTTCTAATCAAAACCAAGTTTGAAGCTAGAATATGCAAACTCCTTACTCATGATGGCCTCAAAAAGATAATATTCTAGAGTGAGGAGCATGGGGGTTATGAATATAGTCATGAACGCATGCTATTGCATGCAATACAAAACTAGGTTCTTTCATAAATGAATGATCATGAATATGAACATAAATAAAAGAGTTTCAATATTTGATGAAGAAGTTATGGCTTAGTAAAAATGAAAATTCAGCATAAAGAAATGTTGAAATAAGTAGAGGTTATTAATTTAGAGTTCTAAAATTCTAAAAGATAGGATAAATTACATGACATCACAATGCGTTGAATAAATTATGTTTAGTCTCATATAAACAAAGAGCATCAAAGAAATAAAAAATGTTTAAAAATTTATTCAAGAAGAATCATTAAAAGAATCCACAACCAATTTTGGTAAGAATTAGGAAGTAAGGAATTACATCGATAATATTTCCTTTAGCTTTAAGAAAAAATAAAAAGTATATCAAGAAATACTTTTTTGTGTTCTAAATTCATAAATATAAAAATTATTTTCTTAGTATTTAAAAGCCATACAAACATAGAGAAATAGTTTTTCTTGGTATTTATAAATCATATAAAGTGAATTAAGATAATTAAAGTAGATGAATAAATTGTTGATTAGAACTACCCTCTTTAGAGAAAGATTTTACCATTATTAATTAAGTCAAAATTACTAAATTATATAAATAGTTCATTAGAAAATTTTGAATTGAGTATGTAACTATTAGAACCTAGGATATCTGAATCAATTCACTTTGCCAACATGGCAAAGTAAAATATGAGTCTTAGGTCACGAAGTAATAAAAAAAGGATGATATAATTCTCATTTGGAGAAAAAAACGTCTAAATTTTCCTAGATCCTATTAACTCCCATAGCTTCCAAGATAAAAATTGTGATTCCAAGGTTCCAACTTAGTTTCCACAAATTAGAACAAATTTGAATCATTTTCCAACATATAGAAGTCTAGAAAAATAGTCAAGATTTGTATTAAGGTTAAGTGACCAACCTTCAACAAAGGTTATGAGCAAGATTGCAAGAAAAGATCTAATGAAAAAAGATTAATCAAAATTTAGATCTCAAAAAGGGAACTTAAAAAAGAAAAAACTCGAAGTGAAACTAGGAGAAATCCAAGAAGCTAGGAATAGGACCAAGTTGGAAAGCATTGCCACTAAGTTAAGATCTTGCCTTGATTACTTTCTTATTTGTGTAGAAAAAAATCCTAATGTACTAAGTTTGCAACAAGATTTTAAAAAAAGTGTGCTAGACCTTCCCCAAGGCTAGCTGTGGATCCCTTTTCCAAGGGAGATTAGCTTTCCTGCCTCAAAGAGTTCATGCCAACCTCGATAGCAAGAGATCACCATAGGGGGATCCTTGGGCAAAGAGTTGAGGGTGTCAAGGGGGCTTTGGCCAATAGACTCTCAGACTCCTAGAAATTGTCCAAACCCCTAGTGACTTAGGATGGACTTCTTAAGGGCCCCATTACTAGTTAGGGAGACAGATCTTGGAAAAAAAAAGGCCTTTATATCCTTCTTCTATATAGAATAGAAGGTGAATACTTGTAGAAGAATCTCTATTAAATAAAGAAGTTACTTTCTAAAGGATTGCTTTTATTGTTTGTGTGTTGTGATTTAAATTATGTGAACAAACATTGTGACTAAAAGATTAATTAAGAAAGATGATTTTATATATACAATTTAAATGTCTTAGGTAAGTAGACAACTAAAACTACCCAACATAGGAAAGTGGGAGGGCATAATTTCTAACAAATTTTCCATAAGGCAACGTTGTCTCGATAAGATGAGAGCTTCTTTATAAATTCAATGCATTATAGTTGAGAAAATATTGACCCATAGAATCAATTAGAACCTAGAGTTTGTATCATTTTATGGGAACAAAATGAGACTTTGCCTTATGGTCAAAGGGATCAATGTACTCATACTCGCTCTCGTTTCTCACTCTCCTTAAACCAAGTATGATACGAGTTGCAGCTTCAGTTCAGCAATCTAGCATAAGCAATTGTTTAAAGACTGACACTAGTGATCCTAGATAGATGACTTTGGTTTACTTAGAACCCGAAATTTAGGTTGATTCTTATGGGGATGGGACCAAAGAATTATTGGATGCCAAACCTTCCATTGCAAAGTGGACTCAAGAGAGTCTAGGCAGCAAACCTCATGTCATTCAAAAGAGTACCAAGTAGTGTCGGCTAGAAAATCATCTCAATGGATCACTAAATCATGCCACTGAGGATGTCTCAAAGTGGACACATCACAAAAAGCTAAGGATCATTGTGTTCCAAGATGACCAACCCACTAACATCAACACATTTGGATAGATCCTCAAGGTCTACATCCCCAATGTACCAAAGAGACCATCGATGAGATCTTCACCTTCCACGCAATAAGTTTTCAAGTTTCTCAAACCTTAATACAATTCTTTTAAACTTATTAAGAACTTTTGCTACTCAAACATCTTAACACAATGAACCTAGCAAAAACACCGATGCTAAATCACTAATACCTAGGTCTTTTCAACTAGGTATGTTCTTCTTTCTTCTTTCTAGTGGTCTAGGTAATAAAATGTTCATCCTTCTCCTATATCTTTGTGTATACAAAATAAGTATTACTTCAATATCTTGATAAGATGTAACCCACTCTACATTTAAATAAGGCAACATTTAGTGTTCATCCCTTTTTAACCTCTTTAGTTTAGCTTTCTCTCTCACCTATAAACTCTCTTTAATTTTTTTTTTTAAAAGTGTTGGATACATGTCTTCTTTCTAGTTCATTTTATTCATTACACACCATCCAACACATCACATCATTTCCATAAAAGAATCTCTTAGCAAAAATTTGTTCCCCCTATTAGCTTTATAAGATGTTTCAACCACTTGCCCTTACCCTAGACATGAGGAATTTATAGCTTTAGTCAATTTTGCAATAACCTAACTAGAAAAGATCTATTGATTAATGACTTTTGGTTTGTTCATAATATTGAAATGGTGAAAATAATATAGTTTTCATTCCTACATTATTAACCATTTTTGGAACATCTATACTTTCAATAGATTTATCTCTTGATACATGATCAGATATCCTTAATAAATTTTAAGAAATTATTATCAATTCTTTCTTCTATTTGATATAAATTATTTGTTGTATTTCTTAAATTATTCAAAGAATATCCATAAACATAAAAAACAGACCGCAAAGCTTAAGTCTCTTCTTTGAAAACAATAACACATCTTAGCCTAGGCATTTCCAAACTATTCTCTCATATTGTTTTTAATGGCATTATATCTTAGTGCTCACATAAGGTGGACTTATCTACTCTAAGAGATTGAAAAATTGCCCACTCAAACTCATTCTTTAATAACTAATACAATATTTCTCACCTTAAATACACAAATGAAAACACCCATAAAGCATGTATAATAGGCAAGAAAAAAAACTCTCAATGTGCATATATGCTACCATGAAGACCCTCCAATCTCCACACTAAGAAACAACGTCAGTATGCCAATTGTATTTATGGCCTCATCCAAAGTTGCACCTCTGTAAATAGTACCTAACATACACATGGCCTATACTAAGATTTAGATTGTCCTTGCTAATGAGAATGATTGCAATATTGAAACTTGATAATTCATGGATGCCTCACTTGTTTCAGGTCTCATCATGTGTCTTCTGCTTTCTTATTTATTCCAATTTTTCAATCTATGGAATTCCACTTGCACTTTGGTTGCTCTTCCTTTGCAGATGGGTTTTTTGCTTCCACTATTAGCTCTATAAGATGTTTCAACCACTTGCCCTTACCCTAAACATGAGGAATGTATAGCTTTAGTCAATTTTGCAATAACATAACTATGCAAGGTCTATTAATTAATGAATTTTGGTTTTGTTCATGAGACAGGATTGGGAAAATACTATATTTTTCATTCCTATAGTCTCTTCTTTGAAAACATTAACACCTCTTAGTCTAGGCATTTCCAAACTATTCTCTTATATTCTTTTCCAATTGACTTATGTGTTGACATAAGGTGAACTTATCTACTCTAAGAGATTGAAAAATCAAATAGATAACAGCTCATCCTTGCCCACTCAAACTCATTCTTTCATAATTGAAACAATATTTATCACCTTAAATATGCAAATGAGATCACCCATAAAGAATGTATAATGGGCAAGAACAAAAAACTCTAAAGGCCCCAACCTCCATGTTAAGAAACAATGTCAGTATTTCGGTTGTATTTATGGCCTCATCCAAAGTTGCACCTTGGTAAATAGTACTTAACATACATGTGGCCTACACTAAGCTTTAGAGTATCCTCACTAATGAGAAGGATTACCACTGAAACTTGATACTTCATGCAAGCCTCACTTGTAAAGAGAGGAACTAGGGGCATATAAAATGGCAAAGGATATATGTTCAAGTTATCAATTGTTTATACATAGGATTACAATTTTGTCCTTCTTCTCTCTCTAGCTTCTCTCATCCTTTCATGGCCTCCAGCCATCTCTCTTCTTCTTACATGATGTCTTTCTCTCTCCATTTTTAGTATTTCTCTCTCCTCATCTGGACTTTCTCTCTCCTTTGCACTCTTCTTCTCTCTTTTATGTAGTTTTCTCTCTCATCTTTCTCTCTCCTCTCACGTTTCTTCATGACAAGTGGTATCAAAAAATTGGTCTTTGATCCATTTTCTCCTCTTTTTCTTCATATTTAGTCTCAATTTTCATCATAAAAACCAATTTCAAACAAGTACTATAGGTGCAAGACATGGATCGTCACTAGTAGTGACTTAGATGACACCTACAATTGGAAAAAAGAAAATTTTGAAGATCTTTGGAGTTGGAAAGGACTGATATGGCGGTGGATGTCCAAAATAGTAGATCGTGGGACCAATTTTTAGCCATTTTGACAAGCATTTTGGAGACAGAAGGCTAATTGGGGTTAGTAGAGTTATAAGTTTTCACTAGTTTTGAAATTTAAGGGTTCTCTTTCCCTTCTCTCAAGCTTTTAAAGAGTTTTCATGGAGGCAACTAACAAAGATCTCTTTCTTTTTTCCAAACCCTAGCCTTTAGAGGATAATAAACTTTCAACAAGCTCTCTACTCCATTTCCCAAAGACCCATTACCATTGTCATGGAGTTTTAGCAGGCACTATGACAATTTCAACAAGGCAAGAGGTTATTTGATGCCCTTGAGGTTGAGCTTAATCAATGGTGTTGTTCTGGACCTTCAACTTAGGCAAAAAAAATGAAATAGAGTCTCTACCTTAGTTCTCTTCATGAAAAGGCCCATGGTGGGATTCTATCAGAACCAAGGAAAGCATTTGGATTCATGAAAGGCTCTTTTTTTTTATAACTTGGTGATAAAGACACCTCCAAGAAAAATAATCTTTGGTGCTACAATTGAAAGTTTCCATCTACCAGATTTAGAAAAAGGCATGCTCTGCATAGTCTCCAACACCTCTAATATAGTTGCAAAACTGGCCCCATTCTTTCCTATCTGTTAATCTCAATACAAGACGGGAAAAAGAAAATTAAAAAATATGGAATAATGTGAAAAAAGAAGTCATGCAAGGAATAAACAAGGAAATGCCAAAAGTGCAAGGGCCACCGCAAAGGTCAAGGCAAAGGCTCAATTTATAATGCAAAGGCACCACTAAAATTTTGTAAAAGAGTACCATGCTCCCTCCTATGCGAATTGTAAAACATAGGCAGGCATAGGTGAAGGAATAAGGTAACTAGAAGGGAATAGCCAAAGAGGACCTGGGCAAGATGCCAGTCATGTAAAAAGGGGATGGCACTTAAGGGATTGAGGACTTGTATATAAACTCAAAAAGTGAATGAGAAGCTCATTCTTTGGTGTGCAGTTAAAGCTATATTTTTCTTCTTTGCTTCTTCTCTCCTTGTTGCTTGCTTATGTGTGCTTGAGAGAGGGAGTGTGAGAGTGTGAGGAAGTGAGTGTGTGAGGATGAGGGACCATGGTGGAAACGCTCTCCATCTCCTCTCTTCCTCTTTTCTTCTTTTCTCTTCTCTTGTCTTGTATGTGGCCATGGAGGATGTAGCTCAAAGGAGGGGGCTTGAGGTTTCTTAAGCTCAAATCTCAAATCATGGAGCTATCGGCTTTCTTGAGGGAGGAGGCCACTCATTTGAGCATCAAGGTAAGCTCACTACACCCATGTGGGATTTAAAGTGTGTCAGCTAGGTGAGGGATAGCTATTTGTGCTCTCTTAAAACACTTGAAGCCATAAGTGGTCCGTGGGTCTTGGCGGATGAGCGTGATCTCCCACTTCATTTTGGTTTTGTTGCTAGGATCAACAGATTCAAGCTTGAGCACTTGTGTGCTTCAAATTGAGCGTCGAAGTAGGGTTTCATCCTCGAACTAGTACTTGATGTAGATAGAAGATTTCAGAGTTTAATCTTCAATGCAAGGAATTATTTTGGGGTTTTGACGATTAGGCAAGTAGGATAAATCATTTCAATACTTAAATTGTGATTATGGTTGCATTTAGAGTAGGATAGGATCAAGATATTGAATCGAATCACTTTAGGGTTGTTGCTGTAAATAGGCCCAAAACAAGGAAAAAACAGAGTTGAAATCCATTGACAAGGCATGAGCACTAACTGGGCAAGGATCGGCATTAGAACAAAGGTTTAAGACCCAAGAAAGGGGGGTGGAAGGCTCATTTTTAGCTTGTGCAAAGAGAGAGAGAGAGAGAGAGAGAGAGAGAGAGAGAGAGAGAGAGAGAGAGAGAGAGAGAGAGAGAGAGTCTAGGGCCAAAGCATAAATTGATTATGTGTAACATGTGTTTTTTAGTCATACCAGATAAATACAAACCTTGCCCCTTATCTATTCTTGCTTTTTGGAAGTTTGTGTGGCCTAGCATGCCCAAAATTGTTGCCATCGATTTGATTTTTGCATCAATTAGAACCACGGTCATCGAAATCGCACGTGACTAACAGAATCCAATTTCCACAATTGAACTCGGATCATTCCATTCTAGATAACCGAACGGTCCGAGCTTGGAAATCAGACCACTCGGATGCCACGCGTGGCTCATCCGATTTTGGACATTCGAGCATTCGGATAATTGGATTCACAAGAATCGGATGCCCAAAATCAGACAGCCTGGAAATCAAACATGTGGCTCATTCAATTCAGACAATTGGACAAGACCATGGACCTCCGATATTCTGAGGATTGGATGCTGCAGAATTGGACATTATAGAATTAGAAAATTTTTTTGACAAATCTAGCGTATCTTGGGCGAAACAAAATGCCTCCTTCAATACGGGAATCCCTCAAAAGCCTTAGAGGCGCATTTGACCTTAGAAATGGCAATTGGGTGGCTAGAAATGACCACCAATAGTCACTTCAACTTTTAGCCCCTTTTAGAGCCACAAACCGACCTGCAAACCCCAGTTAGACCTTGATTGAGATGAAACGCAGCACACACCCTAGAGACCAGTGAGAGCAGCTAGCAACTAAGGCCTAAAGCTATATTCAATCGAGAATATAGACAGGAGTGCGGAAGCTACATTTATCATTTTGCATTGCACCCCACATTGTTTGACACTTGAAGTGCACTTAAAAAAACTGAAAGCCTAATTTCGCACCATGCATAGAAAGAGCACCAGTGAATGTAAATTGAGGGTCGCTTGTAAATAAGAAGGAACCCCACTCAGACTTAATAAGTAGAATGAACCCACCAATAGGAGAAGACCCTCAAACCTAGAGGGGTGATCAAGAACCCCAATCTATAGGTCCAAGAGAGAGACCCGACACAAAAAGCCCGATGCATAGAAGGATCAACACGATTGGAGGCGCAATATTGTTTGACTTACTCAACCTCATCGACAACTTCGTGGAGTAGGAGACCATAGATATGGCAAAAACCTATAATATTCCTACTACATCACTTCATATCAAGCAATGAATTTGTGCTTGAGGTGTTTTTGTTGAGATATTACATAAGTGATTGCACGTAATTTTCTTAATATCGAGTCTTGCATTAAATCAATTCCGCAATCCAACACGAGAAGATGCCTCAATGTCTATAAATACACCCCCTCTCCTTCACAAAGAAAGGAAGAAGAAAGACCTCCTGATGATGGAAACATTTCTCTACTTCTCTTATCCATTGAAGATTTAAGCTTGAAAGAGGAAATTACCCCCCTTCTACCTCATTTTTATTTTCTCTACCCTCGGTTATGCCTTTGCTCCATACAACCATACCACTAAGCAAAATGATTGCAATTTTTTTTTGGACAACCATCAACTCTCCTTGAACTACCATGTTAATTTTGCTTGACATCCATGAATTCTCGTGGTCGCAAAAATTCAAAAAGCCCATTTGAAGCAAGGGAAGTAAGGAACATGATGTCGATGGAGAAAATGGTACGATAGGAATTGGTAAAATCCCCATTACAGCAAACCTAAGAGAGGTAACATCTCGTTGGTTTGGAAAAAAATGATATTTTATATATAGACTTATTGCTATATTTAGCTTTAAACAATTATAAATACATTCTACAAAAAATACAAATGAACTATCACTTAGAAAAATAATCTAAGTAATATAATAATTAACTATTTAGTGAAAATAATTTTTCACTTAAAAAATGATTATATGCCTATCATTAAGAAAATATCTTAATATTAGTTTATTTCTTGATATTTATTGTTTTTTCTCAAAGTGACTATCTCTATTTTATTTTGCTAATGATAAATAGATATATATGAATTTTATAATAATTTATAGAAAACATTTAGATAATATCATAAAATAATCAATACATTAAATCAATAAAATTTTACATTAAAAAATATATATATTAGATGCGCATAAATTAGGTGCGTGGAAGTATAATTCGATGTCTGAAATATGAAAGAAAATTTGAACTTATGATTTTTGCATTGCCTAGAATAAAGTTGTCAAAAAAATAATCAACATTGCACTTAGGACATAGCTAAATGAAAATTGATCTTTCTAGATAACGTTGAAGGTTTTAGACATCGTCAATTAAACCATAGAATATAAGTAGAATAAAATAAAAATTATTTTCTTATTGAAAATATACGCAATGTTAATATTAATTATTATATTAGCGAGAGTGTCAATATTATGAGTTGATCCACCTATGAATCATTGAGAAAACCTAAACCAAAATATCAAGAATGTTGAAGTAAAAACAACTATGAAATACTCGACAACCCTGAAACTATCATTATCAAGAAATTAAATAAATATTGGAAGTCTGTAGGACTTGTTGGACATTGATAAGAATTTGTCAATACAAATTTTAAAGTCTAAATAGACTTGGAAAAGCATTTGAAATCTTGCCAAACATGAGTTAGGGCAGGGCAGCGCATGAATTGTTCACCATAGGTATAAATGCTAATATTATCTTTTAGGGCAAAAATACCAAATTTTTCAAAAGAATCAAATAGACTTCAGATTTGTGGAATAACTTGCGGATCTCAAAAAAGAGTTGCAAGTAGGAAGTGAAACCCTAAAAATAAGGTGAGACCTTAAAAGAGAAATCCTAGATTTAAATGGCATTGCTTCCTATGCTAAAAACACTTGATGTTGTTTTTTTTAAATTTGTGCAGCATTGATGGTTGCACAGGAAAGGTTGATTGTGCTTGCAGCAATTAGATCTTATTGTAAATATATAATCAAGATAATAAGAGGAAAGATCACTCTATACCTCCCCCATGGCACGGAACCTTGCTCCAAGGGGGATTGTTTTGTACCGCTGCGAGGAGCTTTGGATTGGCCCCAATGGAGAGGTCGCTCAATGTGAGGAATCCGTTAGGCAAGAGAAGGGAGAGTGCCAGGGGGGCTTTGGTCGTAAATCTCTCGATCACTCCTAGGGACTTCTTGACCCTCACACGAATCAAGATGGGATCCCAAAGTCCTCGATACTAGTGAAGGGACAAAAATCTTGGAGGATTTCTTTTTTTTTTATGCAGACAAAAGGGATATTCCAATGAACGAAGGTTTATCTTCTGCATAGGCAGAAGGGAAAAATCATTGTAAATAACTTTGCGAAATAATAAATAAATATGTTTTACCAAAAGACTATTTTCTTTGTCTTTGTGTTGTGCCATAAAATTACATGAAAGAACTTGTGATATCGGGTTAATTAATGAAGTTTCTTTTATATGCCATAACTTAATGTGATAGGTAATTAGAAAACTAAAGAAAAGCATTTGTGGAAAGCGGGTGGGCGAGATCCCTAATAGATCCATCCTATGAATGGGTGGTCCCGGTAACTATGATCACTCCAGTCGGATGAGAAGCCTTGTGGGATACCTCTGATGGAGCTAGTTGATGTATCGAGACCTCAGTTATCAAATTAGGACCCCAAACTTGTAGGTTGATCCTCATGGGGATGGCTTGTACCTTCCATTATGGGGTGGGCTCTAGAAAACCTAGACAATAGACCCCGTGCATTCTCGCGAGTTTCGAGCGAAGCCGTCTAGGATAGTTCCCCAATGGACACACTAAAACGTGCTGCTAGGGAATTGTTGGGTAGGCACGTGACAAAACCAATCTAAAGCGCAGAAAGGAAGAGATCAACTTGGGAGATTTCCCAATTAAAATCCAACAAATGGTGAAGAGATGCGATGCGCACACCAAGATGGACCACCATGGTAGGCCATCAAAGGACATCATAGTGGATCTCAAAGAGGAGAGAAAACTAGGATGGAAAGCCTTGCAAAGCATATTCACGTACAACCAGGAGCAGCCAGCTAAGAAATTGCACTAGGACATAGAGATGCGGGAAGTCCAAGCCTTAGCAAATAGAAACTGAACAAGACCAAATGCAAAGAGAGAGAGAGAGAGAGAAGGAGAGAGAGAGAGAGAGAGAGAGAGAGAGAGAGAGAGAGAGAGAGAGAGAGAGAGACCTAACGCTAAGTGAGCTTCTCACTAAGCGGCTCATAGACAATACAACAATAGAACAAAGTGTAGTAGCACGAGTAACCTCATTGCTTGCAAGATTAGGAGTTGCTCAAGGCTTCAAGAGCCAATAGAAAATTCCTATAGTTGCAAAACAGTTAGATAAATACTAGCCGTCACAATGACCCTTATAGCTTCGTGGAGCAATTCAAGCAAGTCTACGAGGCCAATGGCCTCACCTTGCTCAGCACTAGCTTTCAACTTATGCCTTGGCTATAAGGGTAGGATGTGGTACACAAGCCTAGATGTTGTGAAGCACAACTTCAACAACCTCAAGAGTCTCTTCATTACAAGATTCTTTAAGGTTGGATACTCTGATAATCTCATAGTGCGGTTGATGAACATTAAGTAAAAGGACAAGGAAGAGATCAGGAACTATGTTACCCGTATGTGCAGAGTCTCTTTAGGAGAATCCCGACTAACGAATGACCCACTGAGAGAGCAGTGTCCGCAATCTTTATCAATGGAATTCGTAGTGACAAACTCTACAAGGCCTTGGCAAGCAATTTGAGCCTTCAGAGAGATGCACTAACTAGGGACTTCAAAGAGGCCATACAAGTGTATAACAACTTGAGGAGTGGAGCTCAAATCAAGACAAGGCCAACTCGAGAACCTTAGAAAGAGCAATAATATCTAGCAAATAATCAATTGTTCCAAGCACTCAGGATAAGGGAAAGAGTATTGATCAAAGTTAATAGATAATGGAGATGAAAATGGAGCTAGCCTAAGTAGAAGAGATGATGAGAAAACCTATGTGCCCACATGTCCAATGCATGTATTATGGTAAAAACCACCTTCTTTCTGAGTGTCAGGACCCCAAGTCTCAACCTTGCGCTGATTGCGGTAGGTTTGGTCATGATGCCATGCATTGCAAGCTACCAAGGAGACTTCCATACACATTGCCTTATAACCAGCAATACCTAGGAAATAGGCCTCCGAATTTCTTAGGGAGAGGAGCCCCATTGGCTCTTCTAGCACCAAACAATGTGAAACTAGCCATTCCTAGGATGGAGATTAATCCCATAGGCATACCTAGCTGCATGGACCTTTCGTAACCCATCCACCAAGCAACGCTTGCTATGTGGAGGAGCTGAGTGATGAGGAGTCTTATGTGAACCCTTAAATTTCCTATGAAGAAGAGGAAAATCTAGTTCTCTTGGATTATCAGCTAATGCCAAATAATGACATTAGGAAGAGGAAGAGGCAGAGACTTAGGAGGGCAGACCTAAGAATCTAGACCTTGCGGTCACCCAGGATACATCTCTTTGCGCTACCCCGAGAGAGAGTAAGCCAACTGAGATAAGACTAACCTTAGATGTGCAAAGTGTGTAATCACTCACCTCTTTGCTAATTGCCCTAGACAAACACCACTGTCTAGTTCAGCAATCGTACCTTCGGTACCATTGGGACTGTTCGAAGTCGAGACATTCTCAACGTAGAGGCCATGCCCATCCTATTGCATGTTATGACTCAAGCACTGATGAAGCAAGCTCGCATATCACTGCTAGGGCCCAATAACCTAGACGTAGCCTTGATAGTAGGGAAGAAGATCCATAGGCAAAGAAAGAAGAAAACTGACGCAAAGGTCACACTTAAAACCAAGAGCACAATGACACTACCCGTTGGAAAGAAAGTCACAGATACAGAGATAGAGACATCTGCTCCAAAGACTGATGAGAAAGAGAGTGCTAAGGTAGAGGAATACCCCAATCTAAAGAAGTGCCAACTTGAAGCCATAGAAAAGGTCAAGGAGTGGGTGAGAGAAGCCCAAGAACACCTAAAGGATGCTGAGCCCATCTTGGAGGATGAGATCAATGATCTCTCCAACATAAGCATACTAGTCTCTCCCACACTATTGAGAGACTCGTCCACACCTCAAGTAGTGTCGAATAGATGGAGCTTGAATGCTAAGGGCCAACAAACTTGTCAAGGCAATGGCCAATGAGTGCAAAATTAGGAGAGAAGCAAGCAACCAACAATCTTCTAACAATGCTAGTGGCCACGAGTGTAACTCTGAGCTAAGGAAACTTGCTTAGACAGCATCTAATGTTATGGCAAGAGTTAAAGCAATGGATAGAAGGATCGCTAGAGCAAACGAGAGTTGACTTGCAAGACCATGATACACTAACACAAATACCGAGCATGATGCCACACTCAATGCCAAAGTTCTTACACGTTAATGCTTTCTAGGAAGGCATAGAGATGCATGTAGTCTTGCCAGTCCTAGCTCTAGGTGATACCATGAGAGGTATTATAGAAACAGGGGCAGGACTCAGTGTGCTTAGCCACGCAATACTCTAAGCTTGGGGTAACCCGCATGTCAAGAATGTCAGATTCAACATCACATTGGCTAACAGAATGAAAGTAAAGGCATTGGGAGTGCTGAAAAATTGGCCATTGAAGATCACAAGAGTCTAGTTCTCTATAGACTTCATAGTCATGAAAGGAGCGGACTAAGATATCCTGTCAGGTCAACCCTAGGTGCGCAATGCACCAATCAATAGAAGATTGGAGCAACGGTCTGATCTTCTTAGGCAACCGAACGAAAGCGGTGAGAGTGGAGAGGGATACTTGGAAGACTACACTAGTCGACCTAAACACCATCTTAGCCATGCTAAGATGGGAAGTGGAACCCAGAAGGAAGAAGCTTGGCGGTGAGAGCTATGGCAAATGGAGAGCAAGAGCCAAGAGAGAGAGAGAGAGAGAGAGAGAGAGAGAGAGAGAGAGAGAGAGAGAGAGAGAGAGAGAGAGAGAGAGAGAGAGAGAGAGAGAGAGAGAGAGAGAGAGAGAGAGAGAGAGAGAGAGAGACTCAAAAGTGGGAACTCCAACAACCACAATGTGTGGACGAGCCTTCCTTTATTCAAACTGTCACTAAAAGAATAAAGAATAAGTGACTGTGATGGGCGCCCACCACCTGTAGTGTGTAGTGGTGGGTACTGTCAGTGTAGTAATACATGGGCAGTTAGGCGAAGGCGCCTTTACCCCCAACAACCTCCCACTTAAAGGTGAATCTGCCTCAATGAGAGAGACAAAAGAAAAGACAATACAATATATATACATGTACAACAGGATGAGGAAAGAGACGTCATCTCATCCAATGCCCATCAATCTCCTAAGGAAGGCAAAGCGCTCGGTAGTGAGGCTCTTTATGAGAAAGTTTGCAGGATTCTGCTGATTTGGAATATTAACAAGGTCAATAGACCTATCCTCAAAGACCTCACGAATGAAGTGATACCTCACCTCAATATATTTTGTCTTCGCATGGAAGACCGAATTCTTGGCCAAATAAATGGCACTCATAGAATCCGAATGCAGTGTAGGCATAACATCTATCATACCAAGGTTAGCAATCAAATGGCCTAACCAGATAGCCTCCTTACAAGACTCTATGGCTGCAATATACTCGGCCTCTGTAGTAGAAAGGGTCGTATACTTCTGCGCCCTGGACATCCAAGAGAACACATAGCTAGAAGTGGACTTCCTACTATCTACATGTCCTGCATAATCAGAGTCAGTGTACCCCATGACTCCTGTATCCTTGCTACCATAACAAAGATACATATTTGATGTTCCCTTCAGGTACCTCATGATACCCTTCACGGCATCCCAATATTTCTTGCCAGGTGTAGCCATATAACATGCCACAACTCCAACTGCAAAAGCAATATCTGGATGGGTGGCTATCATGGCATACATAAGACTTCCCATGGTTGATGCATAGGGAATCTTGGCCATCTCGGCCCTTTGCTCATCTGTCTGCGAACAATTGGCCTATGAAACCTTCACATGAGAAGGTAATGGACAACCAATAGGCTTAACATCCTACATGCAAAAGTGCTCAAGGACTTTATGAATGTACTCCCTCTGTGACAAATAGAGGAGTCCTTGAGATCTATCGCGCGTAATGTGCATACCAAGTATATGAGAGGCATGTCCCAGATCTTTCATCTCAAATCTCTTCTTGAGCTAAGCTTTAAGAGCATCTAGCTCCCATGAGCTGTCCCTGTTAAAATCATGTCATCCACATAGAGTACCAAAATCAGTAAAGAACCGTCATGGGATTTCTTCGTATACAATCACGAATCCATAGCACTGCAGCTGTAGCCCTGTGACTGCATGAATGCATCAAACTTATGGTACCATTCCCTAGGTGCCTATTTCAAGCCATATAGACTCTTCTTTAGCTAAGGCTGAACGGGAGCAGGTGGCTCCTCTTGACAGATAACTCTGCGTACCTCAACCACTTTCTTAGGCTGCGTATGCATTTTGTCCTCATGAAAGATGACATCATGGTTGCAGATCACTTTTCGCGCCTGCGAATCCCATAGATGGTAACACATCTCTCCTACATCTCCATAGCTAATGAAAATGTATTTGACACTTTTAGGATCTAGCTTATTGCGTTTGTCCTTGGGCACATGGCAGAATGCCTTACATCCAAAAGACACGCAAATGATCATAAGTGGGGGGCTTGCCTGCCTATACCTCCTCTGCAACCTGAAAGTCAATGTCACTACTAGGAGACCTATTAATGAGATGCACTATTAGTAGTAACTACCTCATCCCAAAAGTGCTACGATAAGCCAGCTTGGCTAAACATGCTACAGACCCTTTCCTGAATGGTCCTATTCATGCGTTCAGCCATACCATTCTAGGGAGGGGTGTAAGGGGCGGTCAGCTGATGCTTAATACCCCGCTCATCACAAAACTGCTCAAAAGCATGTGATACATACTCACCCCCATTATCTGACTTGAGGCATTTTAGCATTTTTCCAGATTGGTTCTCTGCTAGTGCAAGCCAATGCTACAATATGTCTAAGACATCATATTTTCTCTTTATGGAATAAGTCCAAACCTTATGTGAGTAATCATCTATGAAAGTAACAAAGTACTTTGTCCCACCAAGTGACTGACAGGGCATGGACCCACATACATCTGAGTGCATAAGAGCCAAGGGCTCACCCATGTGTTTCTTACTAGAATTTTTATGCGTATTTCTAGTTTGCCTACCATACAAACAATGATCACAATAATCAAAATGTGAAGATTCAAAAGGCGGAAGATACTGCAAAGCACGGAGTATTTTCATTCCTTTAAGAGATATATGCCCCAAACGAGCATACCAAAGGGAGACATGGAAAATAGAACCCACAGACAAAACATGATCCAATGTAGCTCCAAATACAATTAAGGGATAGAGACTGCCAGAATTGGCACCTCTTGCAAGCAAAAGCCTGCCACGAGTAATCTTCCATGGAGAGTCTCCAAAAGATATAAAATACCTTGCATCATCAAGCTATCCAGCTAACCTAAGGCTGCAAGTCAATGCAGGTACATGGCGTACATCATGCAAAGAAAAATAACAGCCTAAGGAAACTGCAGCCTAACATCTCCAATGCCCATAATATCAAGACTTGTCATCACCAAGACGCACAGAACTAGATATGGTACAATAGATATGAAACCAATCTCTATAGGGTGTCACATGAAAGGACGAACCTGAATCCAAGAGCCATCACTGCGCATACATAGAATGTATCTCAGAAGCCGATAAGGCATCGCATGAAGAAGCTGCAAGTATGTAATCACATTTGAATCAATGGTCTGCATGACATTAACCTCTTCTATCTCCACAGTGAACTTTGTAGGTATAATACTGCGCTCAGAAGACTTTTCCTGCACTTTTTCTTTTCCCTTTTCCTTGTGCTTATCATCGCGCATTTTATGGCATTGCGGCCTAATATGTGCTACTTTTCCACAATAATGACATGTAAGATCAGACTTCCATCCACGGGACTTACTGCGACCATGTGACAAGGACCTAGACTTCTAAGAGTCCCTACCCTTATGATCATTATCATGGCTGCCATGTCTGCCACCTCTAACGGTCAATGCATGTGAAGAGCGAGAAGCATCATTATTTCTCCTGTTGATTTCTTCAGTCAATAAAACACTCTCGATATCTTTTATTTTCAGTCCATCAAGCTTGTTCATGCATATATAGCAATACGGAAGACATCCCATGATTCAGGCAAGGTGCCAAGTAGAAACAACGGGTGCAAGTTGTCTTTGAACTCAATACTTTGTGACAACAGACTCTTCATGATAGCATGAAACTGACTGAAACGAGATGATAGGGAGGTCCCCTCCTTCATGCAAAGGTCCATTAACTACTTTAGCCAATACATCTGTGATGTAGGACTCTGTTGCCCATAAAGCTCCTGAATCTTCTCCCATAAATCCCATGCACTATGATTTTCATCTTCAACAACATTATAATGGACCTCTTCTGAGAGTGACAAGATAATGGTAGACTTGTATATCTCATCAACTTTCATCCAAACATCATCATCCATATCCTTGCATTTAACACCCTTGAAATGCAAGGGTTTAATCTGTAACTTCTATACCAAAACCTGCCATATTTGGGACTTCCAATACCCATAATTGGTACCATCAAAATTGGCAGTGTTAAAAAGAGTTGTGTCTTTCAAATGACCAGCTATACTATCCCAAAAAAATGTAAAAAAGTAAAATTATAGGTTATTTTAATTAGCAGAAAATACACTAAAACCACTGCTAAAATTGGCTGAAAGAGTGGATATCACCAAGAGAAACACCTAACCATCAAATATGACCAAGATAACATCAAATAGTAAGCATTTCCCTCATAGGAGTGCTCAAAATTTGTAGATTTCAACTTGATGTAATAAATGACAGCAGTATGTAAAGTTGTCCCAAAATGAATCAATCACTGATACATATGTCACTGCAATTACCAAGTAACAAGATACATCCAACAGTGAGTTTGCAAGGGCAAGAAGTTACCAAGAATTGTCAAACCAATAACGTGTTAGGGAAGAGATATCTCATAGGTCCAGAAGTCATGCATGTAATGGGTCTTGGGGTAAGAGAAAAGACCAAGCACAAGCACAACTGATAGAGCAAGAAGCTCAATACCTAACCATCCAAGATGCATACAAAACTAACAAACCTGTGACAGAGAGAGGTGCCTGCCCCAATAGGCATATCAAATCAGCCCACTACTGACAAACTGCAGACATAAAGCTCTCAAGAGAGCAAATTCATGTAACTGTCCCACAAGCTCAAGCTCATCTGTAAATAAGACTCTATGTACATCCAAATGTACCAAGAGGCTCCCATTGGAGGTGAAGTCAGATGCAAAGAGAGCAAGCAATGCTCTAATACATCAAATACATAGCATTGGACATGCCAAATCCCAATAGGGTACATCCAGACCATAAATCCCAAGCTATCTCAGACTCGTAAAGTATAAGCTTGAAAGCATACAAAGAGCATGTAACTGACAACCAAATGTAATGTCCAGTAGATCCAAAATGCTCAAATACATCTAAACATGAAGCTCCAAGTAACTGTCAAGCATGGGCAAACCAAGTGGCATCCATATCTGACCAAAGCATAAATGTAAGAAGCCTAAATGTCAAGCAGTGACAATAGGCATAAACCGGTCCAAAGCATGCCAATTGAAGCCAAATGCCAATGATGAATGACCAATTCGAAGCCTAATCCAAGCTCAAAAGCATTCCAGAACCAAGAAGAAGCATTTGACAACCTCCAAATACATCGATATGATCATTCAAACCTCCAGTAATAAGCACCCCGTATCCAAGAACTAATGCATACACCAAGTAAATGAGCTTCAGTCCACTGTATCATAGCAAGTAATTTACTATTAAATGAAGCTCAAACAGTGCTCAAATCTACTTCAAATCAGTCCCAAAGCATAGACATAGCATCCCATAACATTCGAGCAACACCGAGCATCAATAAGCATCAAATAGGCAATGCCAAGAAGCATCAACCAGTAAATGTCAAGTGCTACCTTGTTTTGACAGTCCTGGGATTATGTATACAGTAAGGGTTGAAGGGGAAAGCACTCAAATTGATCACCGGGAGCCAAGAACGAATGCCAGGGAGTCAAACAATGATCGAGAAGGTTGCCAAGAGTACCGAGAAGCCGAGGAAGAGTAGGGAAATGCCAGGAGTAGGTCAGTCTAGCCCCTAAAAATGCATCAAAATTTTCACTAGTTGTTTCTGGGGGCTCGGGGGTCTTCAACAGTCCTTGGGGGCACTTGGCAATGTTGAAGGGGCTCCAATGTAGCCCGAGAAGAAGTCGATGAAGTTTTGAAAGCTCAGGGAGGAGGCAAGAGATCAAAACATACTTGCAAATTAAGGTGCCATGGCTGCCATTGAAGCTCGGGTTGAAGCTCTTCAAATCCGGGCTGAAGAGAATTCCGGGCAAGCTCCAATGCCTTTGCTCTAATACCAGTTGAAAGGGAAGTGGAACCCAAGAGGAAGAAGCTTGGCGGTGAGAGCTATGGCGGATGGAGAGCAAGAGCTAAGAGAGAGAGAGAGACTCAAAAGTGGAAACTCCAACAACCACAATGTGTGGTTGAGCCTTCCTTTATTCAAACTGTCACTAAAAGAATAAAGAATAAGTGATTGTGATGGGCGCCCGCCACCTGCAGTGTGCAATGGCAAGTACTATTAGTATAGTAATACACGAGCAGCTAGGTGAAGGTGGGTTTACCCCGAACATTGGACAACCAAGAGTATAAACAAGCCCCCGAGGTAGTTGGTGAGCCCAAGAACAAACCCTCAGTAGTACCGGTTTGTATGTATGATGGCTAGAAGCTCTCATAGATAACCCACCCCATCATGCTCCATGTCCCGAACAACAAATGAAAGCTCCACGAGATCTTAGAGCACCTGACAAACAAATTAGCTGGTAACCTAGTCGCAAATCTTAAACCACTCGAGGATCTCTTGGACGAATCCAAGTAGTGATGGACCAAGGTGCACGATTTGAACTTGATGTACGATTGGGCCTTAGTCACCAATGACAAGGAAGTGTAGTATTAAGACCTAAGGGATGACGAGTAGTCGAATGATGACAACTCAAATGATGAGTACGAGTATTGTTCTTCCTTATGTGTGACAAGAGCGAATGAGAGATTGACACAATAGAGTACAACACTGAGGGGGACACATGTAGGGATTGCAATCGCACATGGTTGGAGCACATGGGAGTGATCGATTACAAACAAGAAGGCCTCGCCCAACCAAGTGTTGTACCATTGTTTAGAACAGAATCACCATCCAAGATACAACCACAAGGAGAGAATCCCTCTTCTAGTGAAGATGGAGAGTTTAATTCTGAGTCAAACTTAAGCTCAGACAATGACCCTAAGATACCCCGACCATCTAAGACCAAACGTGCCAAGTGAGACCTACCAGTCCACCTAAGGTGCCAAAGGTTGAAGGAGGAAAGAAGGAGCTAGCCTAGGGAACTGCAAGCTATGGAGCAAAGAAAGATAAAAGACCCATTTAAAAAAATTCACGAAATTTAAGAAAGGTGATAGGGTAGTGATCTTGCTAGGAGCCAAATGACAAGGGCAAGCAATTGAGCCAATAGAAGGACCAGCCAAAGTGAAGGAGGTCAATCTGGCTAAGGAAGGGAAAATGCCCTAACTTATGTTCATAGTCGATGACTTGAGTAAGCAAGAAGAAGTGAGTCTCATTACTCTCTTATAAGAGTATATAGACATATTTGCTTGGTTCCTCAATGAGCTGAAAGGGGTAGATCCAAGCGTGGTGACTCATAACATCCCCATGACACGTGATGCAATGTCAGTCAAGCAACGATCATATCCTATGAATCCCAAACAAGCTCATGCTGTCAAAGCAGAAATTGACAAGATGTTGAGAGCAGGATTCATTTATAAAATTGAGCACATGGAATGGGTTTTTCCCATCATGATCGTATTGAAGAAAATGGAAAGATCAAAGCGTGTATCAATTGTAAGAAGATCAACATTGCTATAAAGAGAGAAAAATAATCCATTGCCATACACTAAGCATATGCTCAAGAGAGCAGCTAATAAAGAGGCCTACAATTTTTTGGTTGGCTTCTCAAGGTACAATCAAGTGCAAGTACATCTTGATGATAGGCATAAGACCACATTCGCTACTAAGTGGAGAATGACATGTGTGTTCAATCAAGTTGGACACGACATGCCAATTATGGGTGAAGTATGGGTGTATCCTAGGGCATGTGGTGTCCAAGAATGGCATTGCTACCGACTTCTCAAAAGTTAGGGTTAATGTTGACCTATCAGTATGCCAATCGATTACAAGGGAGTTCATTGCTTCCTAGGCCATATAGGATACTATTGATGATTCCTATTGAACTATGCATTAATTGCTAGACCTCTATACAAACTGTTGATAATATTTGAATGGAATGAGGAATGCCAATGTGAATATGAAGAATTGAAGAAGGCTCTAACCACTGCACCAATCCTAAGAGCCCCAGACTGGACCATAACCTTCCACGTTCACATTGATGCCTCAAAGTCTGTCATGGGAGTTGTGTTATGCCAGCCCGGTGAACACAATTTAGACTACCCAATGAACTTTGCTACCAGACAACTCATGAATATAGACATACTCCATGACAATGGAGAGAGAGGGGTTAGCCATGCTTTTTGTTGTAAAGAAATTTTGGCATAATCTTTTGGCTACGCTCTTTTACCTTTTTTGTTAACCACCAAGCTTTGCTTTATCTTGTTAACAAACCCTGCGCTATCCAACGCATTGCTTGATGGTTACTTCTGGCATGCCAGCTCTATAGGCTAGGGCAAGACAGATTGCTGCATAGATGTGTATGTGAACATGAGATGCACAATATACTTACAGAATCACAAAGTGAAATTGATGGAGGGTACTTCAGTGAAGATGCGAGAGCTCGCAAGGTGTTGCAGTCTCAACTATGGTGGTCTACTCTTTTTCAAGATGTCACACAATTCGTAAAGCACTATGATGAGTGCCAATGGGCTAAGGTACCTCCGCAAAGACCAGATGGAGCTAACTCCAATCATTTCAATACAGCCTTTTGAAAAATGGAGAATTGACTTCATTGGGCCAATCAGCCCTGTAGCACAATACTCATAGGAGGCTAAGTACATTATAGTTGCCACGAATGATCTCATGAAATGGGAAGAAGCACGAGCCACCAGAAAAAATGATGCTAGAACCATTGCTAAGTTCCTTTGGGAGCAAGTGATCTCATGATTCGACTGCCATTGAACTAGTTAGTAATCAAGGCACACACTTCATTAATGAAGTGATTGCTCACCTCCTATCGACCTTTCTAATCATCCATAAAAAATCCTCACCCTACTACCCTCAAGAAAATGGCCAAGTTGAGTCTACTAATAAGATCTTAGTGAACGTCCTAACCAAAGTAGTCTCTATCTCGCACAGCGACTGCGATAACAAATTGATGGCAGCCTTATGGGCCTATCAAAAAGCCTATAAAATGGCGATGGAATAGACTCCCTTCAAGTTAAGCTATGGGACTGAAGCTATTCTGCATGTAGAGTTATTTGTCTTGACCCTAAGAGTACCACAACTACAACCCACCAATGCCAAACTTAGCCCATTTGGGGGCCAATCGTATACACTTTCAGAAAAGTGCAAAGTCGCCATCTCTATCGATTCTGAAAGCATACTCGTAATTTCTTATGTGTTGTTGAATGCAAAAGATGATATTAAGGAATCACTGTTAGTATGCTCATTTAAAAAGCAAGCACATTATAATGTTGACTACAAGTCTCAGCATATTCACCTTGCTATCGACAATGTACATGTACAAATAGTCACAGCTTTCACCAAGGGTAGCGTGGCTCCATCAAAGCCCTCAAGGCCACCAATAGAGAAACCCACGAGGAAGCCTAAGGAGGGGGATCGTGACTTGTCACAACCCGCAAAGCCACACCGCCAGCAAACCGTTGAGATAAAAGCTAAGGCCCCTAAACCATAGTTTAGTTGGGTGCCTAAACATCAAGGAATGCCACCTAGAAGCATACAAACACGACCTTGCAAGCCTAGAAACTCATACTCGAAACCTAGGAGGCAAAAATATCAAGTGCCTGCCTAACAATTCACTAGCATCACGTTTTAGTGGTCCATCGGTGAACTATCCTAGACGGCTTCACCCGGTACTCATGAGAATGCATGGGATTTATCATCTAGGTTTTCTAGAGTCCACCCCGTAACAAAAGGTACCGGCTGTCCCCATGAGAATCAACCTGCAAGCTCGAGGTCCTAATTTGACAATTGAGGTGTCTATACATTAGCTAGCTCCATTGAAGGTGTCCCACAAGGGCTTCTCATTCGACTGGAGCAATCATAGTTACTCTTTGTTCATGGAATACAACGTTTTTTTCCAGTATAACTAGTTAGGATTCAAGGAACCTTAACGGAGTTCTATCATAGCTACCACAGCTTTCCCTTAAGATAATTTCTTATCAAGGTTTTAAGAAATGACCCTAGGTAATTCAACACTTGGCTCTACCTAATTTTTCCTAATTAATGCTTTGTTCAATCTCTTGAGAGAAGCTCCTAGCTTACCAGGACCACCCATCCATAAGACGGATCTATCAGGGATCTCGCCCACTTGCTTCCCACAAATGGTTTTCTTTAGTTTTCTAATTACTTATCACATTAAGTTATGACATATGAAAGCAGCTTCGTTAATTAACTCTTTATCATTGGTTACTTCGCATAATTTTTAGGGCACAACACAAAGACATAGAAAATAGTCTTTTGGCAAAATATATTTATTTATTATTTCACAAAGTTATTTACAATAATTTTTCCATTCTGCCTATGTAGAAGATGTTTTATGTCCCTTTACTAGTACCAAGGACTCCAAGATCCCATCCCAAATCGTGTAAGAGTCAGACAGTTCTTAGGAGCGATTGAGAGATTTACAGCCAAACTGCCCCTAGCACTCCTGCCTCCTTATGCTTCCTAACGGATTCCTCACCAAGTGACCTCTCACCATTAGGGCCAATCCAAAGCTTCTCGTGGCGGTACAAAAAAAACCCCCTTGGAGCAGGGTTTCATATCTAGTCGTGGGGGAGCCATAGTGTGATCTTTCCTCTTATTATCATGATTATATATTTACAATCAAATCTAACTACTGCAAGCACAATTAATCTTCCATGTGCAACCATCAATGCATGCACAAATAAAAAAGAAACAGTAGCAAGCAACTCTTTTTCGAGATCTGCAAGTTATTTCATGAATCTAAAGTCTATTTTATCCTTATGAAAAATTTGGTATTTGTGCCCTAAAAGATAATATGGACATTTATACCTATGGTAAGCAATTCAAGCGCTGCCCTACCCTAACCCGCACTTAGCAGGATTTGAAATGCTTTTCCAAGTATGTTTCTTGATACTAATAGTTTCAAGGTTGTTAAGTATTTTATAGTTGTTCTTGCTTCAACATTCTCGATATTTTAGGTTGGGTTTTCTCACTGATTCATACATGGGTCAACTCATGATATTGACGCTCTCGCTAATATGATAATTAATATTAACATTGCATGTGTTTTTATTAAGAAAATAATTTTTATTTTATTCTACTCATATTCTATGGTTTAATCAACAATGTCCGAACTTTCAATGTTATCTAGAAATAACAATTTTCATTTAGTTATGTCCTAAGTGCAATGCTAATTGTTTTTCTAAAAAATTTATTCTAGGCAATGCCAAAATCATAAGTGTATTTTTTTTTAATCTTTCAGACATCGAATTATATTACTATGCACTTAATTTATGCACATCTAATATATATTTTTCTATACAAAATTTTATTGATTTGATGCATTGATTATTTTATGATATTATCTAAATAATTTTTTATAAATTATTATAAAACTCATATGCATCTATTTATCATCAACAAAATGAAATAGAGATAGTCTTTTTATGGAAAATTATAAAATATTCCCTTTCCTAACACGGTCTATCTTTTTTCTCTTATTATGATCACATACATCATTAATAAAATAACAATGAATATTTCAAAATAAACCATAATTACGATATTTTTTTAATGACATGCATATAATCCTTTTCCAAGTGAAAGATTCTTTTCACTGAATAGTCAATTATTATATTACTTAGGTTATCCTTCTAAGCGATAGTTCATATGCATTTTCTTTAGAATGAATTTATAATTATTTAAAGCCAAATATACAATAAGCTTAGAAAACATTGATTTTTTCCAAATCAATGAGATGTTACATCTATCAGGTTTGCAGTAACAGGGATTTCACCAAGTCTTACTATGCCATTTTCTCCATCAACCACGTTCCTTGCTTCACATGGGGTTTTTGAATTTATGTGACCACGCGAAGCCATGGATGTCACACAAAATTAATGTTGTAGTTCAGGAAGAGTTGGTGGTCCTCCAAAAAAATTCACTAGCATTTCGCTTGGCAGTGTGGTCATATGGGATGAAGGCGTAACAGGGGCTAGAGAAAATGAAAATGAGGTAAAAGAGGGGGGTATTATCCTCTGTCAAGCTCAAAGCTTCAATGGAAAAGAGAAGTAGAGAAAATTTTCCATCATCAAGAGATCTTCATTTTTGCTTTCTTCCAATGAAAAAAGAACGCTTGACTAGGCAATGGTATCAATTTGATCAGCAAAATCTCACCGTGAGGGAGTACACCAACCAATTTATGAACCTATCCATGTATGTTGAGGTGTATTTATAGGCTTGAGGGCAAGCATGCAGTTGACTCATTCTTTTGGCTACTTGTCAAGAGCCAAGTGAGCTTTATTAAAAATGTATTTTGATTGCCTACTTGTTGAATGGTGGCATGGGGATGAATATCTTATGCTTTCTCTTCTTTCAGGTGTCAAAAATGTCATGAATTTTTTCCTATTTTTTCAAAAATGTATTTTTTTTCTTCAAAACGACTTCATTTAGTGGTTTTTGGCCAAGTTACCTCATGACTTATCTAGTTTATAAAGCCACGCTATACTCTTTGATACTTAACTTACTCAATATCATGCTTGTTCTTGCACATTTTTTGTCTATCGATTAAGGATTTTGTGATTTGTCTTGTGGTTATCAAATCAATGCGATCTTTGACACATTATATGGAATCGGGAATGCTAAATCAAACATAATACGGGAAATTTTATGATCACATTGTTGTAATATTATATACGGGGGCATCTTTGCTTTTTGTTGGCTAGGAACATTGAGCCATCTTCTCGTGTTGAATTGCAGAATTAATTTAATGCAAGACTTGATATTAAGAAAATTACGTACGGTCACTTATGTGATGGCTTGGCATGTAATTTTTAAAACACCTCAAGCTCGAATTTTTTTCTTGATATGAAGTTTTGTGGCGGGAATATTACATCCTCTCTTCCTTAGAGGAAGCAAGATGTCCTCATCTCGAAAAGAACTGGGAAAACCGTTTTTCTAAAGTTGTCTTTTCTATTCAGGTGGCATCCACCTCTTAAGATAGTCTTTTCACTGGATCAGATACTCCAAATGGTTCTGTTTCCAAAAGGTTTCTTTTACATCTAGAATCTTATCAAATTGGAGTTCAAGGGCTCCTTGACTAGGCATTACAATTTGCTGGTCATCAATAATATGATCTTGATTTGCCACATAAGCTTTCAGAAGACTAACGTGAAATACATTGTGGACTTTCACATGATAAAAAAGTTGCAATTTGTAGGCATTAGCTCCTAGGCATTTGAGAACCTTGTATGGTCCACAATACCTTAGACTTAACTTTTTTAACTTTCCTAATGACAGAGAACTCTTCTTTGGGCGTATACAGACAAAAACCATGTCTCCCTCTTGGAAAATACGCTCTTGCCATAGATCAACATAAGCTTTCTAGCAGTGTTTGGCAGCTTGGATGTCTTGTCTGATAGTTTTAACCTAATCATCCATGTCTTCGAACATTTTCTTAGAAGCCTCAACCTTTAGGGTTGGATCATAGAAATTCGGTGGCGTCAAAAAATCTTGCCTATACAATGCTTAAAATGGAGTCATTTGAATACTCTGGTGATATGACGTATTGTAGAAAAATTCCACTAAGGGAAAATAATGTATCCACCTTGTTGGTTCTATGGAATAGTAAGCTCTTACTTAGTATATCTTCAATGACTTGATTAACCCACTCTGTTTGACCCATCAGTTTGGGGATGGTAAGCTGTGCTAAAGTAAAGTTGGGTTCCAATTGCTTCAAATAGGCTTCTCCAGAAATGTGATGTAAACAAAGAGTCACAATCACAAACAATCCAGATAGGGAATCCATGAAGCCATGAAGCCTAAAGATTTCTTTCACAAACAGTCATGCAATATTTGAAGCTTTATAGTTGGTCTTGACTGGGATAAGATGAGTGACCTTTGTCAACATATCCACAATCACCATGATTGAATTATACCCTCCTTGAACAAAAGGTAAACCCATTACAAAATCCATACTGATGAACTTCCATTCCATTTGTGGAATGTCAACGCCCAACTTTCACCTGCTAGGCAATCCATAAAGCCTAAAGATTTCTTTCACAAACAGTCATGCAATATTTGAAGCTTTATGGTTGGACTTAACTGGGATAAGATGAGTGACCTTTGTCACCATATCTACAATCACCATGTTTGAATTATACCCTCCTTGAATAGAAGTTAAGCCCATAACAAAATCCATACTGATGAACTCCCATTTCATCTGTGGAATGCCAAGTGGCTAGATCTTGCATTTTGACATGCTCAGCTTTCACTCGCTGGCAACTTAGGCATTCAATAACATATATGAGTACATCATGCTTCAGTCTTTCCCAGTAGTAACTTTTCCTGATTGCATTAAGAGTTTTTGCATAGCCAGGGTGTCCTAAGAACAAGGAGTCATGGGCTTCCCATAAAATCTTCTTTTTCAACACTTGACTAAGGGGAATGCAAAGCCTTATCCTGAAATAGACAAGTCCATCATCCACAATGAAATTTTGGTTTTTGACTTTGAGCTTAGGATTAGTGTCTTTAACTAGGACTTCTCTAAGCATTAGCTGATACTTAGGATCCTTGTATACCTGTTCTTTGGCTAGCTCAATGACTAGATTACTAGGCATCAATATCATGGAAGTTAAAGTCTCTCCTTTAGATAGCTTTTCCACATGATAAGTGCATTCATAAAAGCTTTATGACTTAATGCACCAGTAATCACATTCTCTTTTCCAAGTTTGAACTTGATTTCAAAATCAAATTCTTGCAAGACTTCAATCCACCGACGCTACCTCATGTTGAGGTCTGGTTGAGTAAAGATTCATTTGAGACTTTTGTGGTTAGTGACCAAAGTAAACTTGCTTTCAAGCAGATAGTGTCACCACAATTTGAGAGCATGGATCATAGCTAACACCTGAAGATCATGGGTGGTGGAATTCCTCTCATGGATTTTCAGTTTCCTTGAGGAATAGGCTATCGAATGACCTTGTTGCATAAGCACACAACCTAGTGCAAGAGAACTTGCGTCTATTATGACCTCAAACTCTTGACTTACTTAGGTCGAGTAGCTTTAAAATGGGTGCTCTTACTGAACTTTTCTTGAGCTACTCAAAACTAGCTTGCTCAATGGGCATCCATACAATGGTAGCTTGCTTTTTGAGAAAATAAGTGAGAGGTGCAGTTATTAGGCCATAATTTTTTATAAAAATTCTATGCCATCTAGTCAGCCCTAAAAAACTTCTCACTTCCTTAACTGTCATTGGAGGTTGCCACTCTTGAACATCTCTAACTTTGGCAAGGTCTACAGAGATTCCTTCAGCAGATGATATTCCATCTGTCTTTTGAAAAAGGCACACTTCTTTTTCTTTCCATAGAGCTTGTGTATCCTCATTTGTGTCTAGCACAATGCGCAATTGTAGCTCATGGTCTTCGTTTCTCTTGGAGTATGTTACAATGCCATCAAAGAATACTAGGACAAACTCATTAAGATAAGGTCAAAAAATATCTTGCATTGATTTGTTAAATGTAGCATGGGCATTAGTTAGACCGAAAGACATTACAAGATATTCAAAATGAGCATATCCCATATCTGGTATTGAAGGCAGTTTTGGGGATATCTTCTTTCTTGATCCTAATGTGGTAATAACCAAATCGGAGATCAATCTTGGAAAAGATTTTTGCCCCTTGTAGCATATCAAGTAGCTCATCTATTCTTCGGATACTTATTCTTGATTGTTACCTAGTTTAGACCTTGGTAATCAATGCAAAGGCGGAGAGTTTCATCATTTTTCTTTTGAAACAATCCTAGGGCTCCCCATGGAAAATTACTGGGTCTGATGTATCCTTGATCCAGTAACTACTTGAGTTGCTCTTTCAGCTCAATTACTTCAGGGATAGATATTTTATACGAACTTTTAGTGTTTGGAACGACTCCTAGTTCAAGTCTAATCTCTTGATCGACTTCTCTTCAGGATGGTAATTCAGTTAGCTCTTCTAGTAAGATGTCATCATATTCCTTCAACCAATATGGCTCTCCCTCATCTTGTTTATTCTACTCAACCTTATTTAATCTTATGAGATACATAGGTAATCCTTTTCTTAACCCTTTTAGCATGCGAGATGATTTGGCTAGTTGAACCTTGGATTTTCTTGCCTCACCTTGGGTCATCACTTTTTTCCCGTTTAGGTTTTGAAAAGTCGCCTGTTTTTTTTTTTGCACTGAATATGTGCGTCATTGGGGATTAGCTAGTACACAATCCTAAATCCCATTCCAGAGAGATTGCTTCGCAAGCTAAATGTCACTTTGCAAGTTTGCTGAGTAGACAAGATTTTTTTTCCATTAGCAAGTTCCACAAGCAACCTAGATGTAGGTATTGTATCTATACCTAATTTCTCAACACACTTTGGTGACATGAATGAGTGTGTGCTTCCACAATCAATCAAAATTTTAAAGGATCCTAATATTTTGTTGATGTTTGAATCACCGAAAACTAGTGATTTGGCCCTTTCTTATGGAGGGTGGCGTGAATTGATTCCCTCTCCATATCGGCTTCCATAGTTGGGTTTCCCTTATTTTCAAGCTCTTTAAGAATTATAGCATATGCTTTTCCTTTTGCAATTGAAGCTTGGTTTAGACCTCTGTACTGTCCTTGGCAAGGAATTTGGCCAAGCTTTGGACATTGTCTTTTAAAGTGGCCTGGCTCATTATAGTGAAAACACCTAGATACTCCTAAATTACTTTCCGTAGGTATGAAGTTTTTGACTGCATTTTTTTTTGCCCTCTTCCCTTGACCAAGCAGATGCTGATCTTGGGCTCACTTAACATAGCCCCGTGAAAACCCTTTGTTTTGATTCCAAAACCTATTATTCCTTGGCTTTGACTAAATCTCCTAAACAAGGGGTGCTACGTGAATCAAAGCATCTTGCATATCAGTTGACTACATAGATTCAAGGCGTGTGTTCAAAGGAGCATTCAATCCATGACAAAACTTAGACACCTGCTAAGCAATAGTCATGGTAGGTGCATATTTAAGTAGTGAGATAAAATTTGAGTAATATGCCTTCAAGCTCATTCCTAGCTATCTTAAGTTAAATAACTCATTCATTTTTAGCGTGCAATAAGCTGGTGGCAAATATCCTGATCACACACAGCTTCTTTCAGCTTTTCCCAGGTAATAGTTGTCTCAGCAAGTCCCTGGTCCTTACACCATTGTTTCCACCATAGGCATGCCGCACCAATCAATTTCAACTTAGCGATCATAGCATGATTAGCAGGGGTAGTTCCCACGGTAGTAAAGTAGTCCTCCATGGTCTCAATCCAAATCTCTGCCTTGGCTTTGACATCCTTGCCCTTGCCATCAAATTCTAGTGGCTTAACCTGCTTAAGGAGATACTTGTTCTCCTGAATTTCAATCAAACTAGCGATAGTTGTATTACCTTGGGTTATCATAAGTTTCACGAATTAGTTTAGCGCTCAAACTTTTTAGCTTCGTTTCCACATTAACATATCTTACTAGTTTTGTAAAATAATGATGGGCCAAAGAACACAATATTTTTACAAAATCTAGCTATTGTTATCTTTTATTATCAATAGCTATAAGCTATGATTGTTATAAGTAAGGGATATTTACAAATGACATATGTTTACAAGTAGAGATACATGAGCATCGATAGGATAGGTCGGATGCTATGTACAATTTTCAAAATAAGATATCATTATATCATACTTTTTTAGGGATGGATATCAATTACATTCATGTGAAAGAAAGTAGGCCAATTGGTATCTATGTCTAGAAACCTATACTATGGAAATTGGCAAATCAGGAAAACCATGGCTAGGTAATCTCGATACTTGCAACATTCTTGGATTATAATCTTGTTGTGGCTGGGATTACCTTCAGTACCTTGTCAAAGACATAATGGTCTAGACGTATCTGCTGACCACTAGTAATCATAAGTGGATTCCTTCCAGACTAACAAAAGATAAAGGCCTCTACTTTTAAATTTTTCATCCATTCAAGGTGTTTCAAATTAATCTGCATGTTGAAGAATTGATCAGCCTCAATGTAATAGTAACACTCATCCTAAAACCATATTCTTTCGTGATTCACAAGGGATGGATCGTATAGGTGATTGAGTATCCTCATCATTTCTCTTCTCTACTCATCATCCGTGGAGTTCAGCGCAGATGTGTACATTGCTAAAAAAAACAACGAACTGGTTCCAAGCTCCATTATCCTGTTAGAGTTTATCCTTAATAATTAGAAGATTGATTTTACTTAGAACAATAAGTCTTAAAAACCATAGATATTTCTAATTTCAATTATGCTTTGATACCACATGTCAAGTGTCTACCTAACAATTCCTTGGCAACACGCTTTAGTGGTCCATGGGGGAACTATCCTAGATGGCTTCACTTGACACTCGTGAGAGTGCACGAGCTTTATCATCTAAGTTTTCTCCCAGAATATACCCTGTAATGGAAGGTACCAATCGTCCCCACAAGGATCAACCTGTAAGATCTAGGTCCTAATTTGACAACTGAGGTCTCTATACATCAGCTAGCTCCATTAGAGGTGTCCCACAAGGGCTTTTTGCCTAACTAGAGTAATCATAGTTACCCTTTGTTCATGGAGTGCAATGCTATTTTCCAGTACTGGTTAGGATTCAGGGAGCCTTAACGGAGTTTTGGCACAACTGCCGCACCTTTCCCCTAAGATGATTTCTAATCAAGATTTTAAGATCGACCCTAGGCTCTACTTATTTTTTCCTAATTAACATTTCATTCAATCTTTGAGAGAAGCTCCCAGCTTACTGAGACCACCCATTCGTAGGACGGATCCGTCAAGGATCTCACCCACCCGCTTCCCACAAATGGTTTTCTTTAGTTTTCTAATTACCTATCACATTAAATTATGGCATATGAAGCAGCTTCATTAATTAATCTGTTATCATAGGTTCCTTTGCATAATTTTTAGGGCACAACACAAAGATAGAGAAAATGACCTTTTGGCAAAATATATTTATTTATTATTTTGCAAAGTTATTTACAATGATTTTTTCCTTTTATCTATGTAGAAGATAGACCTCCTTTTCACTGGAATATCCCTTTTGTCTACGTATAAGAAAAGAAACCCTCCAAGATTTCCGTCCCTTCACTAGTACCAGGGAATCCTGGATCCCATCCTAATTCGTGTGAGGGTTAGGCAGTTCCTAGGAGCGATCGAGAGAATTACGGCCAGAGACCCCTAACACTCACGCCTCCTCCTGCCTAACAGATTCCTTTAGTAAGTAACCTCTCACCATCTGGGTCGTCCAAAGCTCCTCGTAGCAGTACAAAACAATCCCTCTTGAAGCAGGGTTTTGTGTCTAGCCATGGGGGAGCCATAGCACAATCTTTCTTCTTATTATCATGATTATATATTTACAATTAGATCTAACTGCTGCAAGCACAATCAATCTTTCATGTGCAACCAACAATGCATGCACAAATAAAAAGGAAACAACAACAAGTGTTTTTAGCATAGGAAGTAGCACCACCTAAATCTAGGGTTTCTATTTTAAGGTCCCACCTTATTCTTAGGGTTTTGCTTCCTACTTGTAACTCTTTTTCGAAATCCGTAAGTTATTTCATGAATCTGAAGTCTATTTTATCCTTATAAAAAATTTGGTATTTGCATCCTAAAAGATAATATGGGCATTTATACCTATGGTAGGCAATTCAAGCACTGCCCTACCCTAACCCACACTTGGCAGGATTTCAAATGCTTTTCCAAGTCTGTTTAGACTTTAGAATTTATATTGACAAATTTTTATCAATGTGTAACAAGTCCTACAAACTTTCAATATTTATTTAATATCCTGATACTGATAGTTTCAGGGTTGTCGAGTATTTCATAATTATTTTTGCTTCAACGTTCTCAATATTTTAGGTTAGGTTTTTTCATTGATTAATATGGGGGTCATCTCATGATATTGATGCTCTTGCTAGTATAATCATTAATATTAACATTGAGTGTATTTTCAATAAGAAAATAATTTTTATTTTATTCTACTTATATTCCATGGTTTTGTCAGAGAGTGAGCTAGGGAGAGAGAAAAAGGAGAGAGAAGACTGCAAAAGAGAGAGAAAGACTGTAGGAAGAGAGAGAAGAAGAGTGACGAGAAGAGAGAAATACTAGATTTGGAGAGAGAAAGATAGGAAAGAGAGAGAAGCCATAGAAGCTGTGAGCAAGATGGGAGAGAAGGACTGTAATTGTATTAATGTGTCAAAAAGATATGAAAAATTACATGTCCTCTCCTTTTATACCAATGTCAGTGGACATGGCATAATATCAATATTATTTACACTAATCCTTATTCCCAGCTTCTTATAATCCATCCCATCCCAAAGTTTTTTGCCCTCAAAAATAAATTATAAAGGCAGGAAAATGATGGATGAAACAGAGTACTACTCTGATACAAGGGCTACAAAAATAGGAAAAGAACTAATTTGTACTAAGTAATGGATAGGATTAGAAGTGGAAAAGTGAATAGGCCATATGAACAACCATTTTGAAATGATAAAACTGAAAACTAAACCATCATAACTCCAAGAAAGGACACATGCAAGCAATAGACAGCTTGCTATCTACTACAAAACCTGCTGTAGTAAAATGGAGATATCTTGTGATGGGCATATCCAAATCAAGTGTGTTATGAGTCAAAAGAAAACTCATCGAACATACTTGCAGCCCATATAGATATCCTTCTTCTATAATCAGATCAGAATTGAAGCTGAGCCAAAACAGTAAGCTGTCCAGAAACTGTCTGCAGTAGAATAAGAGATAAATGGACTAATTTTCAACTAAATAAACCTCTGAAAGATGAAGATTTAAACCCCAATATGGATGTTGGCCTAATGAAGGTGCAAAATCCTACTCATAACTTCCTGGATCAAAAGGTATACCATCATAATAATGATCAAGAGGAGAAGATTTGTCATCATACTCATAATCTTTGACCACCCAGATCAAATGGGTAGGAAGAAAGATCCCCATAATCATCACCATAAGAATATCCATCATCCATTATATTATAACCATCATTAATCTCATGTACATCCTCATTATCAGCATACCAATAATCAAAATCATTATCCAAGTTGTCATAACCATGGTCATATGCATCTAACTCCTCTTCTAGTTGAGGTAGTTCCTGATTGAGTGTGAACTGATGCATATCCTCAACTAATCCATCATAAGCATGATCAAGAACTGTAAAGTCTTCATTTTCAGCAGGTGCATATTCCTCCTTAGATGGTCCAAAAGGCTGATTACTTACCAAGTGATCTTCAAATACATTGGCTTCAACTACAACATCAACTTGCTAATCAACTTGATCTTCTTCATATGGTTGACCTTGAGGAGACAAAGAGTTTAGCACTGCAATTGGTTGATTCCCATTGATTTGCTATCCAAGATCTATGGAATAGTGCTCTTCATTCTGGCTTTGTACAAAGGGTACGTGATGTCCATGATTTACTTCTGCAGATTTAGACATAAAAACAACATCAAAGTATTCAAAAGAAAGAATCACATGTTGTAGAGTAGGCAGAATCTGATCCTTGAGGTCAATGCACCAAGTAGAAATTGATGTAAGCAGTTTCTTTTTCCATGAAGCATTTTTCAGCAAAAGGTTAATAGCCATATTTACACAATCACAAATTCCTTCATGGTAAATAGAGATACAAATCAGGATGAAAGCAACATATTCCGTTAACTTGGTAGAACATTTATCAAGAAGTTGGACCAATGAATTTGTACCAACATCCAATATTTCCCATGCTAGCTATCCTTCTAATGAATTCCATGATCGCTTACTAACCAATGGAGGTGTATGAACTGTCGTAACCCACTCATTGTCATCAATCTCAGCAAAGAGAGTAGAAATCAATACCAATGCATATTCTAACTGTCGGTGAGACGATTGATTAAGCAATGATATCAACCAATGTAATACATCCTTGCCTTGAAAAGACTGCAAAAGAGTAGTACCGCTGCTACAAAAGTACTTCATTGATGCCCACAAATCAGCCTAAGGCTCCACTTTCTCCATGATTAGTAATCCCAACAACATGCGTTTAGCTTCAGCATTGCATATACATTCTTGTAAGATATTGTTATTATAGAGATTGATAAGAGCCTGCAGTACACCTTGCTGAATCAACTAAGAGGTATGTGGTTGCAATTGATGGATAAGTACTTGCTCAACCAGACTCACATCTATCTCTTCCAATGCCATTCGAGAGTCATCATAAGCCATAAAAGCATGTACCAAAGTACTCATAATGTCTACTAAAGGAATATTCAACCTCTTAGAAGCAACATCTCTAATTAGACCCATAACACTCTATTTCCCTGTCTGTGGAAAGTGTAGTCCTGCAATACCTATAGGTACTAAATCAGCCATAACTTTTTACTGAAAGCTCCGATTGACAAACTTTCTTATTCAAATTGAAGCTAACACTTTCCTCTTCAAAAAAGCTCTTAATAGTAAATTTCAAAGCAGTTCAGAAAAAGTTATAATAGCCCAAAGTTAGCTATCTGAAAATGTCTACAACTTGTCCTGTTTTGAATGAGTCCATAAGAGGTCTGTAGATCCCACTTTGACCTTGTTGAACCCTGAATACTCACAAATATAACTGTGAGCACTCAAAATGAATCAAATAATGTCAACATGACCATTGCAATGAATATGTGAACATCAACTTATCACTGGTAGTTCAATTGTTGCTTCTCAACCTTAGCTTGTGGCACAAGAGTCCCAAACTTGTACAAAATGCTGCTATCTTGGTACAGCTGGAAGCTAGTGATCATGTGTGGTATAATAGTCTTAAACTTGCATAATATGCTGCTACTATATCACTAGAGCAAGCTTTGAGGCCCTGTGCACAAATGTTATTGCAGCCAGGTTGTCAACTCTTGCAACTTCCCTACCAATAAAACATGCATCTGACTCAACAAAGACTCTGCTTAGTCAGTCCATAACTCTATCACATGATAGTGTTCTAGTTGCTCTTCCTCAATCAATTCAGTGGATTGCATTCTAGCAATCTTATCAAAGAACTAAACCTTCATACAAGGATATGAACCTGTCATGGAGCTGAATGATTGCCTTGTCATGGAGTTGTTGCTGTGACCAATTACTTTTGCCACATCTTAAACCATTGGTTTAAGCACGTCTAATGATACAACAAATGAGGAATCCTTCTCACACTTATTTAGTTTGCAGACACCTGTCCCAACAATACTAATCTCTATTTCAGAATCTAAATCAAGTATGAGTGGTTTTGATCTACAAGTGATCAATGCCAAGGACTCACTGAAAGAGCATGCTACATCAACTTCATGTTTTCCATCTTACTACTAATCTATCATCCAAATGTTGCATCAAAACCACACCATCTGAATTAGCATTACTTAGTATGTCAATGTCAGAAATGATGCTTTCTACAGACGTGTCATCAGTGACCAATTTCAGATCACATAAAGAACTCCAAGATGCATCTCACTTGAGGAGAATGTCTGAGGATGTAATGAATTCCTGCTCACACTCTTAGGGCATCTGCTCTTGCTTGGATCAAACCATCCAAACCAAAATCAACACAAAAAGATAGTGTTCCTGTTGCACCTCAGTCAGTTCTGTAGCTCGATTTGGCTGTTAATTTTTCTCCACTTAACAAGAGTGGAAATTTAAACCATGCTTATCTAAATTGGTTTGCTCCAAAAAAAATCCACCAATATCAGGTATCAAAACTGTGATGAAAGTGGCCAGTTCACCAAGTACAAACACCAATCCTAATGCAATGGATGGGGATAGTAAGTCCTGATCAGAAGGTCGTTCTTCTGCACACCCCTCCACCTATTGAACAACCATCTGCATCACAAGCTTCCACTATGGATGTTAAGGAGGTTGGTTGAGAATGGAGCAAAGCTTTCACTCAACCAGGATTCTGACGCAGAAGTTAGACTTGAGGTAGCCTTGAATTCAGTTTCTGATATTCACAACTTGTTTGTTCATGCACCAATTCTCATGTGCTGCTATATAAGGGCCAGCACGATAGTCTACTCGATTGTTCTTCAGACTGGTTCAAGTGAATCCGGTAGTCAGGCTACAACTTCTGATCAAGCAAAGCAACTCTTCAAACTTGATGATGTCGGAGCACTGCTCGATGAACCTCCTGGCAATCAAAGGAACTATCAGACCATTTGAAAAGCATTCTTGATAATAAGCCTGTTGCCGTCAAAAGTGGCCATCAAATTGTTGAAGTCGGAGTCAGCAAGGGTATTGTGGCTGAAGATTTGCTGCGTTAAATGGTAAGAAATGGGAAGCCTCCAGGGTTCATATCGTGAGTTGGAGATGACAGGTCAGATGAAGATATGTTCGAAAGCATATCTGACATAATAGGATGCCTGTCAAAGATTCCTATGGCTGAGGTATTTACGTGTACGGTGGGAGAGAAGCCCAGTAAGGCCAAGTATTACCTTGATGACTTGAGTGCTAATGTTTCCACTTAGTTCACTGTGGCCATTTATTTAGCACACTCATTATAGTTTCCCACATCTCACAAGCTACTCACCAAAATATTAAGAATATCCCTTATAATTAAATTAATAATGGTTTACAAAGTTGTTGATTGAGGATTTTTTCTATCAAGAACTCAAGCTATCATCTAAAAATTTGCTCTTGCATAGAACTCTTTAGTTGACATAAGTTGGTAGCTCCCCCTAGGTATACATAACATATTTCTCATGAACTTCAAGGCATTTCTAGCATCTAGTTCTATAAAAAGGCTTCCACGGAACAATAGCTACTCTTTCTTTTGGATGAACCATACATGTAATACAAATTGGTTAGCTCTAACCTTTCCAATTAGTGAACTCTCCATAGCTATACTCAAGATGGTAGGCTTGGTCCGCATAGATTCCTAAGTATGTTCGACTACGTAGCCCTAAACCAAGCATATACTGTCTCCCTCAAGGATGTAAAAAAACTAGTGGAATAAATATCTTCTCCATGATCTCAAATATATATTCTCATTGTAAATAGTTGTTTAAGATATAGGACACCTCATACATTAGAGGGAAGATCTATCTCAATTGGATTATCTCTTTATTTTTCATTTTTTGTGCACACTGCTAGGTCAATGGAAAAAATCTAAAGGCTTCAATTCAAATAGCTATTGCTATCTTAGTTATATTCCTTTTATTCATTGATTTATCTATTTTGAATCATGTCTTTGATAACATGTGTGAAGTGTCTCCTCTATAATGAAAGTGGAGAGCTATAATGAGAGTAAGACTTGGAAAATGTAAAGAGTAAGACATAGAAAGAAAAAGGAAAAGTAGTAGTAGTAGTAGTAGTAGTAGTAGTAGTAGTAGTAGTAGTAGTGAGAGAGAGAGAGAGAGAGAGAGAGAGAGAGAGAGAGAGAGAGGAGATTACAACCTACACACACCATCATTATCACCATAGTAGTAGTAGTAGTAGTAGTAGTAGTAGTAGTAGTAGTAGTAGTAGTAGTAGTAGTAGTAGTAGTAGTAGTAGTAGTAGTAGTAGTAGTAGTAGTAGTAGTAGTAGTAGTAGTAGTAGTAGTAGTAGTAGTAGTAGTAGTAGTAGTAGTAGTAGTAGTAGTAGTAGTAGTAGTAGTAGTAGTAGTAGTAGTAGTAGTAGTAGTAGTAGTAGTAGTAGTAGTAGTAGTAGTAGTAGTAGTAGTAGTAGTAGTAGTAGTAGTAGTAGTAGTAGTAGTAGTAGTAGTAGAAGAGAGAGAGAGAGAGAGAGGGAGAGAGAAGATTACAACCTACATGCACCATCATTATCACCATATTCATCTCTACCAACATTGAGCCAACATTTGGACCCTTGTCACTAGTTAGGGCTTTGATCACTAAAAGGATAAAGTGCTAGTTCTAGAAATGCAAGGAACCATACAATGGCACTAAAGAATTGATTTATTGGGCTCAAAACTCACACTTGGAGTAACTCCTTCAAATACCAAATCTATGGTAAATCCTACCATATAGATAGTTGTCAAATTGAACTTGAGTTTTTTGGCGTGGTTGTGACTTCATAAGAATGATAGTTTAAGGCATACAAAAAAGGATAAGTACACAAGGTGATCACTTATCAATATTTAAAAAAGAATGGATTTAAATGCAAAGCCTATACCTTAACTTCTAGGTACTCCTCAATATGAAGAGGAAGAAGAACTAGCCTAAAGAACTAGGCCCACACATAGGAGTTGGACTAAAGTTTCTCATAAGATTATAGCCACTTTCCAATGGGACAACAACAAGGTGGACCCAAATTTACCATATAAGGATTATAAGTTGCAACATAATATCTATAAGGATCTTGGAAAGTTGATAATCCTCTAGGGTCAAACCTTAGGATTGCTTAGAAAAGGTCCTACCCAAAGAAGGAAAGGGACTATAATGTCCAATGATCATGAAAGTGGGGGAACTATTGAGTACGATTCATGAAATTATGTGCTACTATTAGAAAGGGAAATCCATTAAGGGATCAATCACAAGAATATGTCAAATCATATGTTAAAGGTTGTGTCTAACCCTCTCACTCAAGATAGTGGGATTAGAGAGTATATACGATATAAAGGTTATTTCTCTTTAAACTTTTGAAAGAGGATGTAGTTGAGATTAGAAGATTATATGTGTTGTGAATTTTGCATGGCTAAATAGCATCGCTCATTTATATAAATATATTAATGTGTTGTGGTTGAAATTATATTGTTGGATTAGTTTGAAACATATTAAATGTTTTGAAAGGAATATTTATGCCTTGGCATGGCTAGCTTTGGTTATGGTTGAAGAACAACTAAGATGAAGTTCATGCATGTTAGTGAAAAAAACTTATTAGGCATCACACTTGCATGGGGTCTTTGTTAGGTTAGGCTCCACCACTGCAAGCCAAAAGTATAGCTACCTAGAGTGTTAGGATAGACACCTAAGGAAAGAGGTGAATCATAGGATAAAGGTTGCCTCATATGGCAATATGGGAACAAGTAGGGCTTTGGTCATGTGGTAATCCGCATGTTGGATCCTAAGATGGAGAAGAGACCCTTTGGCAAGCACAGCATACGGGCATCAAGAATAATTTTAGGAACCTACACATGAGTTTTTATTATAGAATATATGGTTAAAGTTCTAGTTTAGACTTTAAAAAGTGAAGCAAATTTACTAAAAAGGTAGTTGGTCAAATATTTTTTAAGAGGCACATTCATAAAGATATATATAATCCTAAATTTTTTCTTTTTAAGCTCAAAATAGTAAAGCTTTATTAATAATATAGTAGCAAAAGTATACAATCATTTCAATCATGTTCATGAAAAGAAAATATTTGATTGAAGTAAAGTACATGATGAAATACACAATTGTCTAAGGAAGAATCCATTGGGCATTGTCTATACAAACCTCAACTATCTATTTTTGCACCAATTGGAATTTTTACACTTAATTTGTTACAAAGTAAGGTATGGTGCTAGTGGTAATGCTAAAGACACATGGAGTGTAAAATGTTGTATCTCCTAAGCAAATACAAGAAAGTGTGTCCAAGCTATAAAGTTATAAAAGAATATACTTGCTCAACTATCAAATCAATGGTTTCATTCTTTTTCTTCTACTTTTCCCCATATAGTTTATTCTCATCTTCATATCTAAACCATGTCTTGTAGCATGATATCACAACATCTTTCCTAGAGGTTGTGAGGTTGTTGGAGATTCCATAAATGACACTCAAATCTCAAGAATCTCAAGCATTGGAGGTGCTACTATTCAAGAAGATAATGGAGTGGAGATTAAAGGTTTGGAGGTCCAAATTTCATTGGAGAAGGCCATTATTCTTAAGATATAGTTTTTTCTTATGTTGATTATTAGTTTTAGTATATTTCTCTATTAGAAAGAAGAGGAGGAAAACACGCATTGGAAGGGTTGCACAAGCTCTAAGGTCTACATCATCTATGATTTGTAGAGGGGAAATCTTAAGGGTTGTGCGAAGGCCATGCTTAAGGTACAACTTGCCCACAAGCTAGGGGTTTGCTTGTTTCTTGAAGCCTAAGGCCTACTTACCCCACAAGCTATGGGTTTTCTTCTGTGTGAGAGTTTTAGATAGAGAAGAGGAAGAGAAAAGAAGACTACTCTATGTTGGAGTTTAAAGTCCAAACTAGATTATGTGTTGCCAGAGGATGTCTTGGAATAGATTGGTGCCATCACGAACGTCCTCCCGTCATGCCTGATTTGCAATGATTTCAAATGGCCTCCCCACTCCACGTTTTTTCTTTTCTTGTTATCCTCTTAACCTTAGTAGTAAACATTAAGGCTAAAAAACCCCTTTCACACTACGTCACTTCTCAAAAACTAGTTTGCCATAAGTTGCATTCTTGCTAGATTACACTTCAAACTAGTTAGTTTAAATCCTATTCACATACTAAGAACTAAATTGGTTCATGCTTTTAACCATTGTTCACATTGCTAAGTATTTTTGTTGAGCCACAAATGGTTTTAAACTAGATTTGTGTTGCCTATGCTTGAATCATTTCAACTCAAAGTCATTTGTAAAAGGATTATATTTGTCTTTGTACTATTTTGGCACATCTAGACTTTAAAACTAATCTATATTTTCTTGTAAACCAAAGTTAGATCCTACCATGTGAGTCATTGGTAAGACCTCTCCATTCTCAAAATATCGTAAATAGAAGTAGTAGAAAAATTTAATGAAAATTATTTTTATACTTGGAAAATGAAAACTATGTATCACCTAATAGGGAAGGCCTTTGGGAAATATTCAAAGAGCCAAAGGATCCTAAAGATCCAATATACAAAAAAAAAAACAAAGCACTTAGGATAATAGCATAGGGATTGTCGTTGAGATGGCAAGTTCAACATGTGTGGACATTAATGATGGATTGCCTGGCTAGATGGGTCCGCGCATCTACACTTAGTATGTTGGTGGTCATTATGATACTCACATGACCACTGACTTATCACTTATTATATTTAGTTTGTTACACCTACCTACAACTGGTAAAGATATAGCACTAGTCGATTAGTGTAGTCTGTTATGCACTGTTTGACTTAATAGGCAACTTTCCTTTATGTTGTATATTATCTATACTCTGTGCACATTTTATAGTGAGTGGAAGAAGAAGAAAAAATCAGCAAGTAAACGTTTTGGTCTCCATCTCTCTTCTTCCTCTTGTGTATACAGTGTGTGTTTGGTACAATAACTCAAGCAAGTCCCCCCACCACGCGATTCTTAACATAGTAATAGAGTAGCGCCACTGAGAGAGGCTAATTTTGAAGGCTAAAGTGAAGGAAAAGAAGTAAGGTTCGAGAAAGCAAGCAATAGGTAAGAAGCTCTCCCATTCTTCCACTCTTTCTCTTGGATAGTGCCTGTGTCTAGCACTAGAAGCAAGGTAGCGTGAAAATCTCAAATTACTATGAGATTTGGTATGTGAGCAGAGCACTGTATATTATGTAGACATGGCTTCTATTTTAGCACCGCAAGGTTGCTGATAGTAGTTTCAAGGTATACTATGATTTCGATTGTATTGACCGAAAGTAGGTGCATAGGTTACAGATTTTGAATCTGTAATTTTTGAGGTGTTTGCCATGAAGAAAACATAAGGTTTATCTGAAAATAGCTTGTAAATTACATATACTATTGAGCAATCAATGAAAAAGATTGCTTGGTGTATTGTTGTGCACTTGTTGTGAAAGGTTGCAGAAGACTAGCTTGTTGTGTTGTATCATTTTTCTAATAATGGTAGAGAATAATGGAAATCCCATTATTGAGAAGCTTGACAAGAATAACTACCCCTCATGGAAATTCTGTGTGACGAACTTCCTCATTGAAAAGGGCCTTTATGAGTTTGTTTTAGGTGAAGAAAAGGAGCCAGAGTTGACTATAGATGAATTAAAGGTGTTGAAAGAATAGAATGCAAAAGACAAAAATGTAATGTATTGGTTATCTGCAATCATTGATAATACTATGTTGGGACATATCAGGAATGCATAAACTTAACATGCGGCTTGGATAATCTTTTTAGAACATGTTTTCAGTAAATACAAAGGCACGAAAGATTCAATTCAAGCAAGAGTTGAATACCTTGAAGAAAGGGAAAATGTTTGTCAATGAGTATGTTTTGAAGGTGAGGAGCATTGTAGATGCTTTAGCAGCGATTATGCAATGATTGATGATGATGATTTGGTTTCATCCACTTTGAGTGGCCTTAATAATGAGAAGGCATGGAAATCATCTGTCACTTATATATACGTATGGAAGCCATTTCCTAATTTTGATGAGCTGGTTTCTCTCATGATTAGCAAAGAGATCAATATGCAGGGTGACTCATCTAAAAGAAATGGTGAATATGTCCAAGATTTTTACTCAAGTTCAGGAAGGGTAGATCCTCTTCGAGAGGCCGTGGTATGGGACGTACTAGCGATAACCAGAAAAAGAGGTTCAATCAACAATTTGGTGAAATGGGCTGAGGAGACTTTAGAGGTAGGGGGGGCTCTAGAGGAAGAGGTGGATGGCAGAACAAAGGTTCTGAAAATTCTGCTATTGTTGCTATTATTGTGGCAAAATAGGTCATATTACAGCCCATTGTTATGCTAAGAAGGATGATATTCGCAGTGGTAAATTGCAGTAAGGAAACTATGCATCGTCTTCACGACAGAATGAAGACAAAAATAAGCATCTATTTGTTATGCAGCATATGATGAATGTGATTACAAGAAAGGGGACACATGATGGTGTATGGTATGTCAATTCAGATGCATCTAATCATATGACCAATCATGTTGAATGTTTGGAGAGATGCAAGACTTACAAAATCCAGGCTATGTGCAGATGGGTGATGATTCATGCCACCCAATTGTACATATTGAAAAGGTTCCCTTGTCCTTGCATGATGGCCAAAAAAAGAGTCTAACAGATATATTACATGTGCCATCAATTGCAAAGAATATAGTGTTTATTGGCCAAATAGTAAAGCAAGGATTGCAAGTTTGATTCAATGCAAAAGGTTGTTTTGTAGAAGACTTTAATGATAAGTGCAGGTTAGTTGCAAAAGAAGTAGATTTGGCCTCATGTTCACTTTAGATGCTGGAATTCTTACAATGGATGCTGCTATGTATGCTAAAGGAAAAGAAGTGGTTGCAGACATTGAAATATGGCATAAACATATTGGACATGTAAATGCGCAAAGGCTAAAATTAATGCAATCCAAAGGGTTGGTTACAGGGTTGTCTTCTTTTAGAGTTGCAAAATTTCATGAACTCTGTGAAGCATGCCAGTTTGGTAAGCAGGAGAGAGAACCCTTTTTGCATGACAGAGAAGTGAGCAAAAATATACTTGATGTAGTGCATACATATGTTTGGGGCCTACACATAATGTATCCCTTGGTGGTAGCAAATACTTTGTCACATTTATTAATCATTGTTCAAGGAAGATATGAGTATATTTCATGAAGGAAAATAGTGATTTATTTGAGCACTTTAAATCTTTCAAAGCAGCTGTTGAAATAGAAACAGGCTTGAAAGTTAAGTATTTGAGATCAGATGGAGGGGGAGAGTAACTCTCTAATGAGAATAGTGGCTTTTTATTGAGGACTCATGGGATAAAGCGCAATTTACTTGCAAGTATATCCCATAACAAAATGGGGTTACAAAAAGAAAAAATTAGGCATATTGCAAAAGTTGCATAAGCATTGATGGGGCTGAAAAGAATATCCCAAAAACATTTACATATGAAGTTGTCCATATTGTTGTCTATATTATGAACAGAACTTCCACAGTCATGGGATGGCCCCCAAAGAATGCTTTATAGACAAGAAGCTCAATGTTTCACACTTAAAGGTATTTGACTGTGTTGCATATGTTCACGTGTCAGCAAATGAGCTGTAGAAGAAGCTTGATCCAAAGGTTGAAAAATGAATTTTTATTGGATACTCTTTAGAGCAGAAATGGTTATTGTTATAATCCTATCATATATGAGTTCAGAGTGAGCAGGGATGTTTTTTTAAATGAGATGAGGAGATGATATGCACCTACTAGTGATGTATTAGATGATGATAATGATCATGATAGCCATATGCAAAAAGAAAAGTAAGAATCATGGAGTCTTAGTGGACCAGAAACATTATGTGATACTACACCTACAAGCTCACCCTTGGTCTGGGAGGCTAAGAAGTAGCTCCACATCTTCAGGTGGATCTATAAGTGTTGTAAGCAAAGACAAAGAAAAGAAAAAAAAATTGGATGGTAATGATGTATCTACTAGTCATTTGGGACTTAATGGAGATTCTAGTGGTTCAAAGAGTTTGGATGATAAGTTTGGTATTCCTTCAATCAGGATACCAGGTGTACAGAGAGCACATAGTAATGTAAAGGCTCCATTGAGTAATCCAGTGATAGACAGGTCTAGCAGGGCGATAACCTATTAAAAGATTTGGTTTTGAAGGTTATGTAGCTCACCATTATGCTTAAATGGTGAAGGTAGTTAAGGATGTTGAGCCCACTTGTTTTGAGTATGTTGTTGGTCATGCTCATTGGGATGCAACAATGGATGAAGAGATGGCTGCATTAGAAGCCAATAAGACTTGGGATTTGGTACCCCTTCCTAAGGGCAAGAAAGCTATTGGTTGTAAGTGGGTTTACAAAGTCAAGCATAATGCAAATGGTTATGTTAGCGGGTATAAGGCTAGGCTAGTTGCAAAAGGCTATACTCAAACATATGGCATAGATTATGAAAAGACATTCAGTCCAATTGCTAGGATGGCAACTGTTAGATGTGTGATTGCCTTGCTAGCAACCAAATGTTGGAGTTTGTAGTAAATGGATGTTAAGAATGCCTTCTTGCATGGTGAATTGCAAGAAGAAGTATATATGGAGCAGCTAGCAGGTTATGAGGATTTAGAGCATCCCACATATGTGTACAGGTTAAAGAAGGCATTCTATGGGTTGAAGCAAGCACCTCTAGAGCATGGTCTAACAAGATCAAAGAGTATCTTGTCAATATTGGATTTTGTGTTTTCGATGTTGATCACTCACTTTATGTGAGAAGGGGAGATGCAATTTTGGTCATCATAGTCATCTATGTGGATGACAGGATTATTATAGGTGACAAAGATACTATAATTGTTGAAGTTAAGGAGTTCTTGAAGAAGAAGGTTGAGATGAAGGATTTGGGTGAGTTGAGATACTTTCTTGTATTGAGGTGATCAAATGTGATGATGGTATATGGCTATCCCAAAGGCAGTATGGCTTGGATATGTTATCCAAGTATGGTATGATAGCATGTAACCCTCTTTTAGTACCATTGGAGAAAAATGTGAAGTTGAGTGCTGACGTTGGGGATGAGATAGAATACCCTACTATGTTCAGGAGGATAGTAGAGAGTTTGATTTACATGACTATCACAAGGCCAAACTTGAGCTATGCTGTTGGCCTTGTCAATCAATTTATGTAGATATCTTCCTAGAAAGCCTCATTTGGCTACAGTTAGACGTATATTGAGGTATGTGAAGTCCACTTTACATTATTGAATTTTTTATGAGACAAGTAAGGATGTATAAGTCTTTGGATACACAAATGCAGATTGGGCCGATAGCACATCAAACAGAAGATCTACTAGTGGATTCATGTTTTCCCTTGGTAGTACAGTAGTTACATGGAGTAGCAAAAGGCAACCTATAGTTGCTTTATCGAGTATAGAGGCTGAGTATAGAGATGTTGCTATGGCAGCATGTGAGGTGGTATGGCTGCAAAAGTTATTAGGTGATTTGGATGTGCAGGGAGATGGTCCAGTTGTCATTCATTGTGACAACCTGAGTAGCATATGGCTAGCTAGGAATCCAGTGTTTAATGCTAGGACAAAACACATTGAGGTTAGGACAAAACAAATTGAGGTGCACTACCACTTTGTGAGAGAGAAGGTACTTGTAGAAGAGATTAACTTGATATATGTCAGCGCACATGATCAGATAGCTGACATTTTCACAAAGGGATTGGGTGCAGAGAAGCTTCAAAAGTTCCAAAGCTTACTTGGAGTTTGAAAGTTAGAGTTGAGCTTGAGGGGGAGTGTTGAGATGGCAAGCTCAACATGTGCGGACATTGATGATGGATCACCTGGCTAGATGGGTTTGCATGTCTACACTTAGCATGTTAGTGGTCATTATGATACTTATATGGCCACTGACTTATCACTTATTATATTTAGTTTTTTACACCTACCTACAACTCGCAAAGATATAGCACCAATCGATTAATGTAGTATGTTATGCATTGTTTGACTTAGTAGGCTACTTTTCTTTATGTTGTATCTTATTTATACTTTGTGTACATTTTATAGTGAGTGAAAGAAGAAGAAAAAATTTTGGTCTCCATCTCTCTTCTTGTGTTCTTGAGTGAGCTTCCTCTTGTTTATACAATGTGTGTTTGGTGCAACAGCTCAAGCAAGTCCTCCTACCATGCAATTCTTGACAATTGTTAGCTGATGTTTTACATCACATATTACAAATGCAAAAGATGCATGGGAAGAACTAGAGAAGACCTTTGGATCCCAAGCAAAGAACTCAAAGATAAATCTTCTAATGAAACTTTTAATGTTGGATATAAACGATTGTGAATCCTTGATTTCAATGGTAAATAAATTTAAAAGATTGAAGGTACAATTGGCTTATATTAATAAGATTAGTAAAGATGATGAAGAAACTGCCATGCTACTCAATAGTGAGAATAAACCTTAAAAAAGGTTATGAGCAGATATCAATTATCTTGCCCATAAAAGTGGGAAAGCTAGAGGCATGCAATCTCTCTCTTCTTCTATGCTTTTTCACAAGTGTAGTAACAGCTTTCTTGACATGTCTCCACTCTATTTTAAGACATGTCTCTACAGTTTGAACCTCTAGCAAATCATCAAGCTTCTCTTGAAGCTCAAGATCTGCTACTTGTAAAAACAATTCAATTTTCTGACTTGCAAGAGCTTATTGTTCTACAATATCCAACTGCTCAAATCGACTTTCAAATTCTCTTAACAATTCTGTAGCCACAAGACCCTTATTGGGTTGTAAAACCCACTTATGAAAATTCTTGTGTGTAATCAAACTGGTATCTTCAATGTAAAATTATTCCTTGAGTGTCTTCTTGAAAGCTACCCAGTCAGCATTCTTCATGTATAATTCAGTAATTTGCACTTTCAGTTCATGTACAGTGATTCGAACAAAATACTGGCTCCATGCAAGTTGAGCCACCCCAAAGAATTCCATCTTTTGAGCATAGGTATGTACATATGCACATACATTTCTGCCATTGAACAACTTCATTTCACACTCAACTGCTTACAGAGCATTCATCACAACACTTTTTATTTGAGCAGAAGCATGCATCACATGTTGTTATTGTTGTACCTGCATAAGCATATTCATATTCTGCACCAATTGTTGCAAAACATCATTGGAGATCGTGTTCGAAGGTTCTCCTATCTTGTCTTTCCTTCTTTTGATGACCTTTCATGTCGGGTTTACCAATGTCAGAGGGGTTTTTGTCGAAAGATCGTATCCACCAGGGATCAAAGGTAGAAGGAAGTAGAGATAGGAGATGGAGGAGAAGAAAAAGAATAGACAATAGGTAAACACGATAAATGCAAAGCACAATGAATTGAATCAATATGTATTGACAAAACCTGAAATCCCTTGTCTGGTACTACTCAAAAGCAATCTCCAAGCATTAGATCTCCTGTAGCTCTCTCATACAACTTCCTCTTTGTTGCTCAAAACCAAAATCTGATGGCTCTGTTGGCTTCGAAAGGGGGGTAAAACTTTAGGACACCTACTCCAAAATCTCCCAGTTCACTCCTTCTTCTTCTTCGAGTTCAAAGCGTTATTTTCTGGCTGTCAACTGCAATTGCAATGCACATGATTTTGCCTCTCTTTCTTTTTTATGAAAAATCACATAACTGGTTGAAAAAACAACTTGCTTTTTGCATGCTATCCTATTTTAGGAGTTTTTCTAGCTTTTTAAGATATTTACAATCAATAATATAAAAATATCAAAAATAAGCTAAAATTGTCCAAAAATCTAGTATTTTTAGACCATCCATACCATGGACACTAGCACTAATGACTCACATCTCATTGACTCTTTAGATCAATAAGAAAGTTGGATGATAATGCGCTCTAGAGTTTTTCACTATGTTTGTATAGTGGCATGACAATGCGCAGATGGAAATCGCTCAACAAGTAGCGAAGCTTCAGGAAGGGACATCACTGCCAATTTAGCTACAATACTGATTGTAAGTAATGAATTTTCAAATTAATAAGATGCTTGCTTTGATTCCCGTATGGATCCCTGAGAGGAACACCAAGGAAATGGGTTTCTACTGTAAGAAAATCTATCTTGTAACATCAAGCTTTTGTTTCATTCTTTTGAGAACCACAACAAGGAAAAGAACAAATCTTCACGTAGCATCATAGTAGATATCTTCCACAGATTTAATAAAATCAACCATAATCTTTAACATCTTCATAGAATCCATCATTAGAATAAGAAACACAAAAGAATACACCATTTTTTGAATGGAAATAATCATAGTATTCATCCTCATTGTCTTCATATTTCTCTCTCTCAATCTCTCATAGATAGATACATTGTTTTGATATAATTGGCTCTCTCTCTCTCTCTCTCTCTCTCTCTCTCTCTCTCTCTCTCTCTCTCTCTCTCTCTCTCTCTCTCTCTCTCTCTCTCTCTCTCTCTCTCAATCAATAGTATATCATTTCCTTACTACAATACTCAATAATCACTCTCAATAATCCTTCTTAGGTCATGGATGCACCTCCCAAGAGGTATGGGAGGTATGAAAGGGTACCAGAGCCACTACAATGTGTTCATTGCTTCTAAGGATGAGTCAAAACCCAAGGCCGATGCCTTGCCCTTCCTAGGGATAACATCTAGCTAGAAAGAAAATAAGAATGGTTGGAGTGAAAATAAAAGTAAGTGAGAATAAAAAGAAAAAATTCATGTCGCCTCACAAGGGCTTGGTAGATTCTTAGGTATTGAGACTAGACCATCGGCCTTGATGCCTTGTTCTCCTTGGATCACAATATACTTAGCTTCTTTCTTTTTACACATCTAAGTACAAAATAATGGAAGAATAGAGAATGAGACGAGAGGAAAAGTATACACAACTCACGCTATAAGAGTACTTTTCACACTACCACTTAACAGATCGTTGATGGTAGACATAAAAGAAGGATGTATCAAAAGGATGGTTCTTGGAAAGATAAGCTAAAAGATCCACCCTTAGTTGGTTAGTGTTCTGCACATGAGTAGAGGCTTTATTCGGTCGTTGGTTCAGGACTACAGAATCAATCATTGAATGCCATAAAGTGTCAGGGCAAGAAGCCACTTTAGAAGAATAGCACTGGAACATTTCATCTATCCTCAATTCCAAGTGGTTGACATATAAGGCAACTTGTAAGACCACATCCCCTATATACCAAGCTAGATCTACATCATCTGGAATTAACATATCACCTCATAGATACATATAAGACAATAGCATTGTATCCAAAGTCATAGAATCTTCAAAGACCATACAGACAACTTCTGTCAGCAAATCAAAAGACCACGCTTCACTCCAACCATCCTTTGGAAGAGGTAGATCCATCACTGAGAGCTTAATATAGAAGGCCAACTTCTGCAGCTGATAGTGGACAAACAAGTCGGGAGGAACATACTCCTAAAATTTCTCAAATGTAAATCCATCCTGGACTAGAATCTTTCCACTTTAGTTTGAAACAACGGACATAATGTGGCCTGTCTGTGGAGAACTACCTAGTCCGCACATGTCAAAGAAGGAACTTGTTGTACAATAGGGCTTTGTGAAGAAGAATGGAACTGGACCAGTTGCTCGTTAAGGTGTTGAATTTGGTTTGTGCTCTGGTCTATGGTGGTATTTTCTATCTTAATCTTCTCTGTTTGGACAGCTAGAAAAGCCTGAAGCTCGTGAGATTCCTTCAATAATCTATCTCATTCCTCAATTACATTAACCACTTGTGTGTTAGTGTCATCCAACTGAGTGTGCAAACTATAAATTTCCATTTTTTGAGCATCAATGATCTTAGTCTATTGCTCCATTTGGGTACAAAGATCAGAAAAGCATTCATGAGTAGAAGCTAGCTCGGCATTTGCTTTTGTCAGCTCGTCTTTGGTCTGTTGGACTTCATCATAGCAAGAGGAATAGAATTGGATATATGCAGTCACTGAGAGCTCAATAGAATGTTGAACATCTTGACATAGGAAAGGAATTGCATCTCCAGTTACCAAGCGTTGTATTGAAGGGATGGAAATATCTAGAGTACCCTCACGATGTGCTTTGAAAAGATTCGGCATTGTGAGGAAAGCTGGTAGGTGATTGCTATATTGATCAGGAATAGAAACTGGAGGAGGAGCTGGGGCTGATTTAGCCACTCATTTTAAGTGTTTCCTCTGAACTACCATAGGAGGGATAGGATCAAGATCCTCAATGACGACATTAGAGTGTTAGCAGGGGGAGGATCATCCGGTGGATCAACCATCAAGGTAGAAACTTCCTTCGAAGGGGAGGCATATGCCAAAAAGACAGAAAGGTAGGAACCAAATGTAACATTAGTTACATTACCCTTGGTGGCTCTGATAAAGCGTTGATCCATTTTGGACAGAAGGTAGGAACTCCAATCAATTGTTATGCCTTTTAACACGATTCTAGAAGCTATAAACAACTCCTTTGAAAGGTAATTAGAGGGTGTCTTGGTAGGCATAAACATGTCCTGAAGGAACTGGCATAGCTGCTTCCAGACAAGATTGGAGATCATGGAGACACTGATGCCAGAAGTGGTAAGAACCTTCTTGGAATCTAACACATCCTGGGTTTTGCTTCTGCAACAATTTAAGGATATCCTCATTCAAGAACAGTTGTTTAGCAGTAAGGAAAGAGTCTCCCTGACAGGGTAAAGACAGAGCCTTGCCCAAACTTTTAGGCGTCAATTGGACAACTGTTCCTCTCTGACAGGACCTGACCTCTTACTGTAAGAGGCTAGAAATTGATCAGAAGTATCAGTATCCTCTGGGATGAGTGGTAATGAGAGTGCAACGAACTTGGCTAAGCCTGCTTTTCCAATAAGTTCAGACTCCAATATTAAAGAATAATTGTGAGAGACCAATGGGATGTACAGGACTAGAGAAGGAGCTTGAGGTGCCATTCAAATAGATTACACACACACTATACACATAGACAATCACAATGAATGCCTGCAAAACAACAAAATATTCATTAAAAAAATTTGACTAGAATAAGCACACACAGATGTGACTAACCGATTGACCACCCCGAACAATCCACATCTTAGAAAAAATTCGGCATGTGCTCTACACATATGCGACCGAAAACTTCATGCAATGCAAGATATACAAACACCCTGAATCCCCGTATCAGGCAAAAAAGAAAACTATAGACCGCACCCGTAATCATATCATACAATCAAACCATAATACATTAATAACCCATTTAGGATATAACCAGGCGTCTGTAAGCAATGACAACTCGAAAGACTGCATGTGCCCATCCCACAAAGCGCATTTATTGAAAAGGAAAAAAAGTGCAGTGAGGGGAATGATTTTAGTAAAGGGTTCATTTTAACAAATTATTAAAAATGGGTAAAATTTTATTAGATTGTAAACCTTAATAAGAAAACGACGATTCTTTCTTAAAATATTAATTACAAATTATTAGGGTGAAACGGTGCTTTTAACAAATCCTGGACTTCGATACCTAGATTCAGGTCTCTAAATGCATATTCATTGATTAAAAATTAAGTGTGTGTTTAACACTTTTTGTGTAGCGCATGCACTTGTGATAGCGGGTTCATTTTTAAATAAAGTTAGATATGTCTGTAGCGCACGAAGCGCGTGCTAAGTGAACGACTGGTTCATTTTATTTGTTTAGAAAAATATGTGTTTCGTGCGAGTGCGCATGGAAAAGTGAGTGATTAAAGTTTATTTTAACAATTAACCGTGGTTAAAGGGTGATAATAAATAAATAAAGCAGGAAATATAAATACCTGACAGGGGTGTGTATGCAAGAGATGGAGGGCACATTGATGGAACCCAAGATGCAATGAGTCCAACAAAAAAGCAAAAGCCACTACTGAAAAAAATGAAGCGCCGTTTTTTTTTTTAAATAAAGGTGAGATTAGTTGGGTCATGTTTGGTTTAGTTAATTCGAATTAGTGTTTGGGTGTTGTTATTATTTTAATTGTGATTTATGTGTTTTTTTTCTCCTTGTTGTTTGTGTTTATTTTTTATTTTTTAATGTTTGGTTTATTATGGTTTTCTTTTAACAAATTTAATAACTAGCTTTCGGTAATCAACCTTGAGTGAAAATTGAACCATCAGGCTTCAACAATGGATATGTATTTTTCAGTATTTTTTCAGTGTATTTTTGGAATTTGAAATAAAATTTCAATGAATTTAGGAAAAAAATTTAGCATTTTGGCCTTAAAATAATAGGGGTGTCAAGGTTTTTTCAACGTATAAAATATTCCAAAAGTAGTTAAATGCATTAATGGAATTTTTTGTGATTTTTTTAAAATTTAATTCTGATTCTTATGGATTTTTAATAAATTTTTCTCAAATTCCAATGAATTTTGAAGGATTTTAAGGGTTTTTAATTTTTTGCAATTAATTCTCTACATAGTAACCCGCAAAATAAACCAAAAAATTTCCAATTTGTAAGGAAAATTTTATCTTTTTTTGTTTTTTAATTGAATTTTTATAAATTCTTTGTGATTTTTTAGGGTTTTAGGTGTTTTTCAGGTGTTAAGAGGCTTTTTTCCAGGTGTTAAGAGGCTTTTTTTATCATATAAATAAAAAGGACGTACCCGGGCTGCGTGTGAACAGTAGCTTGTGCTTGGACGGCACGCACCATTGCACGGACAAGTTGAGACGCGCATCCGCGCACATGAATACAGATGAAGAATTCTCGGTGACGGCACACCTCCCACAGGCACAAGCAGGAACACCTGCAAGTGGGGGTGTAGTAGTAGTTATAAGGGGGTGACGTGTGTTGTCGCGGAAATGGAGAGGAAGAAGAGGTGGCGGTAGGGGTGTCGGCGGGAACGGAAGGGGCTACAAGAACAGGGGCTAAGAGAGGGGAAAGGGGAATAGGGGGAGGTGCAACATGGTAGTCGGGTGGGAAGGGGGGGTTAAGTTAGTGTGAAGGGGGGGGGGGGGGGGATTAGGGTAATGGGGTGTAGGTTATGGGGGGTTAGGGAATTAGGGGGAACCGACGGGCAGGGAGGGTTGGCCAGGGTGGTATGGTGGGCGGCATAGGCTGGGGCGGTACAGGGCCACAAGGGCGGGCACTGGGGTTGGGGACGAGGGTGGTGGGGTAGGCCACATGGAGGAGAGAGACTATGGGCGATGGCGGCGCCACAGGGGTGACAACGGCAGGCCAATGGGGACAATATGTTCGGGTGGTGACACCAACTGCGGCAGTCTGGGGGGGGCCTGTGGCGAGCAGCAGTGGCAGCCTAATTGTGGGTGTCCGAGGGGTCGGTGATAGGATCGCAGGTGGGCAACGCGGCATTGCGGGGCACAGGTGGCATAGCAGCGGTGGCGGCGGCGGCAAGTGGGCCAGGCGATGGCAGTCCAGATTGAGGAGAGGGATGGCAGGCGTGGCCAAGGGTGGGGCGACAGGGACCAGCGGCGTCGGCAGCGACGACGATGGGGAAGGAGGCCGCCAGTGCTTGTGGAGAGAGGGAGGGGAGGCAGCGAGACGGTGGGGAGGAGGGGAGGAGAGATGGGGAGAAGAAGGAAGAGGAAGGGAGGAGGAGAGGGAGAGAGACGGGAGATGGGGGAAGAAGAAGAAGAAGAAGAAGAAGAAGAAGAAGAAGAAGAAGAAGGAGAAAGAGAAGAAGAAGAAGGAGGAGGAGGAGGAAGAGAAGCAGCAAGAGCAAGGAGAGATGGGAGAGAGAGAGAGAGAGAGAGAGAGAGAGAGAGGAGAGGGAAGAAGAAAGAGAGAGAGAAAGAAGAGGAGAGAGAAGAGAGAGGAAGGAGAGGGGGGCCCTGATAACCATCGGGGAGAGGGGGTTTTTTTTGAAAAATTGTAATTAAAAAGAGTAATAAATAAGAGAAATAAGGAGAAAAAGAAAAACAAATAAGCCTCCCCCGTGTTCGACGCATAAACGCGGGGTGGGGGTGAAAAAAAATTTGCAATGGCGAGATCAGACAATGCCAAGATGGCGACGGGGAAGTCGCAGATGCCACGGGACAGCGTGAGGTAGGTAAAAGCAAAAACACGCATGGTCACGCACAAGGCAAGGCACGTGGAAACTTAACAAAACAAAGAAAAAATAATAACATGTAAACCGTGAGCTGGAACACAATGTGGTAAAAAGGAAAACAATGTCGAAAGTTGAGGAAAGATAATGGAAAAGTGCAACAGGGTGGCCAAGAACAATTCAAGGAATTCACATGGAAAAAACGCAAAAATCGGGCCCGAAAACATATACGAAAATTAATACCGGAAAATCATTCGCCAAAATCAAGCGCGGGAAAAAGGAAAAATGTGCAAAAAGTCATGCCGAATAGATTAATTATGTCAAAACACAGTTCCGACAAAGATAAGAGCCGTTCACATGGAAAAACCCCAAAAATCATACTCGAAAAGGGATTCAGAAATTAATATTGAAGGAGCCGTGCACCAGAAAGAAGGGCAGTAAAAAGGAAAAATGTCATGACATAGAGGATCATCATGTTTGTCACATCAAATCTCAGTTCGGATGGGGAAGGAGACATTCACATGGAAAAAAAACAAGAAAATGGAGCTGGAAAACACCAACAAAAATTAATAACAAAAAATCTAAAGGGTAAAATAGGGAGGAAAAAAAAAGGACAATTGTGCAAGAAGCGTGACCGGACAAGGTTATCCAATCAAAATTTAATTCCGAAGAGAATAAGGTAGATTCACATGAAAAAAGGACAGAAACGTACGCAAAAAAGGCTCAAAACCACACAAAAATGAATAACGGACAAACCATACGTCGGAATGACATGCGATTAAAAGGAAAAATATCCAAGGAAAGGCATAGGACAGGGCTGGTATGTTAGATTATTGTTTCGAAGTGATAAGGATACGTTCGCATGGAAATATATCCCATTATGCGAGAAAAGCTTCAAAAATTAATAACGCAAAAACAATAAGTCGGAACAAGGGGATATAAAAAGGAAAAGTGTGTCATTCAAAGGACGAACATGACTATAAAGTTGGATCAGGAGTGTGGTGAATGTAGGGGATGTTCACATAGAAAATGAAAAAAATTATGCAATAAAAGCAACCACAAGGGAAATGGCCTCGACGACATGGGATACGAGGGTCATTGGGTAGGGAAGGGACCCCATCAGGGCAGAACTAGTACATGGTTATCACGCATGATTGGGTAATGACATATGCAGGGAGTATGCACAGCAGACGAGTAGGGACACGTCCCCACACTTAAGACCTTACCATACATGGTTGACTAATCAATAGGGACCTAGGACCTGACAACAAAGTGGATTTGGACGTCCCCACACTTAAGACATGACTGACATTGTTAAATAGAAGGAGGCAAGGTTAGAAAAACTTGGCCCATTTTGCAGATAGTTCAGAGTAAGTATCGATGGTGCGCACTGGGTCACAGTCATTTGCAGGAGGTACTAGAGCTTGCTACAATAGATGCATCTAGCATGGCAGGGACCATGCAGCAACACCAAGGGATGTCGCATTGTTGATGAAGGGGAGGGAAGCCATCGATGGAGAAGGATAGAGCACACAATTCACAATCACTCATGTTGAAAATGAGAGAACAGCCTCCCCCAAGCACTCACAGCACTTGATGAATACTAATTGAAACCCACATCTCACATCTGGTATAGAAATCGGTAAGGGGAATGGTGCAGGGGGATGTATGCCAATGTTCACAATTGTTGGTGCAGTCGTGAATCCCACCCGCCTGGCATAGGTGCAAAAGGAGGAAGGATAGGGAGCCTTGTAGTACAGTGCACATAATAGGGTGACGTGTCCTGTGATGATGGCAGAGATCCATCTCGTGTGTGCATAGGAAAATGGAAACGTACCTAACTCTAATTGTCATAATGTCCCTCAACCTCACCTCTTGGAATTGATTTAGGAGAAACACCAATCACACTCAGTCCACCCTCTGTCTCATGCTCTGTTGAAAGATACAAAGGGCATCCCATTCCTGAAACTCATTAATGTAATCCTCACAGTCACTTGTGCACAAGTTGTATACCTTGTGCACATTTGATGGTGCAACTGTGCATCCCACCCTGTGCCGGCATACGGTGCAAGAAAGAAGGCCAGGGAGCCTTATAGTGCAATGCATAGGAAGAGATCGTGCTTTGTGCATTGAAAAGCCCAACTTGTGCATGCAACACTCCATTCACACATCGCACCTTTCATTTGAATTGAAGGGAAAGGATTGGTCACTCACCCCACCCTCTGTCTCACACTCATTGATAGATACAGAGGGTAGACCATACTCACATTCCCATTTGGTTAGGATGAAAGCTCACAGCACCACTCAAGAGGTTGTCGATGAAGATCACTTTGTCTATTATTGTCAACAAGGTGTTGAAAATGAGGCGTACCCAGGGAGGCGGCCCCCTATATCTGGTACGGTAGATTTTCTAAAGGTCATGTCATCTATGTGAGGGAATCACATGTTCTGTTGCAGGGAGTACAGAGACAGCACACCAAGGGAGATGACTTTGGAATTTCTTTCGAAAAAGTGTCTACTGATGATTCGGCTATCCTAGACTCTACTGGGTGTTACCACCTTTTCCTCAACCAATTTCCCGTCCAAGGGTGTTTCCACCTTGTCTCGGGACGAGGCCTGCTATGATAGGGAATTGCTTCCTTTTCTCCCATAGTAGTTTGTTTTGTTTTTTTTTGTTTCTTTTCTTTCCTTTCTTTCTTTCTTTTTTTTGTTAATAAAGAGAATGGTAGAAATACCATGTGTCAGGACCAACCTCCCCACTGTTGCTGAATCAGATGAGAGGAGAACATAGTAAGGATGGGAGGTGGTTGGGAGAGGCTAGCAAAACAAGACTGCTCATGAGGAAGATCATAAGGGCTATGAGGAGCATAAAGAGAAGGAGAGTGCAATGCCCAAAAGGGAAAGGGTGGGTTGACTGTGATTGTCAAGATCCCCAAGGAGGGAAGTACTTCTTCAGGTGATAGCCAATCATAAAGGAATTCTCAGAAGCGTCGACAGCTTGCACTTGGACAGAACCATTAGGATTGCTAGTAAGTACCCTATAGGGCCCCATCCAACATTGTTGAAGCTTGCCAAGAAACTTGCCAAATCGGGAATCATAAACCAGGATAAGATCACCTTCTTTGAATTCTTGTGCTTGATGAAGCTAACATGATAGGCCTTGCGTCGCACTTAAGTGGTGTCCATGCACTGTAGGGCCATCCTTCGAATATCATCCAAACATTCCAAATGCAGCAGGTGGCACTGGAGAGACTCATCATCTCCGAGGCGTTCTTTGACTACCACTCGCAAAGAGGGCAACTCCAGCTCAACAAGGAAGACAGCTTCTGTGCCATACACTAACTGGAAAGGAGTTTGTCTTGTAGCAACCTTGTAAGAGGTTCTGTATGCCCAGAGGGCCTCTGTAAGTCGATCATCCCAATCACGGCAATGTACGACAATTGTCCTGGTTAGGATCGAGTAGAGGATGCAATTGGTGACTTCAACTTGGCCGTTGGATTTGGGATAATAGGGAGTGGACTTGCGATGGAAGATCTTATAGAGATCTGTCACACTGAATTGAATAAGTGGTCCTTCAAATTTGTCACCTCTTGGAGTACTTGTATTAGGGATTTGGGAAGCTTCTGTAATTACTACATATACTGGTTGGGTTAATCCAAGAGATCCTCTGTTCTGGTTCTAACTCAAAGCTCATGTTGAGACTTGGGGTTGTTGATTCCAGTGGGTAGGATTCCACTATTAGTGAGTCACCATTGGAGGAATTGTTGGAGGCCACTATTGTTATGGTTGAACCATCGTTTGGAGGCATTGTTGTTTGCGGCCACTATGGATTAGGTGCACTATACTACAACACTGTTTGCATCTAGGGGTAGGGGTAGGGAGTTGTCCCTGGAATTGCATTTGGTGGGTATACCATTCGTGCCATAGGAGGAGATAAGACTCCTCTTCCTAGGATCATTGACAGCCTTGCTTTAACTTCGTCATACAGTCTTGCACCTTCCACTGCGGCTTGCAAATTGACCGATCTTCTCAATTCCACGAAATTGCGAACTTTTGGTTGTAGGCCTCTGAGGAATACTCATTTCTAGATGCCTTCATCCAAATGATGATTGGTCCATCTCTTCAGGATGGATTCCATTCGCAAGACATAAGCTTGTACTCTTTCTCCAAAGGACTAACTTAGGTTCATGAACTCCTCTCGCATCTGCTCTTCAAAACCTTCATGTCTAAATTTAGTAAGGAAGGCCAACTTCAGGTCATCTCATGTGCCAAAAGTTCATGCCGCTTGTCTCTCATACCATTGAAACGTTGTGCCCTAGAAAGTGGCGGGGAAGATTGCTAACCAATGCTCGGGGGTTTTGGCATTGTTAGCCACATATGCTACCATAAAATCTGCTACATGAAAATCATAGTCTTCATTGTACTCTTCCTTAAAAATTGGCAATGGGACTACATTTGCTAGCATGTCATCAATATTTCCAAGATGAATCTGACTAAGAAGGGGACCTTGAGTCGCCATGCGGACTTCTGTAAAGAGTGCTTTTAAGGCATCAAATGAGGCTTCTGCTGCAAGCTCGTTTTGAGCTTTGATTCTTGTCTTTTCTCTTTTCATGTGCCTCTGCACTTGTTCTAGCACTTGCCTCTTGATTGCGTCATTCATCAGGGGGTTGGCTCCAGTCAGTTAGTCTCTATACTCAACAGAATAGAATCAGAGGGGCTTCAGTCTCTAGAGGACTCTCTAACCAACATTTCTTCTACTTTCTTCTTTTCAACATCTCTAAATTCAGCTTTCAAACCACTATAAAGGGAGAGATATTCTATTCTGAAAGTATTAAAACTCATTCTTCTTAGGATCATTATTGTGCCATCATCATAATAATGCCAGCTTTTGATGGCTTCAACAGTGTATGTTGTAAAGAACACTTTGTCTACCAACTTCCAGTGGATTGCTAATTGGACAAATTGTCAGAATACCAAGCATCCCACGTGTCATGTTGTTGAGTGTCCACGAACAAATTCTAACTCTTTTCTTTCTTGTTTTTGTGACATTCCACTGACCACGACTCTTGAAGTTTCTTCACAATCTCCCACTTGATGATGTTTGGAAACTTCTCAATGAATGCCAAATCTTTCATAGATAGTCATTCTCTTATTTTTGCTCTTCAGTTTGCTCCCAAATAATTTGCCACCAACATGCACGTCTCTGTTGCTTCAACAGGAAGAGGAAATAGTCCACCATATAGAGCTTGCATCATGATGGTAATATGTTTCCGCCATTGTGGGATGAACTTCTTGTAGAAAGTGGCTTTGGCAATAAGAATCTCCAACTCTTCAATGGAAAAATGAACTTTGCAAACATTCATTGAATTTTCCTCTTCTTGGTAATGCCATTTCCTTCATTTTTAGTCTCTTCTGATGCTTGTTGATGGCAATTTTCTTCGGTTGCGCACCAAAAACATGGAGCCCCAAGAGGAACACTAAGGAAAAGGGGTTTCTACTGCAAGAAAATCTATCTTGTAATATCAATAAGCTTTTGTTTCATTCTTTTGAGAATCACAACAAGGAAAAGAACAAATCTTCATACACCATCATAGTAGATATCTCCCACGATTTTGATAAAATCAATTGTAATCTTTAACATCTTCATAGAATCTATCAATAGAACAAGAAACACAAAAGAATACACCATTTTTTGAATGAAAATAATCTTGATAATACCATTTTCTTCATTTTTAGTCTCTTCTGATGCTTGTTGATGGCAAGTTTCCCCGGTTGCGCACCAAAAACATGGAGCCCCAAGAGGAACACCAAGAAAAAGGGGTTTCTACTGTAAGAAAATCTATATTGTAATATCAATGAGCTTTTGTTTCATTCTTTTGAGAACCACAACAAGGAAAAGAACAAATCTTCATACACCATCATAGTAGATATCTCCCATGGATTTGATAAAATCAACCATAATCTTTAACATCTTCATAGAATCTATCAATAGAACAAGAAACACAAAACAATACACCATTTTTTGAATGAAAATAATCATAGTATTCATCCTCATTGTCTTCATATTTCTCTCTCTCAATCTCTGATAGATAGATACATTGTTTTGATATAATTGGTTCTCTCTCTCTCTCTCTCTCTCTCTCTCTCTCTCTCTCTCTCTCTCTCTCTCTCTCTCTCTCTCTCTCTCTAAATAGTGCATTATCTCCTTACTACAATACTCAATAATCACTCTCAATAATCCTTCTTAGGTCGTGGATGCACCTCCCAAGAGGTATGGGAGGCATGAAAGGGCATCAGAGCCACTACAGTGTCTCTTCATAGCTCACTATTGTCACTTCACTTCAGTCCTCTTTTCAGTCTTCAGCAGCAACTACTTCTTCCATTTGTTTAGCTCTTTTGAACTTATATTCATCATTTTTAAAAGTTAAAAAACTTTCCCAAAGTCATATATACATACAGAACACTTACAGAAGATCTACAGAATAGAACGGAAGGTCTACAGAAGGTTATAGAAGGTCATCAAAGAACATCAAATCCTCATAACTCGTACTAAAACCATTCCAAACTATCAAAAACTATTCAATAAGCTTTTAAAAAACCTCAACCTCTATAAATCATCAATCCATGCTTCATACATAAGAAAATCAAAACAAAATAAAAGCTAAACAGAATGTATTAGAACCAATTAGAACCTCAACAGAAACTATTAGAACATCACAAAGCCTCATATTTCTACTGAGAATCATCATGAGCTTCCAAAACATAATAAATATAATCCAAAACACTTTCAAACACTTCTAAAACAACCAAACATCACTCAAAATCCATCAAAAATCAACCATTCAGACCTCAAAAACAACAAAAATCAACAAAAAAACTAGTCATTTTAAATTGTATCTCAAATATTTGAAGATGAAGTTTGTGAAGTGCTTGTATCAATGGAAGTTAATTGCACCTAGTTGCTATGCGACAAATCCATGCACAGCATAAGCAGCATATAAGATTCTAAAGTATTAATGTTAACCCTTAAATGAACAAGGTGGAAAATCGAGAAAATCTAAAGCAGAAGATAAGGCCAAGGCAAAAGTGAAACAGAAGACGAAGGCGTGCTAAGAAGAATTTAGAAACACAAGAATTGCAGAAAAGTTCTAAATCAAGGAAAAAAGGCGCACGAGAAAAAGCGCGAGTCTATACTTTTGTAAAAAAGTGCAAGACATACCATGATTTATTTTAAGAGTTTAGGGCTCTCACCCGTGCAATTTGTAAAGGTGGATGGGCGGTAGGAAGGAAGCTAAGAAAATAGAAGGACAATGGGACAAAGGGCCAACCGGCCATGTAAAAAAGGAGATTTAGGATTTTGTATATAAAGTTGAAAAGTGAATGAGAAGCTCATTCTTGTGTGTGGCCAAAAGTGGCTCTCTTCTTCTTCTTCTTCTTCTTCTTCTTCTTCTTTACTTGGGCTTGTGCTTGAGAGAGGGAGTGTGAGAGTATGAGGAGTGAGTGTGTGAGGGTGAGGGACCGGGGAGGAGAAGCTCTCAATCTTCTCTTCTCTTCTCTTGCTCTTGCTCTTGCTCTTGCTCTTGCTCTTACTTACAACAATGGAGCTTGAAGCTTGGAGCTTGAAAATGGAGCTTGCTTGAAGCTTGCACTTGGATCGTGGAGCTACCAGAGTGCTCAGGAGAGGAGGTAACTTGATCGGGCATGGAGGTAAGCTCACTACACCGATAGAGATGGATGGCGTGTTGGCTATGTGAGAGGTAGCCATTAGTGCTTGGCTTGGAACACTTGAAGCAATAAGCAGTCCGTAGGTCTTGGTGGTTGAGTGAGAGCTCCCACATTTTGGTTCCATTGTCGAGACAACGGATTCAAGCCTTGAGCAAGCTTGCACGCTTCAAATTGAGCATTGAAGTAGGGTTTTCCCCGAACCGGTGCTTGAGGTAGATAAGTAGGAAGCAAGGGAGTTTAAAGAGATATTTGATCTCCTTAGCAAGTAGGTTTTTGTTTTTTGGAATTGGAAAATCATGTTGGAGTAGTATAGTATTTCCCTTATGATTTTTTCTTGCATTTAGGTAGGATAGGAACAAAACATTGGAGCATGCAGTAGGGTTTTTTGTTGCTATATAACAGGCTGAAACAAGGAAAAGAGGGGCAAAAATAAAATTTTGGGTTAAATATTAGTGAGGGGAGCAAGACTAAGGTGAGTACAGGCTAGGCAAGGTGATAAGGGGCCAGGAATGGCAAGGAAGACCACATTTTGCATTGCAGGGTTTCAGGAGAGCTTGAGAGAGGGAGAGAGAGCTTCATTGTGTGGACCTGCTATGGAGAGCCAGCACAATGCTGCAATGGATATCCAAAGCATTACTACATGCTCAAGGGTATTACATATGTAACCAAAGGATTTGGGTACCGAAGTCCCCTGCTAAATTACCTCTATTAGCTGAAGGCCTGATCATGTCAAAAGCAAAAAAGCGAAGGAGAAAATCTAGATGAAAATCCAAGCCTTCACTCAACAAGGTTGGAGTGACTGAGCCCCTCACGAAAATCAAGAAGCCAATAGGACTATTCGAAGGGTAGATCCTTAGCCTAGTGTGCTTAACAAGCAAATATCATATGTACCCGTCGAATGTGCACGAAAGTCACTAATGCACAAGGAGCCTTTGATTTCCCAAGAGTATAATGAGCATCATAGGCACAACATTACTCATGGTAAGGTTAATTGCTTATCAAAGCAAATGGCAGAATCATCTAACAGCCACGAGCAAATCGTCAAGCCAGTGTCAAATCCACTTAGGAGTCCCAAGTCTCCTACAATCTCTTTCCCTAAATAGACACAAGAAGCACAAAAGTAGTCATCAAGTGTAGCTACTCAATCCCAATCTCTATCTCCATCTGAGATTCCAAATGTCCAAAATGTGGGACATGACACCACCCTTAGCTCTCAGCCTAAGGATATGCCTGTGCAATCCATCGTGACTAGCTCAACTAATGCTCGATTTACACAGGTGAATGCGCAAAGGGCAACAAAAGACACGGCCACTTCTGATCTGCTTAAGGACTTGACACTACAGCCTACCAATAGTGGCGAGTCCACTGAACTAGCCGCTACTACTTCCAATCAGGAATCACAGCAGTCACAACCTTTGGCCTTGACGATGCCCCTTGCAGAATGTTTCTTTAGCCATTCATCGATGGAAGAGGTGTCGCAACTAACATCCTTGATACCTCCAGCACTGCCAAAGCACCTAAAGCCTAGGCTTGAGGAGAAACCTCTCAAAAATGTGGCCCAGGAGATGGTGCATCTGACCAATCAACCTTGTCAGGATGTTCAGCAAGTCACATCTAAGTCCCATGAGAACACACCGGAGAAAGAGGCTAAGGCCCAACCAAGCACATCAATGGCTGACCTAGTTCAAGATCCTGAGTCTTTAAGAAAGACGCCTTCATTGCCCATGAACAAGAGGAGAAGACAGTGAACACAACAGTTGTTACAAGTGGTTGTGGGCGCTAAGAAAATTGAGACCAAGAGCAAGGAAGAACATAGGAATAAAGCATTGAGTCTACGTGCTATGGAACCCATTGCCATCTCCCCTAACAATAGTGAAATCTCAGAAATATTTGTGTGTTCTGATAAGTCAAAGCAATCATCACCATCAATGGTTGCTTGCAACACTCAATCCACCAACGACAAAACTTGCATTTACCAATCAAGAGTGGATACAACATTGTCACAACAGGGTGACAAATCTATATCAGTCACATCCAAGAAGAACCATGACGCAATAACAACAAAGCATCAAGAGAAACATGGAAACCCCGAGGACATAAGCAATCCTAGAGTTGACCAATCTTGCTCATCTAGGCCTGATCCCCTAGCTATGCTAAAGCCTAGGAAAACTCCTAGAACCTTGCATGAGATAGCAACCGAGCAAGCCCTCATTGAACATAGAAGTGTCCCATAATGCTTAACTAAGTTGGATGCTAAGCTCCAAGTGTTCGCACATGTCTATATCCTTGTAGACTTGGGCACATTCTCTAGGGAGTAGCTTGAAGAATACTTGCCATTTTTCCTATCCTAGGAAGAGCAAGAACATCTTGACAATCACTATGACAGGTTCTTGCATGGACACATGTGACTCATCTCTGATGAGGAAGCTAATGAACTACGCTTAACTGTGACATTCAATGATGTGCTCTGCCAACCAAATCTCTTAGAGATAGAGCAACTAAAGCGACAATCAGAGGGTCAAAATCAATTTGAAAAACGTTGGTTTGAAAACCGCATTACAATGGCCAACTTGGGAGACCAAATTATGAGAGTCTCAGAGGAGCGATTGGCCAAATGGTAGTCTCAAAGAGAACCAACCTATGTGGCACCAACTTCCTTTCGAGTATTGACTACCATTTGGGGTATGGACTTAGCCGAAACTAGCCAAGAGAACTATCTGGATGATAAGGTTCTCACTGAGGAGGAGCTACATGTTGCCAGGAGGCACAAGGTACCATGCTACTCGATGTTGCAAAATATCTATTGTTATTGAGTAAGCTGCCACGAGTATTGGATGCGTGTGCCACACTCCAGTACAATCCTGAGTTCTAAAATTGGTTTTTATCCTCACGAAGTGACATGGATTCGTAAATATGTACATAAATAAACAATGAGTTTTGTGACCATGTATAGATAATACCAATATACACAAGCAATGATAGTCAAGCGCAGGGAGAAGAGTTTGGGTTTGACAGGCTGAGCTCCTCAGGTCCTCCTCACACCACATGTCTAGAAGTCATGTGACCATTTTCGCCTCCAAGTGGAGGGCATGCAACCCTCATTACCACCATAGGAAGCCCTGACCAACACCTTTGAGGGCATAGACAGGGCATCGTCCCCTTCTATACGCCTTTTTCATTTTCGATCTATCCTTTCGGGGACGAGCCCTGCTCAACGCCATCACAACCAGTCTATGCAACTTAGCATAAGCCAAGATTTGCTAATGGTTGGGATATGCCCCGCAGTCGAAGCAGGATGAATATCATCACGGGGGCCATCCCTCTACAACAAACACTGCATGCCTCACCTCACCGCACCCCTTGTCATATGCACTTGATAATCCACTGTTTAATCCCTTTTATGTGAATAATTCTATCCTACCTCAAGGCCTAACCCTTAGTTCACATTTTGCAGTTTTTCCCACAATAGCCGTCATGGAGCACATAGTGCAGCTGGCCTGCAAGGAAGCTCTCTGCCGTCAGAGGGAGCATAAGGCACTAGCGCCTCCACCAAAATGCTACGTGCCTACTCTAAAGAGGTACGTGCCAAAAAGAGACCCCAAGTGACACTGCCCAGGATGCAGGCCGAAAACTCCCCAAGCCAAGAGGACAAAGGCTCAAGGGACCACCCGGTGTGTAGCGACACCGGCTGTTGTTTACAGGTGCTCAAAAGAGGAGAAGGCAACTAGAAACAAGAGGAAATTTGATAAATTATTTAAAAGAATTCTTGAAACAGCTGCGGCTAGGGATTACATTGTTCGGGTCCCAGCCAATATCTTCCCTGCTCGGCCTGATGGGACCCCCTCACCGGCACAGCCCCAGTCACCCGACCACCTGAACTCACCCCGCCTCATACAAATAGAATAGCCCCTATGTTGTATAAGCTGCTTAACAAAGGCCATCTTGCCATAATTTTTTGTCCTTAAGTGGTTAAAGGGGCAAGCTCCCCAACTGTACAAATCTCCCTTACCTACTACTAATACATGTCACGTCTTTAACAAATGCCGATGATATGCATTAGAGTCAGCAACATAGGATTTTGATAAAGTAATATCTTTTTTTGTTACATCTATCATTATAATCGATGCATGTGACTTGCATATACTCTCACGAAGTGTCAAGTGGATGCAGGACGATACAGGTCTTTGTACGAAAGTGTTCAATGCCCAAGTCACCACAAGACCATCAATTTCACAAGGAGCAATGATGAAGCCTCATCGCCAAAAGTGAAAATCACCCTTGCCAATCTCCCACATCGCATGGCCCAAAGCATGATCAGTCTCTCCACGCTCTCTTTCTAGGTCAAACTCTAGACCTAGCACTCATGGTAGCTGTTACCTCAATTGTACCAACATTGCACATGACAAAGAGGTTTTGCAATATCTCGAGTGTATCTACCCATCTCAACAACTATTCCTCTAGCAACGAGGCTAGGACACAATCATCACTATAGTATCCATTTTCACAGCCTTTGAATCTCGACATTTTCCCATCCAATTGAAAGGCTGATAGCCTCAACATATTGCAATGGTTGTACTCATGTTATTCTTTATTTTATTATTTTTTTAAGGAAAGAAAAGAAAATAAGAAAAAGAAAAAAACAAGCAAAAAGAAAAGAAAGAAAGAAAGAAAGAAAATTAAAAAAAATACTCACAATCACAGCATGACACCTAGGGGTCCTCAAATTAGGTACGCCCAATGACCTCGGTCAGCTGGCTCTGTCCCTAGTCCCCTATCCCTCTACACATCCCCCACAATTGTTCAGGGCACATCAAGGGCAGGACATACCTAGGGAGCTTCTCTCGCCTATGGTTAGACCTATCATTCTGACCCATTTGCACGATTCCTTTTTGCACTCCGCCTTAATACCATTGCAATCAATCGTAGTAAGCAATACACCAACAGCCATGGAAAGTACACTGTACTCATCAAGCAATACAAGTAGCCACCCGCTAAACTAAAAGTAAGGTGTTGCTGAGCTCAATCGTGCTAGATTGTGTTGCAGCACAAATGATGTCTCATGCACCTTATTGTGTACTTCCCCTCACCATTGACAAATTTTTCTACCTCACTGAACCCTTGCTTCCTCCACACGTTGCGACAAGGCACAAGACTAGCACTCTTTTAACTATGTAATATCTAAGTATGCATGGGCACTCACATACTATCTAATCCACACTCTATACACAGTTTGGATCTTCATGTGTAGAACATTACTCTCAGCTCGCTTAGAGTTTGACCTGTCTCCCAAACTCATCTATCTACGTCTTGTGCATGATAAGAAGACTAGCACTACCCCCAAGGAGAGACCACATATGCGAGGTTTTCAATCACAGGTACTGAAGACTCCATCAAATGCATCGTCAGCTCTTCATCCTCAGCCAATTCTGACCTCTTGACCATTCCCATCATGCAAGCCCACCAAACAATCATCCTGTGCAGAATCCCCACAAACCACCACCTGTGCCAGCTCCCAGCGCAATTCCCAACAACGAATAGCCCTACCCCCAACTCCAACCACCCTACTACCAGCCACCCATGCCAACAACATTACCCCAATGACCTTCATCTGTCCCACCACTAGAAATCCTCCAAGGCAACCACAGACATCCTTGTTATCCACGTCTTCGGTGCATGCTAAAGCTTGCTACCTACGATGGTGAGTGCCATGGGACTAGAACTCATCTAGGAGGGGGGTAATGTTAACCCTCAAACGAACAAGGTGGAAAAGCCACAAAATCTAAAGCAAAAGACAAGGCCAAGGCAAAAGTAAAACAGAAGACAGAGGCATGCTAAGAAGAATTCGGAAACACAAGAAGTGTAAAAAAGTCCTAAATCAAGGAAAAAGGCACACGAGAAAAAGTGCGAGTCTATACTTTTGCAAAAAAGGGCAAGGCGCACCATGATTTATTTTAAGAGTGTCGGGCTCTCACTCGTGCAATTTGTAAAGGTGGATGGGTGTTAGAAAGGAAGCTAGGAAGATAGAAGGACAATGGGACAAAGGGCCGACCGACCATGTAAAAAAGGGCATAAGGGAATGACCGCCCAAAAGGGATTTAGGGTTTTGTATATAAAGTTGAAAAGTGAATGAGAAGCTTATTCTTGTGTGTGGCCAAAAGTGACTCTCCTCTTCTTCATCATCATCATCATCGTCGTCATCTTCTTCTTCTTCTTCTTCTTCTTCTTCTTCTTCTTCTTCTTGCTTGCTTGAGCTTTTGCTTGAGAGAAGGAGTGTGAGAGTGTGAGGGAGTGAGTGTGTGAGGGTGAGGGACCAGGGAGGAGAAGCTCTCCATCTTCTTCTCTCTTCTTTTCTTTTCTTTTCATTTCTTCTCTTCTCTTCTCTTCTCTTCTCTTCTCTTCTCTTCTCTTCTCTTCTCTTCTCTTCTCTTCTTTTCTCTTGCTCGCGGCAATGGAGCTTGGAGCGTGGAGCTTGAGGATGGAGCTTGCTTGAAGCTTGCACTTGGATCGTGGAGCTACTGGAGTACTCCGGAGAGGAGGTAACTCGATCGAGCATGGAGGTAAGCTTACTACACCTGTAGAGATGGATGGCGCATTGGCTATATGGGAGGTAGCCATTAGTGCTTGGCTTGGAACGCTTGAAGCAATAAGCGGTCCGTGGGTCTTGGCAGTTGCACGAGAGCTCCCACAATCAAGCATCGATAAGACTTCAATTATTCTTCACTTAAGACAATATTATTTAAGGTTTGCAAGGTTACCTTGAGGTTATGTACATAGATAGTACATGCATGGGAGAGATTAGACAAAGTATACATCAATGGTACATGAAAATATCTTGCATTAAAAGTCTTGTATCTGTCCTATGAAGGTTTCACATTGAATAACGGTTAAAGAGTTTACCTTGTCTTGCTAACCCATGAGTTGACTACAACTCGTACAATAACTTGGGGACTATTTTGCATTGGAAGATATTCTCGTATCATTACAAATTTATCAATTGATTGTTGGATTGTGGTTTGGATTATTATTCCAAGTGCTTGTGATTGATGGTAAATTCGTGGCACGGGTTTGTGATGACAAGTTGCCATGGGGATAACAGAATGTTTTCTTGGAAGATGATATTAGATTAATTGCCTTGTTTGTGCTTGATTCTTAAATGAATTAATTAAGGAAATGATATTTTACGCAGGTGGATCATCTCTAAGGTCACACCAAGCTTCAATCTAAGAGGGTACTGCTCGATTCACGGGCTGAAGGTCGAGTGGTGAAAAGGCCAATCACGAAAATTGTGTCTCACTCCTAGGCCGCTTGTGGGTCAAGTGGAGCTCTAGATACCCCTTGCTTAGTCTTAAATAGAGTTAAAGACTATCGTGAGTCCAACATCTGTGGCGTTGGAAGATCCTATTCTAGATAAAGGATGGAAATTATGGTGCCATGTGATTTGGACCGAGTACTTCCGTTGGGCAGAAGGGATGTATAATTTCTCTTGTATGGGTAGGAGACAAAGATTAACTTGAAGATAAGTTAAGGAACTTGTTTGTCAAAAGGACTACTTGCTCTATTTTTATGTCTATGCTGTAAATTACACGAACGAACTCTATTCTCTAAAAAGGCTTAATTAAGGAAGCTAATTTTAAATGTCACACATAAATGTGATGAGATCTAATTAGATAACTAAAGAATGCCTATTGAGAAAAGCGGACGGATGGAACCCCCAATGGGTCTGTCCTATGGCAGGGTGGTCCCAAAGAACTAGGAGGCTTCTCACAAGGTTTTACCGACGTCCGTCGACCCTTAGAAATTGTCAAGTTAGAACCCCGATTCATGTAGTTTTAGGGGATTGGAATGGGACTATGCCCTACAGGTAGAGAGGTTGAGCAGCACATCCCTCTCGTTTCCCATTCTCTTTGAACCAAGTGTGGCATGGATATGCTTTGGATTGGGTATCTCTGCACAAAGTAGGATGTCCATGACCCGACGGTAGAGTGCTGTCAGGAGACCTTGACCCCCAGGAACCCAAATTTCAGGTTGATCCTAGTGGGTTCAGCCGTGAACGTTCCGTTGCAAGGCGGACTCAAGAAACCCCAAGCGACAAACTTCATAACATTCCATGGGAGCACCAGGCAATATTGCTTAGGTTCATCTCTTGATGGACCACTAAAAACATGCTTGGATAGTCAATAGGTGGGCATGTTACATCTCCCTCTCTTAGTTTGGAATGACTCTCATTTCTTGTTCTTGTTTCTTTCTCTCTTGTTCTCTTTTGCAAAATATAATGGGGAGTGTGAAGGAAGAAGAGAACGAGGATGGAGTGTGTTTTGAGGGTAGGGTTTCCTAATGAAGAAGAGAATTTCTTTGTAGGTTTTTTTGGTGACTAAGCATGCTCCCAGCCTACTTGGCCAATTCATGGTTCATTTTATGTTGTGGCAGTGTGCTCTTCATTTGGTGCACTAGTTGAGAAAGAGTGGTTATGGAGCTTGCAAGAGAAAAGGTTTGCAGTTGTATTTTGGTCATGGAAAGCTTCCTTCTTGACGGCATCCTCAAGAAGAATAGATAGGTTATCTAGAATCAAGAAGAAGAAGAAGAGAAGGGCTTTATCATTGAGAATATGGAAAAGAAGATGGTTGTTGAGTCTGTGTTTCTTGATGCTCAAAATATAAAAAGAAAAAAAACTTTCATGTCCTCTCCATTGAAGGTCGTTGTTGTAATCTTCTCTCCTTTCTCCTTTCTTTCTTCTACCAAGCCCACCATTCCACTTCCCAATCTCCACCTCCTTCTTGCTTCAACAATTTGCTTTTCCTCCTCTCATCCCAAATTCCCTCACAATAGCCACTTCACCCACTTTTCTCTCCTCAATCAGCCCCAATGAGCCTCTCTTCCAACCCTTTGCCTTCTACCTCCTTCAATGCTCTACCTTTCCATCCCTTGTCTTGGCTCCATCTCTCCTCAACCCCAACGAGTCTCTCTTCCAACCCTTTGCCTTCTACCTCCTCCAATGCTCTACCTTTCCATCCCTTGTCTTGGCCCCATCTCCATCCACCAAAGACTCCAATTACTTCCATCCTTGTACACAACCCTGGAAAAATTTTCTATCCCCATCCTAATACTTTCATCCTCATGTACAATATCTGCCCACCCCTAGCATTGTAGCAGTCATCCTCATTGTCAACAATTGTTGCCATCTCAACATACTTTTCTACTTCCATCTCATCGATGTCCATGGATATTGTCAATAGTAATTTGTTCTCTTTTTTGCATGGCTCACCATCCTCCACATGACATCACAACTAGAGCCTTCTTTCACCTGAAGGAAAGAGTCACATCTGCACAGCATCGACGTCAAATCTGACTAATCCTCCTTCACGCACCTTATCTCATTGCACTTAGCATCATCACATGATCTTCTTCTTTCTTCCATGTAGCATCATGACTTGAACCATCTTTTTGCCTTGTCTTCAATGTTTGACTCAAAAGAATGAGTACTAACATAAATCGTATAATCTAAATAAACTACTTCTATAATGATGGTTCATATGGGAGGCTTTCCTCTTCCTTGTGCTTCTTTCTTCTCTATCAAGAATTGCACATGCTCATCTACATTAGACAAGATATTGTTCCTATTTTTTAGTTTCATTTTCAATAAACCCTACCTCTCTTTTTCTTTTTCAACAATAATTAGATGGAGTGCATCATTAGCATATCTTTCATGAGGGTTTGATTTATCATGATATCCTATTTGGTTTCTCTTTTATGTGCTCAATGAGTGGTTTTCTTTTAGCCTATGCAAAATGTGATACCCATCCTTGTGTGCACAATTGTTGAAAAACCCTATCCTTTTAATGATGTCTCATTATATTTGGTGTTTTATACCTAGGATTTATGTCCTAGTTGTGGTTTATTCCCTTCCTTGTCCAATGGAAATTTAGTAATCCAAGAAGAAAATGAAGACTAATGGTGAATATGAAGACTTGTTAGAGATGATCATAGTTCTTCTCAAATTTGTTCACGGGGACACTTGACATTTGAGTACAAAGGAAATGATAATCCAAAAATGTGTGCAAATAAAGGCACAAAAATGTACTCATCATAGAAACATCTTTTGTAAAATGATGTATTGCAAATGTAACTCTTGGTAAAAAATTGTTTATGTGTGGTCCAAATCCTCACATTTAAAAATTTTGAAAGAAAAAGGAGTGTCAACACCTTTTGTCCCATTCCAAAAATGAAGGGTCTCAAGACCCTAGCCAATGTATGCAATTTCAATTTCATAATATGAGAAAGGAAAAGGAGGACGTTTGTTGGGTGATTGAGGGTGGTTTTAACCCTCTTTCCCTTTTATTTTCTCCTCTCACGCTTTATTTCTCCCTCTCTCACTTTGACACAACTATGATATCTTGTTCTTGTTTCTTTTTCTCTTTTACTCCCTTGCAAAGTCTAATGGAGAGTGAGGAAGAAGAAGAGAGTGAGGATGGAAGCATTTCTCAATTTCTTATGTGCCTTCTGCTAGCTTGTGTGTTTTGAGGGCATGGTTTCTTGGTGAAGAAGAGAGTTTTCTTACAAGTTTTTATGGCTACCAAGCATACTTGGCTAGTTTGTGTTATTTTTATACTGTGCAAGGTGCTCTTCAGAATGGGTCAAATTATAGTAGGAAAACTCAACCAATTGTAACCAAGAATCCCATGCATGTTGTACATCATGGATAGAAGCATCTAAGATAGGTTTTCAACCACTTATTGACTCATTTGATCTAGCCATTAGTCCATGGATAGTAATCTATAGATGAAGCTAGCTGGACTTGAGCCTGCATTGTTCCCCTTGTGCCGTATGAAATGTAATATGATGTTGAGTTCCCTCTGTCTTCAAGGCCTACTCGCGTTTCGTATGCCCTTGTGCTGTATGAAACGTGATATGATGTTGAGTTCCCTCTTTCTTCGAGGACTACTCGCGTTTCATACGTCATCGTACTATTTTATTAAGATTGTATTTAGACTTTGTGATTACTGTTTGCCTGTTGCTTCGTGATTGTAGATATATTGATATGAGAGATGAGGATATATTTCCTAATTTGTTAGTATTATTTGGTTTTTTGGATGTTCCAGATGGCTAGAACTAAGTCCACTACAAGGAAGAAGTAGAAAGTTGATCCTAGAGGTCTTGCTTCAAAGATACATCAATCCTCCAAGCCTTCCAAACATTTAAGGAAATCAAAGCCAAGAAGAAGGTTCTCACAGCATGTGAGGTGCCTTAAGGAGATTAGAAGTGTAATGAAGGCTCTAAATAATGCAATTCTAAAGCTATCTTTTCAGAGGCTTGTCAAAGAAATCTGTGACAAGCATAGTGTACAGAGTTTTAGATGGATTAGGGCAAGTCTCAACTATATTCAAGAGGCTACATAGGTTTTTTTTATTGAGTTTTTTCAAGATTCTTATATTTGTGTGGCTCATGCACATATAAGCTTATGGATAAAGACATGATTATTCTCACGAGATTGAGATACATGCTTTCAAAGGTCCTTGAGCTAGTCCCTCTTTCTAATGTTAAGGCTTTCAATATTTTAAATGTACCTCCATATAGAAAGAAGAAAAATGATATTGGTTTAAAGGTTGAAGGTGTTACGCATGAAAAGGACACAAGACAACATGAGAAAGAGGAAAAGGCCACAGTAGAGCAAGGAGATAAATGGAGGGAGTTTTAAAAAAAGAATAAAGAAGAAAATAAACTATAAAAACTCCCATCTTTTGAAGAGGAGTTATCTACCCTTCTTGAAAGGGCTGACCCTAAGGGCTTCAATGTTTCTTACTTTTTACTTACTGATATTAACAAGAGATCTGATATGATATTTTTGGACTCTAATTGTGTTCAAATTCTCCAAAATAAAGTGAGAGAAGTAAATGACTCAATTCTTCTTGTTGCGATGAGGTATAGTTTACCAAAATTTGTTTAAACTCACCATATTTTTATAGCAATAGACTTTCATGTTGATGCTTACTATCTCCATTCCTTTGCTAGGTGTGTAATGAGCTCCCCTTTAATATACAACAAAAGATTGAGGTTCTTGATCCATCCATCTCATACTATATGAAGAATGAGCTTGATGAAAGTGCTTTTGACCATTGGTTCAATTGAATTGACTTTGAATATTTGGAGCTTCTTCTAATTCCATACAATGAAAAGTAAGTAATTTGATATTTTTAAAGATTTTATGAGATCTTGTTTTGGTAGATTATTGAATATTTTTTGCTTTCAGTTCTCATTGGAGTCTAATTGAAATAGACTGTGTGGAGAGGCAATGTTTCCTCATCAATTCTATAAAAGGAAGCCATGGAAATGCCAAGTTGTAAATTATATAATCTAGGGTCTCCTTGATATTTTGATCTTTTTATTGCAAGTAATCTAAATATGTTGATATTTATTTTGTAATAACTCTAAATTTTATTGCCTTTTTGGTATAGAGTTTGCAAAAGATTGATTGACGTGCTAGAGAAAAGGCCTCCCATGCCTTCTGACCTACTTGCAACAATGCAATATAAACAAGTTGCGGTAAGTTCTTGATTAATATGGTTGGAACATACTAATAAAATTTATTCTAAAAACTACCATAAACAAGTTACTTTTGTTTATTGCAGTGTCCTCATCATGATGATAGTTACTCTTGTGGTGGCTGGAGAGTAATTGTAAATGCCAAAAGATTGGTTCAATTTATTTATCTCAATGATGATAAACTTATAAAGATAATGTGAAACATACTAAACTTTAAGATAGAGTTTTATTGCAAAATAGTCCATTGTAAAAAATAACAATGAAATAAAAAGATATTTTTACAAATGTATGACAATTTACAAGGGATTGCTATACAAGTGAGCACGTTTGATATATAAGAGCAAAGCTCTTGAAGTACATAATGACCAATTGTATACAATCGACAAGAAGTGGGGGCTTGGAAATTGAAGGAGAGGAGGTGCATGTAGCTACAGTAGGTGAAGCTATGCCTTCAACAACCAAAGCATCAAAGATAGGCAAAAGGACTCCTAGAAAGGATGTTCCTTCTCAAAAAAAGTAGTTTTGCCTCAGATTGTAAGCCCTTGTGTATATGTCATGGAGATGGCTAACAAAAATTTGTACATTTATTTTATATTGATAGTGAAGAGATCTTTTCTTCAATATCCTTGCATTGTATATTCTTCTCTCTCCTCATTGATATCTATTTAAAAAAATCTGTTACAAATGTTTATTAATCAAGAAGTAAAATCAGATATACATCTAAATGAATATAATATAAAATAAAAACTTACTCGTTTGTTATTAAGTTAGAACACAAATGAGTATGGTAGTTCAATATCTTCATTCTATAAATCCATCCTCACTTGATGTAGCATACATGATGATCTAACCTTTAGGATTGCAACAATGTCCTCATTATACCAAACATCAAGATCCACTATAGGATCTTTGCTAAAATTATCAAGATTTTGATCTAAAGCAACCAGACTATTGCCAACATAATGCCATCTACTATAATAAAAGCTAAGAATAAAATTTTGAGTAGCAATCATATATTTACAAGCTATAGAGTCTTGATCTATCTTATATATAATTTTTCATTTTGTCCTAGTGTCCCATCCCTCATCAACAAATTGTATAACATGATCATGTGTTAGTCTCTTCACTAAAAGCATAGCCTTTGATTTTCTTATCTCAGCATTAGAAAAGAAGTCAACAAATATATTAATATGCATGAACAAAGTAACTTTGCTTAGCCTACTTGAAATACTAGGTTTTAATGCTCTTTGTATCTCAGAAAATATTTTACATCTATAGCCCTCACTAGTAGCTAGACTTGGCAAAGGCCTCTCAAAGCTTGAAAAATCTGGCAAAGGAAGGGGGGATATTGATCCCCATTGGCTATGCTGCATGGGGACAATATAAGAATGGTCATAGAAGAATAACCCATTCTGTGCAAGCTCTGTCTTCTTTCTACTTTTGTAGATCTCTTCTCCAATCAAGCCATGCATCACATCAATCACATCAACTATAGACTCGACCGGTTGCCATTCCTCAAGATTAGAGAGATAGACATCTACAAGACAAATGAATAAATGTTAAAATAGAAAACCTTAAACCAAGTTCAAGAAAAGAAATACTTTAAGAATTAAATCCTTACAATTTGGTTTATGCATTGGAAGATTTGAACTTCCAAGATCCAAATATAGCTCTCTATGCATAAACACATGTTGCACTGAAACCTCTTTTATGCTATTCTTATTTACTCCAAGCTTGAAAGATTCTACCCTTCCAAGTAGAGATGAATGAGCTCTCATATCTTCATCTTTTTCCACGTTTTGCATATTACATGGTGATCCAACTGCCTTTGCTAATGATTGTAGGAATCCATCTTCCATCTTTTTGGAATGAGTTAAATACTAATATGGGAGCTGGGACGGCTTGTTGAAGGTTGAATTTTTGTATCCATAGCACACACACACACATAAAGAAGACTAGGCTACCACGAGAGGGACAAAAGAAAGGAGGAAAAAACACGAGAGGGACAAAAGAAAGGAGGGGAAAAAATATGTGCCAAGATTTTTACTAATTTGAATTTAGAGTAAACATATCATTACCATTAATTCAGACATATCATTAAATAAAAGAGGTCGAGACTGTATATCATTAATGCAAAGAATGTCATAATCACGAATATAAGAGGCTAAAAATAAATATTGATAATACAAATTTGTAATATTATTATATATGTATCTTTTTGTAAAATAATTTTTTGCCTTTTTTTAAATAAAAGTTCCATTACGGAGGCTTTGCTCCTATTGGTCTAGAGCACTCTCTTTCTATCTCCTAAAAGGCATTTTGAGGCCTCAAAACTCCCCTAATGTCAACTTGCAAACACTTGGCATGAGTTTAAGGAACTCTTGGTATATTTTTTTCTCTCTCCAATTGAAACAGAATGGCTTGCTCAAAGGTGGTACAACTTAGAGCTACACCATATAGGAGTATACAAATCAATTTCTTAAACGTACCACATGCATGAAATCCGCTAGTGATCATGCCAAGCTTCACAAGTATATGTATGGGTTAGATCTTAATTTTCCAACTAATGTAATGGCCTAAATCTCCCACCAATCTAATCAAAGATATTGAACTAGCTGAAATGTAATCTAAAAAGTATCAGAGAGAGCCATCATTTTAGTCATCTTTTGAATAGCCAAGGACTGCTATGGGATAAGGATAATTTGGAGGGAATTATATTGGAAATAATGTGCCCAATAGTATACTTAGAGTGCCTACCTACCTACCCACCCATTAATGCATCAAGGTCATATGGCAATTTTAGGCCAACAAACAATCCTAAAGTGAAAAATAAAAAAGTCAAATGCTTTGAAAATTCATAACTCAAGGTCCACAAAAAGTCATTCCTATAGACTTGTTTAAGGAGCACAAAGACAAAGGACTATATTTTTAAGTGTGGAGAAAAATATTCAAGTGATCATACTTTGAAGTGTGCTTATAAAAATCCAAAGGCCAAGAATTACAATATGATTATTTTTGAAGATTTGTAAGAAGAAATTGAGGATCCAATCATTATAATACATGCTAAAAATGAAGTTTACAACGAGGATTTTGATCAAGAGTAGTTCTACAACCCTTCAGATGGCTTTCCTTTGACCATGGTAAGCATGTACCTTTTGATTCACATGGGATTGAGTTACATATTACTGCCATTACATTGTTCTATCTCTATGGATGCATGGATAAGATTTAGGAGCCTAAATGCACTCCCAATTTAGGGCATCATTCATGTGAAAAATATATTTATCTTAGTAGATGTGGCACCGTAAATAAATCAGTTATTGATAGATTGAGATGTCTACCCATTGATATATAGCAGCAACCCATTTAGATACAAGTAGCTAATGGAGAAGAAGAAATCAACACCAAGTGTGTTTAGAAGTTTCCATATATTGGTTGAAAACTATGATGCAAAGGTGAACTTGATTCCTTTGTAAATGGGGGCCCATAGATGTGGTATTAGAATACAATTGGCTAATGACATTGGGTAAGATGACTATGGATTTCTCATAGCTATGTATGGAGTTTGTTGGTGATGGACAACTTATCAATTTGCAAGGAATCTACAATAAATTTGATTTTCAACTTATCACTACAAAGCATCTCAAGAAGGAGTTGAAAAAGTGCTTTTAAATATTTGTATTGTACCTAAATAAAGAGATATCAAATCAATCCAAGAATCAACTAATAATTTAGCATTCAAGGCTCTTCTTGAGGATTATAAGGACTTATTCCAAGTGCCCATAGCGTTACCTCCTAAGAGAGCATTTTATCACCCCATTTATTTGGTGCCTTAACACTCAAAACCAATGAATAAGCTATCCTACGGATTGTCTAAATGTAATTGTGGAGAGGTTGCTAAGCAAATCAAGGAGTTATTAGAGATGAGATTCATTAATCTAGTTCTTCACTTTATGCTTCACCAATCTTGTTGGTGAAAAAGAAAGATGGTTCCTTCAAGATATGCATGTATTGTAAATACCTCAACAAGGTCATGGCAAAATAGATTAGGCTTTTATGGTAGAATAGATTAGGCTTGCTAACCATGAAAACCTGTAAGAAAACTCTCCTTCTCACCAAGAATATATGCTCTCAAAACACACAGGAAATTTGTCACTATCACTATCTTTAGTCTCACTCTCTTCTTCCATGAGAGATAGAACAAGAAAGCACAAGGAGAAAGACCAAGAATTGTGACAAAATGAGAGAGGAAAATGAAGAGTGGAAGGAGAAGATAAAGAAAAAGAGTGGTTGTAACCCCCTCAACCTCTCATCTCCCCAAATCACTTAACAAGCCTTTTCCTTTTCCTTTCTTGATATATAAAATTGAATTTGCATACATTTTGGTTAAGGTCTAAAGAGACTTCAATTTTGGCAGTAGGACAAAAGGTGTTTAATACATTTTCCTTTCACGTTTTAAATTGTGATAATTTGGACCCACATTGTTACATTGCTTCATATTTGATTTTTGACAAGAGGTACAAAAGCAAAATGCATTCTTTTCAAAAGATGTTCCCATGTTGAGCACATTTAAAAAACATGGACCCCCAAGAGAAACACCAAGGAAACATGGATATTACTGCAAGAAAATATATATTGTATTCATCAACAAGAATATTCTTCATAGTTCAACCATAAGAAGAAAAACAATACCAATCTTCTCAAATATTCACACAACATCATATAGCAATTCTCCCACATATTTATCACAATAGAACTTCAATACATTCTTCATAAAAACCATCAAAAGAACAAGAGAACACAAAAGAAGTATCAACTTTGAATGAAAGTCATCACGTAGTATTCATCTTTCATCATCTTCATAGTCTTCATAGTCTCTCTCATGTAGATACAATGTTTCTTATAGAAAATTGGTTATCTCTCATACTCTGTCTCTCTCATATATGCTCTCTCTCAATAGTACATTGTAATAATTAAGAATAATGCTCCATAATTCCTCTTTGGTCGTGGATACCCCTCCCAAGAGGTATGTCTGAGATGAAGAGTCATCAAATCCACTACAGTGTCCTCTTGTAGCTTAACAATGTCACTGTCACTTCCTTCACTCTTGAGTCTTCTCAGCAACTACATCTTCTACTTCTTTGAGCTATTTTAAACTTTTATTCATCTCTTCCCAAGACTATAAAACTTTTTCAAGCTACACATTCATTCCACATAACACTTATAGAGGCATATAAAGGATCTACACAACAGAAGCTCAATAGAAGGTCTACAGTACCATACATATGGTCATCAGAAAGCATTCGGCTCAACTAAAACCATTCAAAACTATTAAGAATCATTCGATAAACTTTCAAACATCCTTAAACTCCATCAATCATCATTCCAACCTCTCATACAAAAAGAAACCGAAATAAAACAAAAGCTAAACAAAACCAATCAAAATCTATCACGCACTTAATAGAATCTTTCAACACATCATGTATCCACTGAAAAACATCATGAGCTTCTCAAACCTATTCAAACTTATCCAAAACTCTCTCAAATACTTCAAAAAAATCAATCACCATCCAAATCATACAAAAATCATCCCAAATCTAACAAAAAATAGTTAAAAGCACAGTCATATCAACCCTTAACATATCCCAATACATAATCAGGAAGCGTCCTCATGACCTTAGGAAAAGAGAATAAAATTTTAAAACAATAGCTCATCACTTTGTCTTCAAATATCCAATCAACAACCAAGAAGGGCTCTAGCTTCATCTCCAGAAAAGAAAACCAATATCTAATCCATTATTCAATGCAAAATCCCAAAACAAGAGATCGTGAATAATATTTAATCAAACCAACCAAATTTAAACAAACTCTTAAATGATATGAGAGTTTCTTCATCTACATCCATCCAACTATCATCACCACAAATCTCCAAAAATGTATCTTCTTGAATAGTTTAAATATCCAGTCACGACCCCGTCATACAAATAATGCACACAATATAGACACTAAACACAAAACATCCATCTAAATGGCACCTCCAAAAGAGAGATATAACATTATAAATTATCAAAATACATCCAATGATATCAATGAAGCTGATCCCTCTTAAAATCTTGGTGGTTTTTTTTTAAAAAATCCATTGTTGAATGCTGAAATGACTTGTTTTTTGGTTGATTTTTGTGGTCCAAATGGTTGGATTTACATGATGATTAAATGGTTTGGAAGTGGTTTGGGAGTATATTGAATAGAATGCAATGGATTTAATAAGCTAATGATTTTTTTCAGTAGAGATACAAGACTCTGTGATGTTCCGTTTTAGGATTCTGTTGAGGTTCTGTTTGGTTTTGATAGCTTTTGTTTTGTTCTGTTTTTCTTCTGTATGGAAGCATGAAGTAATGATTGATAAAGTTTGAGGTTTTTTGAAAGCTTGTTTTTATGGTTTTTTATGGCTTGAAATGGTTTTAGTATGAGTTATGTGGTTCAGATGCTTTCTGTTGACCTTCTGTAACCCTATGTTGAGCTTCTATAGAGCCTCTGTTTCTATTTTGTTCTGTTCTGTATGCCTCTATAAGTGTTCTGTGGAATGTACGTGTGACTTTGGGAAAGTTTTCTATCCTTGGAAAGAGATGAATGCAAGTTAAAAATAGCTCAAGGAAGCAGAAAAAATAGTTGTTGAAGACTCAAGAGAAGATTGGAGTGAAGTGACAGTAGTCAGCTGTGAAAAGTCACTGTAGTGGCTCTATTGACCTTTCATATCAGACACACCTCTTGGGAGGGGTATTCAAGACCAAAGAAGGGTTATTGTGGGTGATTATTGATTATTTTAGTGATGATATGATGTACTATTGAGAGAGTGTGTGTTTGAGTAAGTGAATGATAGCCAATTCTATGCCAAACAATGTATCTATCTATGAGAGATTGTGAGAGAAAGCTATGGAAACTTTGAAGATGAATCATATGTGATATATTTCCATTCAAAGTGGAGTTTTTTTTTTCAATTTCTATCAAGGAATTCTATGAATAATATGAAGATAATGATGGATTTTGTTAAAGTTAAAGCTGTGGGAGAATTGTTTCTATGAAGCTACATGAAGATTTCTTGTTCCTAGTATTCTTTTCTTTGTTGAGATCATATCAAATATAAAACAGATGGTTGTTGATAGTACAAGATAGATTTTCTTATAGTAGAAACCCCAATTCCTCAGTGTTCCTCTTGGGATTTCATGTTTTTAGTGTGCAGCCGGGGAACACTATATCATGTTTTTAGTGCGCAGTCGGGGAACACTGCATCATCAAGCATCAAAAGAGGCTAAAAATGAAGGAAATTCCAATTCCAAGATGAGAAGAATTCAATGGATGCTTGCAAAGTTCATTCTACCACTTAAGAATTAGAGATTTTCATTGTCAATGCCACTGTTTACAAGAAGTTCATACCAGAATGGCAAAAACATATCACCATTTTGATGCATGCTCTATATGGTAGACTATTTCCTCTCCCTACTAAAGCAACAAAGACGTGCATCTTGGTGGAAAATTGCTTGGGTGAAGTGCAGAAACAAAGAGAATGATCATCCATGGGAGATTTAGCATTCATTGAGAAGTTTCTAGAGACATCATCAAGTGGGAGATCGTAAAGAAGCTTCAAGAGTTGTGGTCAGTGGAAGTTCACGAAAACAAGAAAAAAAAGAGTTGAAATTTATTCATGGATACTCAACAGTAGGACACATGGGATGCATGGTGTGCTGACAATCTCCTGTTTGTCCAATTAGTAATCCACTATTAGCAACCCACTAGAAGTTGGTATACAGAGTATTCTTCACAACATACACTATTGAAACCATTAGAAGAAGTTGGCATTGCTATGATGATGGCACCACAATGATCCTCAAAAGAATGACTTGTGACACTTTCAGAATGGAATATCTTCCCCTCTATAGTGGGCTGAAAGCTGAATTCAGAGATGTAGAAAAGAAGGAATTAGAAGAAATGTTGGTAAGAGAGTCCTCCAGAGACTAAAGCTCCCTCCAATTCTATTATATTGAGTATAGACCAACTGGGTGGAGCTAACTCCCTAATGAATGACAAAATCAAGAGGCAAGCACTAGAATGAGTCCAGAGGTATGAGAAGAGAGAAGGCAAAAATCAAAGCTAAAAATGAGCTAGCAGCAGAGGCCTCCTTTGATGCCCTAACAACACTCTTTACAAGAGTCCCCATGGCGGCTCAAGGTCCCCTTCCTAATCAGATCCATCTTAGAAATATTAATGACAAGCCAATAAATGTAATCCCATTTCTTATTTTTAAGGGAGAGTACAATGAAGACACTGATTTTGATGTAGTGGAGTTTATGATAGTATGTGTGGCTAACAATGCCAAAAACCCCAAGCATTGGTTGGCAATATTTCCCACCACATTCAAAGGCACGGTGTTTCAGTGGTACGAGAGACAAGCAACATGAACTTTTGGCACATGGGATGACCTGAAGTCGGCCTTCCTCACTAAATTTAGGCGTGAAGGTTTTGAAAAGCGGATGCGAGAGGAGTTCATGAACCTAAGTCATTCCTCTGGTGAACGAGTAGAAGCCTATGTCTCACGAATGGAATCCATACTGAAGAGATGGACCAACCATCATTTGGATGAAGGCATCCAAAAGGGAGTTTTTCTTAGAGGCCTACAACCAGAACTTCGTAAGTTTGTGGAATTGAGCCCACATCAAACTCCTATGAAAGCTACACCTGATACCCAACAGAAAACCCAAGAACATGCTTCCAATTTGGTGGAATTGGAAGTTGTTGCAATAATGCGTGCAAAGAAAGGAGAACCCATAGTTCCAAAGAAGAACATTCCCTCTACCGAGACAGTGAAGTTCAACCTTCCCAAGAAGAAACAGAATAGTGCAGTGTAAAGCAATGTTGTATACAACACTACAGAGCCATAGAGAGCTATAGAGACAATTGCAGAGACATGACCAAAGTTCCAAGAGATAGAGGATGCTAAAGTACCTCCTCAAGGAGAAGAAGCACAGATGTTGCTGCTCACAAAAGAAAGTGGAAAGATAAAAGTGGGTGTGGCCCCATTCCCTAGCCGATTGGAGAAGCCTATGGATCCTATCAAAGAATATGACTTGGTCAAAGACCTAGACACTTACTTTTAAACCAAACTTAACATTCCAACAGTTTGCTAATGTCACCTCCTAGATGTCAAAAGAAATTTAAAAGCATATGCACAAGAAGACGAGGCTTACAGATTGCTCCTTCCATAGCAACCAAGTTAAATAAAGCCCTAGAGCCTATAAAAGAAGTGGATGTAGCTAATGCCTTCCCAAATCTGGGAACCCCAGAGATTGGCATATGGATTGAAGGATGCTTTATAGCAGACGCATTGATTGATGGAGGCTCATTAGTAAACATAATGACAAATGTGACAATGAAAGATCTAGGTTTGCAAGGAATGCAGCCTACACAGTGGCTTATCAAACTGGCAAACCAAAGCAAAATCAAGCCTTTGGGCATTCTCCCATATATGAAGATGACCCTCGCAGGAAGAGATTATTGGCTGACATATTTGGTAGTTAAAATAAATTCCTACGGAACCTCATACCCTCTATTGCTAGGAAGACCCTGGCTCCTTGAAGCAAGAGTAAGGATGAATTAATTCAAAGGAACCCAAACCCTAGGCAGAGGACCCAGCAAAGTGGTGCTGAAGTTATATGGATCACAAAAAGGCAATGGATTCATCTCCATCAAAGTCTTAGCAGACTCCTCCAATGAAGTAACAAATGGTACATCAAGAGACAAAGAGGCCGTGAAATAGATATTTCCTAAGAAAATAGAGACACGATCCCTGATAATCAGCTGCCAAAGGAAGCAAATTCTTTGTCAATGGGAGAACACCTACTCTTGCCTGAACATGAATTGACTTCTAAAATCACCTCTAATAGTGAGATAGAAGCATGGATGTATTGTTCCCCCTGTTACATGGCAATAGTAGAAACAAAGATAGAAGCAAAGACAGAGACAAATACAAAAGTAGAAGAAAAAGACATAACAGAGAGTCTATTCTTTTCTTACAGACTCCCCCACAGAGGCAAAAATAGAATCTGAAGAGGACAAAAATAACAATACATAAGAAGACTATGAAAGCAAGCTAGATGAGTCTATCCTTCTCACAGAATGCAGAGATGAGGAAGAAGTTCCAGAAGCCTTAGAAGCAGAAAATCCCATGCTACTCGATAGAATGACCATGGTATCCTTTGGACTGATTAATGAGTCATGACATATGCAAAACCTCTATAAGAAATGGATTAAGAAGAATATGACTTCCTTCAACAATGGCTCTTGTCGCCCAAAGTTACCCTTCCTAAGAGAAGCTGATGATGATGCAAGTCGCCAACAACCACCGATTCAACAGCTTAAATGGAATGCAAAAGGTTCCTGTTATATGAGTTCTTGGATGCATCCTTAGAAGATGAGTCCTCAAGCCAAGAAGTAACTTATTCTCAAACTAAATCCGAAACCTCTGTACCCAGAAGCCATCAATGGGACATTCATCGACGAAGTGGAAGGAGAAAAGCAATTAAGGTTTGTGGATGTTGAAGGTATTGAATGTCACATAAAGGTAGGTATAAATCTTCCAAAAGAAGAGTTATTGGTCCTGCACATGACGTACTGAAGGAGAACTTAGACATGTTTGCATGGTCGTACGAAGATTTGAAGGGGATTAATCCCATAGTGTGCCAACACCACATCAACCTAGAGCCTGCTAAAGCCAAACCTGTAAGGCAAAAACAAAGACACATTAATCCAAATTACTCAGCCCTAGTAAAAGCCGAAACACTAAAGCTTCTTGAAGCTGAGTTCATCTGTCCAATGGCTAATAGTGAACGGATTTCACCCATTGTGGTAGTACCAAGAAGAATGGAAAGTTGCAAATATGTGTGGACTTTCGAAAGTTGAATTCCAAGACGAAGAAGGATCATTTTCCTACTCCTTTCACAAACCAGCTATTAGACACAGTGGCAGGCCATGAGCTCTATTCCCTCTTGGATGGATTCATTGGATATAATCAAGTCCACATCGCGAAAGAAGATCAATCCAAAATGACCTTTGCAATAGAATGGGGAACCTATGCTTAAAGAGTGATGCCATTTGGGAACTCTGTAATGCTCCTATTACCTTTCCAATGAGTGATGATGGCTGCATTCCAAAACCATCTGCATGACTCCCTTGTGGTATACCTAGATGACTTTTGTGTCTATAGCCTAATTTGTGAGCATTGGAGACACCTACACCCTTTGACAAATGTTGAGAGTATGGGATTTCTCTCAACCCTGACAAATGCATCTTTAGCATCTCGTCTAGGAGACCTTTTAGGCCATATTGTCTCTTCATAGGGGATAGCAACCAATCCCTCCAAGATTAAGAAGATTTTCACCTTAACAACACAGTGCCAACCAACCTCAAACAATTGAGGGGATTCCTTGGCTATGTGAGCTATTACAGAAGATTCATTGCATAGTTTGCAATGAAGATAGCCCCTTTGCATAAACTCCTTAGAAAAGATACAGAGTTCATATGGACCACTGTGATTGTGATGAGGCATTTAAAACCCTGAAATGGTGCTTGATTGAGGCACCTATCCTATAGCCTCCTGATTCGACGAAGGAGTTCCATGTGCACATCGATACATCAGTCGAAGGCCTAGGTGGAGTCTTATACCAAAAGAGCCCCTCAAAGTTAGATCAACTTATCTATTATGCCAATTGGAAACTAATTGATAGAGAACAAAAGTATAAAGTGATGGAGCTTCAGTGCCTAGCAATGGTGTTTGCCTTGGAGAGGTTCTGACGCTACTTGATGTCGACGCACTTCAAACTCTATGTAGACTATGAAGCCATATCCTTCTTGATAAACAAGGCCGATGCGAAGGAAAGAATGATGAGATGGCTCCTTATGTTTCAAGAGTTCGACTTTGAAGTGGTCACCAAACTCGGTCACTCTCATGTCGTGGCTGATCATCTTTTGCGGATCCCTTAGAGCGATGATGAGGAAGAGCAAGATGATCCAGACCTTCCTTATGCTTTCTTGTTTCTAGTCAAAATTGTTACCCCATAGTATACCAACATAGCCAACCTCCTAGCAACCCAACAGTATCCCCCTAGTATCTCAAGCCGTGAGAAGAAAAAGCTTCTATTGGAATCAACCGGCTACACCCTGTTAGGTGGTGCTCTGTACAAGAAAGGAAAAGACAAAGTCTTACTAAGATGCGTTGCAGGAGAAGAGACTGGAATCCTGTTGAAAGCATGCCATAACAAGCCCTATGGTAGACACTTTGTAGGAGAAGCGACAGCCAGAAAGGCCTTGCTTGCAGGATATTGGTGGCCAACCCTCTATAAGGATGCCTATGACTATTGTGAACATTTTGATGCCTACTAGAGAATGGTAAAGCCTACCAAATCCAATGCCATGCCCCTGCAACCCATTATTATCTTAAAGCCATTTGAGAAGTAGAGAATTGACTTCCTTAGTCCCATTGATTTGCCAACCAAAAGAAAAAAAAAAGATACATCTTGGTCTATATAGATTACGTAACCAAGTGATGGGAAGCCAAAGCTCTAAAGCAGGATAATGGCAATAGTGTGGCCCTATTCCTATATGAGAATATCATCACTCATTTTGACAATCCCCTAGAGCTCATTGGTGACATAGTTATGCACTTCCTTAACAAGATTATGGAAGATTTGATAGATTTGTACAAGATCCACCATCGTAAGTCCACACCCTATTACCCTAGAGCTAATAGCCAAGTCAAAGTTACTAATCACATTCTCTGCTCAATCCTAACAAGGATGATTGTTGCATATCATCGTGATTGGGATGATCAATTTATAGAGGCCCTCTAGGCATACAGAACCTCCCATAAGGCTGCTACAAGATAGCCAACTGGTGTATGGAATAGAAGTTGTCTTTTCTATCGAACTCAAGCTACCCTCCCTACACATGGCTATCAAAGAGCTCTTGGAAGAGAACGAGTCCTTGCAACACCTTCTCTTGCACCTAGAATGTCTAGATGAGACTTGTCGGATGGCCCGACAGTGCATGGAAGCCACACAAGCCCATAGAAAGGTCTATCATGACAACTTCATCAAGCAAAAGGAGTTCAAAGAAAGGAACTTAGTCCTAGTCTATAACTCATGACTTGGCAAGTTTCCAGGCAAAAAGTTTCCAGGCAAGCTTCAACAACACTGGATGGACCCTTATAAGGTACTTGTCGTCAACCCTAATGGCTCTGTCCAAGTCTAGACCGAATGATCCCTTCCTGATTAATCGCTATCGCCTCAAGAAGTATTACATAGGGATCCTGACAAATCACTGTCAATAGCTTCCTCATTCCTTGCACGATGGTCGATATGGCTTTACATAATGCTCCTGATAATCCTCTTATTGATCCTGATGATGTGGCTTCATTTTGTAAGCCCCTTACAACCATCTTCCACTCCTCCTTGGTTTCCTTTCCATTTGATGCATCAGAGATGGCTCGTATGGTTCTGATACATGACATTCCTGCCATTCTACTCTTTCAACTATATACCGATCATGGGAGAAAAGGAACGGTCCCTGTCATGCCGACCTATTCTTCAAGAAAAGGTGGAAACATCCTCGAGAGTAGGGCAAAAGAAAAGAAAACATTTTAAAAAATAAATACAAAACTGTTATGGGAGAAAAGAAAAAAAAATCCATGTCATAATATGCCTTGTTCCAAGAAAAAGTGGCACACACCCTTGGACGGGAAGCTGGCTGTGGAAAAGGTGGTAATACCTCGTAATCCAGGATAGTTGAATCTCTAGCAGAACTTTCATAGTAGAATTTCCCAAGCCACCTCCCTTGGTGTGCTGAATCCTATAACCTCATCAAGCACTTCTGATTCCTCCAGCAGCAAACGATGTTTCTCACATGCAATCCAAGTACCGAACTTGTTGGCTACCTCCTCCCTAGGTATGCCTCTTTATCAACTAATCCATGTTGACATCTTCAACCAAACAAAGCCGATATTCATCAACAAATCTAGAGCGATGTGAGCTTTCATCCTAATCAAATGGGGAAGTGAGTATTATGGGCTGCCCTCTATATCTATCAAATGATAGTGAGACAGAGGGTGGGGCGAGTGACTACTCCTTGCCCTTTATATCCAACAGAGAGGTGAGATGTATGAATGGAGAGTTGCACGCACATGATGGGCCTCTCAATGCACAAAGCACAAATTATTCATGTGCACAGCACTATAAGGTTCCCTGATCTTTCTCCTTGCACTGTATGCTGACACATGGCAAGATGCACAATTGCACCATCGATTGCACACAAGGCATATAAGCTCTACACAAGTGACTGTGAGGATAACATCAATGGGCTTCAGGAACGGTTTATCCCCCCTGTATCTATTAACAGATTGTGAGATAGAGGGAGGGACTAAGCGTGACTGATGTTCCCTCAAACAATTATTGAGAGGTACGATTGAGGGACGTTACGACACTTAGTGTCATGTACATTCTCATTTCCCTATGCACACACGAGATGGGTCTCTGCCATCACCAGAGGACACATCACCCTGTTATGTACACTACATTACAAGGATCCTTAGCCTTCTTTCTTGTACCTATGCCAAATGGCTTTGGATGCACTAATGCACCATCAACTATGCACACTAGCATACTCCCTCTGAACCATCTCCCTTGTTGATTTCTAAGCTGGGTGTGATACTGTTTCCATCATTATTCAATCAAGTGATGTCCATTGTGGGGCAAGTGAATGCTCTTTCATTCCAATTTAAGTGACTGTGAGTTGAGTGCTACATCCTTTGCCATCAACGATTTCTCGTGACTTCATCAACAATGTTTCCTCCTTGGGTGTTACTATGTGGTCCCTACCACATTGACACTGTGTTGTGACAACACTTTAGTACCTCGTGCAGTGGACTACGATACATCACATGACATCGACAATCCACCTCGGCTCTCTGCAACATGGGCCAAGTTATTCTAACCCTACACTTTCTGTTTATCAATGACAGTCATGTTTTAAGTGTGGGGATGTCAACTTCTAGTCTGTTGTCAAGTCCTAGGTCCCTGTTGCTCAGGGCACCCTTCCCAATAAGGTATTAAGTGTGGGGATGCGTCCCTGCACATTTGCTTTTTTACATACCCTCATGTGCATACCACGATCTACTCATACATATATGCCATGCCTTAATTTTACTCTAATAGGGTCCCTTTCCCACCCACCCATCCTCTTTTACCCCGCTCTTGGGATTGTTCTTTCTATGTTTTCCTTTATCCCTTGTTTTGTAATTTTTCCATGTGAATACATCCTACATTCATGGGAACCCACATCCAACCTTATATCCCTATTTGTCCCGTCAAATTGGTCACTTTTTTCTTTTACAACCCCCTATTCTTAGCCATCAATCATGAGTTATTATTTTCTGAAGAATTTTCTATCCATTGAACGTGTTTCCATGCAAATATGCCTTTTTCACTTTGAAATAACGATCTGATGTGACAACCCTAACCTCCACCTTTCCTTGGACATATTTCTTATTTACTACCCATCATTCTGAGGTACGAGTTATATGTTATTAATTTTTATGTAGTTTCGAGTATTTTCACATGCATTTTTCATCGTTTTTTCATGAGAACCTACCTTAATTCCCTTAGAATTTCATTTTGATTGCATAGTCATGGCTGGCTTGGTCCCCTACATGATTTTTCTTTTTCCCCCTCTTGATCTGGTTTACCAATTTTATTTTATTAATTTTTCTCTATGTTTTTATGCTCTTTCTTTTTTTTCCATGTGAACTCTCCCTAACGCCATCAGAACTGTGTTTTGACCACAATAACCTATTCCACTCGCTTCCCATGACATTTTTCCTTTTCAATACCCTCCATTCTGATGTACAGATTTTTCAGTATTAATTTTCAACTCCCTTTTTATTTGTGCTTTTACTGTTTTTTCATGCAAATGCACTCTACAATTTTTACCTGCTCCTGGATATTTTTCATGTTCACCTCGCCAGGTTTCAACCTTTGGATATTTTTTATTAATTTTCATTTCCAATTTCGGGTGTATCTTTATAGTTTTTTCCATGTGAACGGATCTTATCTATGTCAGAACGGCATTCTATTGTGATAGGCCGGTCTAACATGTCGTCCTACCCACTCTTCCTTCTTTTCACACTTCATTTCAATGGACAGATTTTCTAGAATTGATTTTCGTATGATTTCACGTCTTGTTGTGTTGAGTGTTGAAATGACTTGTTTTTTGGCTGATTTTTGTTGTTTTTGAGAGCTGAATGGTTGATTTTATGAGATGATTGATTGGTTTAGAAGTGGTTTGAGAGTGTTTTGGATGATAATGATGGTGTTTTGGAAGTTCATGATGTTTGTTAGTGGTTCTGTGATCTTCTGATAGGTTCTGATTGGTTCTGTATACCTTCTGTTTTGCTCTGTTTTGGTCTGTTTTGTTGTGATTATCTTCTATAAAGAGGGATGGAGTATTGATTTATGAAGATTGAGATATTGTGAAAGTTTATTGAATGGTTTGTGAGAGTTTGGAATGGTTTGAGAATGAGTTATGAGGTTTTGATGACCTTCTGTAACCTTCTGTAGGTCTTCTGTAGAGCTTCTGTTTCTGTTCTGTTCTGTTCTGTACTGTAGCTGTTCTGGTATTGTTCTGTGACTGTTCTGTATGCTTCTGTATGTGTTCTAATGGATGAGAGTGTAGCTTGGGGAAGTTTTCTAACCTTAGAAAGAGGTGAATACAAGTGCAAAAGAGCTAGAAGAAGTGAAAGAAGTAGCTGCTGAAGACTCAAGAGAAGACTAGAGTGAAGTGACAGTAGTGAGCTATGAAAAGACACTGTAGTGGCTCTGGTGACTTTTCATATCAGACATACCTTTTGGGAGGGGACCTAAGAGGGATTATTGAAAGTGATTTTGAGAGATTGTAGTGAGGATATGATGTATTATTGATGGAGTGAGAGAGAGAGAGAGTCAGAGATAGCCAATTCTACTGAAACAGAGTGATTGTATATGAGAGATTGAGAGAGAAGACTATGAAGATATTAAAGATGAATACTATGTGATGTGATTCCATTAAAAGATGGTTTATTCTTTTGCTTTCTTTGTTCTATTGATGGATTTTGTGAAGATGTTGAAGAATATGGTTGATTCTATCAAATCCTGGGAGATCTACATGATGCTGCATGAAGATTTGTTGTGCCTGGTGGTCTTTTCTTCATTGTGATCATATGAAACATGATAAACAAGCTTGTTGATGTTACAAGATAGATTTTCTTGCAAGAGAATTCCCTTTTCCTTGGTGTTCCTCTTCGGGCTCCATATTTTTGGTGCGCAGCCGGGGAAAACTTGCCATCAACAATCACCAGAAGAGGCTGAAAATGAAGGAAATGGCATTGCCAAGAAGAGAAGAATTCAATGGATGTTTGTAAATTTCCTTCTTCCACTGAAGAGTTGGAATTTCTCATAATCAAAGCCACTTTCCACAAGAAGTTCATCCCACAATGGCGGAAACACATCACCATCATGATGCATGCTCTATGTGGTGGACAGTTTCCTCTTCCTATTGAAGCAGCAGAAACTTGCATCTTGGTGGCAAACTGTTTGGGAATAAACTGAAGAGCAGAAACAGAGAGAATGACCATCCATGGAAGATTTGGCATTCATTGAGAAGTTTCCAGACAATATCAAGTGGGAGATTGTGAAGAAGCTTCAGGAGTCTTGGTCTATAGAGGCTCACAAAGACAAGAAGGAAAAGAGTTGGAATTTGTTAGTGGATGCTCAACAGCAAGATACATGGGATGCTTGGTGTACTGATAATCTTCTGTTTGTTCAATTGGTAACCCACTGGAAGTTGGTAGACAGAGTGTTTTTCACAACATACACTGTTGAAACCATCAGAAGCTGGCATTACTATGATGATGGCACCACCACAATGCTCAGACGTATGCATTTTGACACCTTCAGAACCGAATACCTTCCTCTGTGCAGTGGAATGAAAGCAGAATTCAGGGACGTTGAAAAGAAAGAAGTAGAAGAAATGTTGGCAAGAGAGTCCTCCAGAGACTGAAGCCTTCTGTTAACCCTCTGTGGAGCACTAACAACATAGTGAAGCCACGCCTCTGATGAATGACGCAATAAAGAGGCAAGCATTAGAACGAGTCCAGAGGTACGTGAGAAGAGTGAAAGCAAAAATCAAGACTGAGAACAAGCTCGCAGTAGATGCCGCCTTTGACGCCCTTGCGGAACTCTTTACAGAAGCCCCAATGGCACATCAAGCCCTTCCTCCTCCTGCTGGAGGTCCACTTCCAAGCCAGATTCGTCCTGGAAATATTGATGACAGGCCAGCAAATGTAGTCCCATTGCCAGTTTTTAAGGGAGAGTACAATGAAGACCCCGATCTTCATGTAGCAGAGTTTATGGTAGCATGTGTGGCTAACAATGCCAGAACCCCTGAGCATTGGTTAGCAATATTTCCCGCCACTTTCAAAGGCGCGGCGTTTCAGTGGTATGAGAGACAAGCAGCAGGAACTTTTGGCACATGGGATGACCTGAAGTTGGCCTTCCTCACTAAATTCAGGTGTAAAGGTTTTGAAGAGTGGATGAGAGAGGAATTTATGAACCTAAGTCAATCCTCTGGAGAAAGAGTAGAAGCCTATGTCTCACGAATGGAATCCATCCTGAAGAGATGGACTAACCATAATTTAGATGATGGTATTCAGAAGGGGGTGTTTCTCAGAGAATTACAACCAGAAGTCCGTAAGTTTGTGGAGCTGCAAAGACCAGCCACCCTGCAAGCTGCAACAGAAGGTGCAAGACTGTACGATGAAGTGGAAGCTAGATTGGCAATGAATACAAGAAGAGGAGTCCTACCTCCTCTGATGCCAGGAATGATGTACCCACCAAATGCAGTTCCAGGGCCTGTTCCCTATCCCTACCAACAGATGCCCCCGGTATCACAGTACAGTGCACCAAATCCACAGTGGCCACAGTCCATGCCTCAAATGGTGGTTCAACCACAACAACAATGGTCCCAACCAATTTCCTCAATGCCAAATCAGCAGCAACAGTGGAATCCTACCAACTGGAGCCAACAGCCAACAGTTCAAACAGGAGCCCTGAATCAGAACTAGAACAGAGACCCCTCTGTACCAGCCCAACCCGTTTATGCCGTGATTACAGAGACTCCTCAAAACCCTCCTGCCAGTACGTCCGGAGGAGAAAGCTTGAAGGATTACTTATCCAACTCAGTTGCAAACATCAAAAAGGAGTTGATGGATGTGATTACAGAGCAGCTACAGACGCTGAAAGTGAATACCGCCAGCATATCCAATGTTGCAGGAGCAGGAAGAGATGTGATGCGGTCAAATACTTGGTGTGGTAAGTGTCATCAAGCAGGCCATTTAGCCACTGAATGTACACGAAAACCAACCATTCCTGGAGCCTTCTGTTCCTACTGTTTGCGGAAGAACCATACAGAGGACATTTGCTCTCTGAAGGAGATGCATGATAGGAGAAGGAAGGAAGAAGACGCAAGATTCAACTTGTTGGAATCCAAAATGACAACACAAGATATTGGACCCAAGCCTAGAGAGTTTGGTCCTAATTTCGGACCCAGAAGATTTCCCTCTCAAAGTTACAGAGGAAGACAGTCTGGCGGTGGTCAGAGATCAGAAGTGGAATGTTACAGATGCGGAGAAAAGGGACACATCTCACCAAATTGTCCAAATCCTCGAAGGTAAGTGGATTACAAGCCCTTATGCAGTCGATGCAAAGGAGAAGGCCACACTGCAAAAGACTGTCCAAGCCCAGCCCCAGTGAAAAACAGTGCTACTGATAGTCCGGCCAAGGACCAAGAGCCTACCTCCAATTTGGTGGAATTGGAAGTTGCTCCCATCACGCGTGCAAAGCAGAAGGAACCACCTGTCCAGAAAGAAAATAACCCTCTTGCCAGAACAGTGAAGTTCAATCTTCCACCAGAAGAACAGAATAGAACAGAGCCTGACAGTGCTGTACAGAGCCCTACAGTGCCACAGAGAGTTACAGAGACAGGACCAGAGGTCCAGGATATAGAAGAGGAGGACGTGCCACAAGTGGCAGAGGAAGTTCCCATGATGCCTCTGTTGGAAGAAAGAGGGAAAATGAAAATGGGTGTTGCCCCATTCCCTAACCGGTTAGAGAAGCCAGTGGATCCTATTAAGGAATATGATCTGGTCAAAGATCTAGATACCTTTAAACCAAACCTCACATTCCGACAATTATTGATGTTGTCTCCCAGTTGCCGGAAAATGTTCAAAAGTATACTGACAAGAATACGTGGCTTAAGGATTGCTTCCTCAACAGCAACAAAGTCCAATAAGGCTCCAGAGCCTGTAAACGAAGTGGACATAGCTAACACTTTCCTAGATCCGGGTACCCCGAAGACTGGCGTGTGGATAGAAGGCTACTTCATTGCAAATGCACTGATTGATGGAGGTTCATCAGTGAACATTATTACGGATGTTACAATGAAGGATCTAGGCCTACAAGGTGTGCAACCCACCCAATGGCTCATCAGACTGGCGGATCAGAGTAGAATCAAGCCTTTGGGCATTCTCCCATATGTGAAGACTACAGTGGCTGGAAAAGATTATTGGCTAACCTATTTGGTGGTGAAGCCAAACTCTTATGATACATCCTATCCTCTGTTACTAGGCAAACCATGGCTTTTTGAAGCTCGAGCAAGGACGGATTGGTTCAAAGGAACCTTGACCTTGGGTAGAGGACCCAACAAAGTGGTGCTGAAACTGTATGGTTCTCAAAAAGGACATGGATCCACCTCCTTGGAATTATCTTCTGACTCCCCTAATGAGGCTACAGATGGAACATCAGCAGAGGAAGATGCTGTCAAACAGATCCTTCCCAAGAAAACAATGGCACATTCCTTAACAGTGGATATTGTAAGCTGACTTCCAAAAGATGCAAAGCCATTATCAATGGGTGAATACTTCATGCCTGAACCAGGAATGACTTCTGAAATCACTTCTAACAGTGAGATAGAAGCATGGATGTACTGCTCTCCCTGTTACATGGCCATAGCAGAGACAGAGACAGAGGCAGAAGAGGAAACAGAGAATCTGTTCTTCTGTTACAGAGCTCCTACAGAAGCAGAGACAGAAACAGAAGCAGAAGCAGAGACAGAGAGAGAGACAGAAGAGGATGGATATGATATGGACGAAGAAGATTATGAAAGTGAAACGGAAGAGTCTATCCCACCTGAAGAGGATACATTTGAAGAAGAAGTTCCAGAAGCATCAGAAACAGACGAGCTCATGCTATGGGACAGGATGGTGATGGTACCATTTGGTCTGGTAAATGGATCTTCTCATATACAAAATCTTTATAAGAAATGGATTAAGAAGAACAAACCGTCTTTTAGCAGTAGCTCATGCCGTCCTAACCCATCCTTGCCGAAGAAAGATGATGATGATGCACCGTGCCAACAAGCACTTATCCCACAAACCCAACAGGCATCAGAGGGTCCCTGTTATGTGACGTTCCTGGATGTGTCATCTTCAGAAGAGGAGTCTTCAAGTCAAGAGGTAATTAATCTTGAAACCAAACCCGAAACGGCTCTAATCCCATTTCAACATCTTAAGGAGCAACCTAAGTCTCCACCAAAAGAAGAAGTTGGTTCTAGTGGGACATCAGAAGAGGACACCACTCCCTTGAAGGAGTCGGAACTGTATCCAGAAGCAGTCCGTGGGACCTTCATCCGCAAAGTAGAAGGTGAAAGGCAGTTAACTTTTGTGGATGCAGAAGGCATTGAACGCCACTTGAAGGTGGGTAGCAGTCTCCCAGAAGAGGAGTTGTCAACCTTGTACAACTTGTTGAAAGAGAATTTGGACGTGTTTGCATGGTCTTACAAAGACCTAAAGGGGATTGATCCCACAATATGTCAACATCATATTGACTTGGAGCCTGATGCCAAGCCAGTACGGCAATGACAGAGGCGAATGAACCCGAATTATTCCACATTGGTGAAAGCGGAGCTGCTGAAGCTTCTGGAAGCCGAGTTCATCTATCCAGTGGCAAATAGTGAATGGGTTTCACCCATCGTGGTTGTACCCAAGAAGAATGGCAAATTGCGAATATGTGTGGATTTCCGAAAGCTTAATTCCAAGACAAAGAAGGATCACTTTCCTATCCCTTTCACAGACCAACTGTTGGACACAGTGGCAGGACATGAGCTTTATTCCCTTCTGGATGGATTCAGTGGATACAACCAAGTCCAAATCGCAGAGGAAGACCAATCCAAAACAACCTTCACCACAGAATGGGGGACCTACGCTTACCGAGTGATGCCATTTGGACTCTGCAATGCCCCTGCTACTTTCCAGCGAGTCATGATGGCCGCATTTCAAAATCATCTGCACGATTTCATTGAGGTATATTTGGATGACTTCTGTGTCTATAGTTTGATCCGTGAACATTGGGAACACCTGGAACAATGCTTTGACCGATGCCGGGAGTATGGGATTTCCCTCAACCCCGACAAATGCATCTTTGGGGTCTCTTCTGGAGTTCTGTTGGGCCACATTGTCTCTGCACAAGGGATATCAACAGACCCTACAAAGATCGAAAAGATTGCAGCTCTGACAGCACCCACCAAACAGTTGAGGGGATTCCTAGGCCATGTGGGTTACTACAAAAGGTTCATAGCTCATTTCGCAACAAAGGCAACCTCCTTGCACAAGCTTTTGAGGAAAGATGCAGAGTTTACTTGGACGGAAGAATGTGACAAAGCCTTCCACGCTCTGAAGCAGTGTCTGATAGAAGCACCCATTCTGCAACCTCTTGATTGGACGAAAGAGTTCCATGTACACACTGATGCATCAATTGAAGGCTTAGGTGCTGTCCTTTGCCAAAAGGGCTCCTCGAAGCTGGATCAACCGATCTATTATGCAAGTCTAAAATTCACTGATAGGGAACGGAACTATACAGTGACAGAGCTGGAGTGCTTGGCAATGGTGTTTGCCCTAGAGAAGTTCCGCCATTACCTCCTATCCACCCACTTTAAATTTTATGTGGATCATGAGGCCCTGTCCTTCTTGATGAACAAAGCAGATGTGAAAGGACGAATGATGAGATGGCTCCTTCTATTTCAGGAGTTCGACTTTGAGGTGATTACTAAGCCTGGTCGTTCCCATGTTCTGGCTGATCATCTGTCGTGTATCCCACAAACTGCAGACGAGGAGCAGGATGATCCAGACCTCCCTGATGCTTCCCTATTCCTGGTAGAAACTGTAACTCCCTGGTATGCAGACATTGCCAATCTGCTGGCAACCCAACAATATCCTCCTGGCATTTCTAGTCGGGAAAGGAAGAAGCTTATGCTAGAATCAGCCCCCTACACCCTGCTAGGCGGTGCATTGTACAAGAAAGGCAAAGATGAAGTGTTCAGAAGATGTATTGCAGGAAATGAGATTGGGATTGTTCTGAAGGCTTGCCATGATGAGCCATGTGGAGGTCACTTTGCAGGAGAAGCTACAGCCAGGAAGGCTCTGCTAGCAGGATACTGGTGGCCTACCATTCATAAGGATGCCTATGATTACTGTAAAAGATGTGATGCTTGTCAAAGAATGGGGAAACCCACCAAGACAAGTGCCATGCCACTGCAGCCTATCCTTCCATTGAAGCCGTTTGAGAAGTGGGGCATCGACTTCATAGGTCCGATCGATCCTCCTACCAGAAGGAAACAGAACCGATACATCCTCGTATGTACGGATTATGTTATAAAGTGGTGTGAAGCTAAAGCCCTAAAGCGGGACGATGGTAACAGCGTGGCCCTGTTCATGTACGAGAATATCATCACCCGTTTTGGCAGTCCCTTAGAGCTGGTAAGTAATAGAGGCACTCATTTCCTTAATAAAGTCATGGAAGAGTTGATAGAGTTGTATAAGATCCGCCATCGCAAGTCCACTCCTTATTACCCCAGAGCCAACGGCCAAGTCGAAGTCACCAATCGCATCCTCTGTTCAATTCTGACAAGAACGATTGCCGCACATCGTCGTGATTGGGATGATCGACTTATAGAGGCCCTCTGGGCGTATAGAACCTCCCATAAAGCAGCAACAGGACAGACACCCTTCCAGCTGGTATATGGTACAGAAGCTGTTTTTCCTGTTGAACTCTAATTACCCTCTTTGAGAGTGGCTATCAAAGAGCGTTTGGGGGACAATGATTCACTGCAACGCCGTCTCCTGCACTTGGAATGTTTGGACGAAATTCGTAGGATGGCTCTCCAGTGCATGGAAGCCACGCAAGCTCGACGCAAGGCTTACCATGACAGCTTCATCAAGCACAAGGCGTTCAAAGAAGGTGATTTGGTCCTAGACTATGATTCACGATTTGGCAAGTTTCTTGGCAAGCTCCAGCAGCGATGGATGGGCCCCTATAAGGTACTTGCCGTCAACCCTAATGGCTCTGTCCAAGTGCAGACCGTTGATGCCTCTGATGATCCCTTTCTGATCAATGGATATCGCCTGAAGAAGTACTTCCCTCCTTGGGGATCTTGACAATTATGGACACTTGATCCTTTCCCTCGTTGGTGCGGCACTGTACTTCTTTTGATGCTACTTCTGATAGCCGTTCTTCAGTCAGTCCAGATGAAATGGATGCAACCCTTTGTCCCCTCAAACCCCCCTTCCAGCCTTGATCTCTTATCCTCTATTTTCCACCAGCGACAGTGGCGAGGTTGGTCTCAACTGGTCTTTCTACTATTCCCTTGCTCAATTCGAAAAAAAAAAAGAGAAAAAAAATACACATATCGGTCATGGGAGAAAAGGACTTAGGTCCCTGTCATGCCGACCTATTCTTCGAGAAAAGGTGGAAACACCCTCGGGAATAGGAAAAAACAAGAAAAAGAAAAAGAGAGAAACAAAAGAAAAACAAATCTGTTATGAGAGAAAAGGAAGCAATTCCCTGTCATAGCAGGCCTCGTTCCAAGAAAAGGTGGTAAACACCCTTGGACGGGAAGCTGGCTGTGGAAAAGGTGGCAACACCCAACAGTCCAGAAAGTGGTTCATTAATTGATATCCCCAGGATCCAATTCCGAAGCTACCTCCCTTGGTACGCTGTGTCATGGGTCTCTCTGCAAAGCGTCTACTTGTCCTCTAGCAGACGACATGTTCATATCCAATACAATATTCGATTTGATGGCTACCTCCCTGGGTACGCCTCTTCAACAACTGATGACGCGATCTTCATCGACAAACAATAGAGTGACGTGAGCTTTTATCCTAACCGGATGGGGAAGTGAGTATGGTTGCCCTCCTGTATCTATCAACAGAGCGTGAGACAGAGGGTGGGCCGAGAGACCAGTCTTTTCCCTTCAAATCAAATGAGAGGTGAGTAGTGTGAATGAAGTGTTGCACCCACGGGATGGGCCTCTTAATGCACAAAGCACAATTCGTTCTGTGCAGTGCACCATAAGGCTCCCTGGCCTTCCTTCTCGCACCGTATGCCGGCACAGGGCAGGATGCACCGTTGCACCATCAAATGCACACAAGGCATACAATCTTTGCACAAATGACTGTGAGGATTACATCAATGGGTTTCAAGAAAAGGCTGCCCTCCTGTATCTATCAACCGAGAGTGAGACAGAGGGTGGGCTGAGTGTGACTGGAGTTTCTTCAATCAAATATCGAGAGGTGAGATTGAGGGACGTTACGACACTTGGAGTCAGGTATGTTCCAGTTTCCCTGTGCACCCACGGGATGGGTCTTTGCCCTCATCACAAGACACATCACCCTGTTCTGTACATTGCACTGTAAGGCTCCCTTGCCTTCCTCCTTGCACTTATGCCAGACGGGTTGGACGCACTAATGCACCATCAACTGTGCACCCTGGCATACAACTCTCTGCACCATTTCCTTGTCGATTCCTCAACCGGGTATGAGATATGGGGTTCCATCATTCTTCTTCGAGTGATATTAGTCATGGGGCGAGTGACTGCGAGTTGAGTGTAGTATCCCTCATCATCGACGGATTTCCTGCGATTCCTTCAACCAGCTACCTCCCTGGGTATTGCTACATGGTCCCTGCCATGAAGGACGTGCGCTGTAAAGATGCCTTGGTACCTCCTGCAGTCGACAACAACCCTGGATGTGCCATTGACACTCACCCTTGCTTCTTGACGAAATGGGCCAAGTTTTTCTAACCCTCCCACTTTGGTTTCTTCGTGACGGTCATGTTTTAAGTGTGGGGACTTTAGTGGATGGTCTGTGGCGTGGTCCTAGGTCCCTGTTGCTCGGTTAACCCTATCCGTTAAGGTCTTAAGTGTGGGGACGTGTCCCTGCGCGTCTACATTGCATATCCTCTGCATATGCCTTACCCTGCTCATGCATGTATGCCATGACTTGCTGTTACCCTAATGGGGTCCCTTCCCACCCACCCGTTCATTTTCCACCCACCCTTGGGGCTGTTCCCTTGCAGTTTTCCTTCATTCCCTGATTTTGAGGTCCTACTATGTGAATGTATCCTACGTTCACTGAAGTCCAAATCCAACCTTATAGCCCTGTTCCTCCCTTTGCATTGACCATTTTTCCTTCTTACCTACCCCTGTTCCGGTGCACGGTTTTTGCGTTATTAATTTTTGACACATTTTGCGCAAATTCGCCGGTTTTCCATGTGATCGTGCTTTTCTTGCTTCGGAACCGTGATTTGACATCATAGCCCTGACAACCACTTTCCCCCTGATATTTTTCCTTTTTACGCCCTGTCATTCCGATACACAGTTTCTCCATTATTAATTTTCCGGTTTTTTACGACCTTTTTGTGAGTCTTTTTGACATTTTTCCATGTGAACCTGTCCTGTTTGCATCGGAATTCCAATTTGATTTGACACTCGTGTCCCTTGTGTCTTCCCTCACCTTTTTCCTTTTTCCTCCACCCTTTTTCAACTTTCGGATTTTTACGTATTAATTTTTAAATCAGTTTTTTGGAGTATTTTTGGAGTTTTTCGCATGTGAACCCCTCCTACTTCCACCGGAACTGCGGTTTAACGTGCTAACCCCGTGCCACTCCTTCCTGCGGACATTTTTCCTTCTTACTGCATGTCATTTCGACGCACGGTTCGTCCGATATTAATTTCCGATCCCATTTTTGGGTATGTTTTTTGGGTTTTTTCCACGTGAACGTATCTTATCTGCGTCGGAACTCTGTGTTGATGTGATAGGATTGTCGAGCACATCTTTCTGCACAGTTTTCCTTTTTCTTGAACCTCGTTCCGATGCACGGATCTTTCTATATTAACTTTTAATTGCGTTTTTTGGTTCATTTTTTGTGTTTTTTGCATGTGACCGCCCTTTACCCCTCCCGGAACCTCCGTCATATATTTTCCTTGTTTTCCCCTGTCGTCGTGCCCACTTTTTGTTTTTACGATATTTCGGTTTGACGTCCGAATTGGGAGATATTAATTTTTCTTTAATTTTACGTGTTTTCGTACGACTCGTCCCACGCGTGAACGCGCCCGTTTTTGATTTTACGCGTCTTAACGCGCCTCCACGTGCCTCGTCGCGGCGTTCCGGTGCCTTTCTCTCCCGTCACTGCAAATTTTTTTACCCCCGCCCTGCGCATGCGCACGGGACAGGGGCGTCTCACCTTTCCCTCTCTTTTCTTTCTTTTAATTAATTAATTTAATTTTTCATTTTATTGATTTATTTCAAGAAAATCACCCTCCCAACGGGCAACTCCCCCCCCCCCCCCCCCCCCAATCCCAACCACCATCCCTCTCTCTCTCTTTCCTCTTTCTTCTTCTTCTTCTTCTTCCTCTCTCCTACCCCTCTTTCTCTCTCCCCGACCCTCCTCCACCATCTCCCTCACCCTCTCACCTCCTCCTTCCACCCACCCCATTCCTCCTCCTTCTGCGCCTTTCCCACCTACCCCCCCCCCCATTCACCTCCTCCCTCCACCCACCCCATTCCTCCCGCTCCCTTCCCCTCCCTTTCTTCTTCGTCCCCTCCCTTCACCCCTCTGCCTTCCTTCTTCCCCTCCCTCCCCTCCTCGGGCCCCCCAGCGGCCGCCTTCCTCTCCACAGACGGTCTTCCTCTCTTCCAACCGCCGCCGCCCGCCCCACAGAAGTTGCTCCCCTTCGCGCCGCCCGCCGTTTGACGACGCGCCGCCCGTCGTTTGACGCCCCGCCGCCGCCCTGGTGTCGCATGCTTCCGCCGCCACGCTCACAGCCGTTCGCCCGGACCACTGGTCGCCTACAGGCCGGGACGTCGTCCGCCCCGCCGCGCCACAGAGTCGACGTCGTCCGCCCCGCCAGCTCGCCGTCGCCGTCCGTCACCGCCACGCAGACGTCGCCCGCCAGCTCGCCGTCGCCGCCACGCAGACGCCGCCCGCCGCCGGACGCGCCGCCATCCTCTTCCCCCTTCCTCCTCCTCCTCCTCTTCCACCTCCTCCTCCCTCACTACCCTCAGGTTAGTTCCACTAACCTAACCATTGTTAACTAACCTAACATTAGTTATACTAATTAACCCTAGTTAGTTACCACTAACCTAACCTACCCCATTAACCTAACCCTAACCCTAGTTAGTTACCACTAACCTAACCTACCCCATTAACCTAACCCTAACCCTAACCCACCTTAGGTTAACTAACCCCGTTTAGGTTAGTCTCCATTGACTTAGTCCCCCCTAACTGACTTATCTAACTTCACCTAGACTAACCTAATTCCATCTGACTAACTTGACTTGGCTTAGTCAGACTAACATGACTTACATAGACTACTAGAACTTAACTGACTTACTTTCAACTTACTTACCAGACTAAGCTGATTTATCCGATTTAATTAATTTATACATTAATTTTCACATCATAAAAATTCAAAAAATTTTCTAAAAAATTCCCTTCGCTTTTTGCCAATTTTTGGGAATTTGTCAGCTGGAAATTTCCAACCCCAAAATTTCTGAAAATTAAATATTTCCCAATTTATCCCCCCAATTACCAACAAATGTAGAAAATTCATTTAAAAATAGTAAAAAAAATTCTAAAAAACTTCTAAAAAAGTCTCCAAAATTCCCCTCACCTCCCCTTGACCATTTTTCATTTATTTTTCACTTTAAAATATTATTATACATGGTACCCCTATTGTTAAAAAAAACACCAAAAAAAAAAACAAACCAACAAACCAACACATGGAAATTAACCTTAACACTCTCTATTTTTTTTTCATACACTCCATTGTGGATATTTCCTCCATATTCATGTGCTATATATCTTGATTTCCTTATTATTATTATTCTTATTATTATTGTTTTAAAAAAAACAAAAAAAAACACAAACAAACCACAAACCAAACAAACAAAAGAAAAAAAAAACAACACACATCCACAAAACATAATAACCTCACAAACAAAAACCAACCATAAATAATCCCAAATTACAAAAATTAAAAAACCAACCAAAAAACACAATCAACACATCCGCTAAGGTGTTGTCTTTGTTGTTTCGTCAGTGGTCTTTACTTTTCCTTTACTGGATTCACTTCTTTTGGGGAACTCTTCCGTGCGCATTTCTGCATTACATATACACCCCTTCCAGGTATTTATTTTATGTGCTTTATTTATTTTCATTTTTTCCCCTTAATCACCAATTAATTATTAATTCGCGCTCAACACACACATATTTTTTAATTAAAATAAACCCGCCATTCACTTAGCACGCGCTACGTGCGCTCAAGAGGTACTTTAATTTTTAAATTACAATGAACCAGTCGTCACATGAGCACGCGCTAGCAAAAAAGCGCTCCACATCACCTTAATTTGTAATCAATGAACTTGCATTTAGGGACCCGGTCTGGGTATCGAAGTCCGGGATTCGAATAAAAGCACCATTTTAACCTAATAATTGGTACTTAAATTTATAAGAAGGAACCGCCGTTTTCTTGCTAAGGTTTATCACCTAATAAAAATTCACCCATTCTTAATAATTTATTAAAATAAACCCTTCATTAAATTAATTCCCCCCTCAATGCACTTCATTCCCCTTTTTAATGAACCGTTTCGTGGGATGGGTATGCGCAGTCCTTAGAGTTATTTTCCATGGTCCAGTCCTGGTTTATCACCGTTGTAGTCTTGATATGTGTTGGATGTGGTATTGTTTTGGTTTACTATCTTTGTTACGGTTATGGGTACGGTATGCAATTTTTTTTCTTTTCTTGCCTGATACGGGGTTCCGGGTGTTTGTCTGATGCATCGCATGAAGCTTTCGGTCGCATATGTCTCAAGGTCATGTCGAATTTTTTCTAGGCTGTGAATTGCTTAGGGTTAGTTGGTCGAGTCACGTTTTCTTGTTTGGTTATTCTCTTATCCTTGGATTTTTGTTTGTTGCTTTGCAGGCATTCTCCTTGATTGTCTATGTTTGTGGTGTGTGTGTAACCATCTGAATGGCGCCTTCTCATGCTCCTCCCCCTATCCAGTACGTCCCACTCGTTAGTAGGGATTACTCTTCCCTACTTACTTTTGAGCCTCTCACGAAGGCGAGACTTGCTACTTTTGTGGCTACTTCTTTTCCCCTGCTTCCAGAGGATCCGTCGTTATGTGATGAGTTTCTGGCCTCTTACAGCAAGAAGACAGGACTAGTCCAGGGAATTTCTATGACTTTGACGCCTCGAGGCTTAGGGAAGGCTCTGTCTCTTCCCTTCAAAGGTGAACCTTTTGTGACCACTCGTCAGCTTTTCTCTAATGAAGAGATTCTGAAGCTGTTGCAAAAGCAGACAAGGGAAATGCTGGATGTTAAGAAGGTGATCAACTCTTCAGGAGTTTCCTTTTCTATGATCACTGATCCCATATGGAAGACGATCTGTCAGTTTCTCCAGGACAGGTTTATGCCTGCCAAAACGCCATCCCAGTACTTGTCCAAAGAGCTTTTCACAGCTTCCAGGATGGTGTTGAAAGGAGTTGCTATTGATTGGAGCACTTACCTCCTCACTAAAATGGATCAGCATTTCGTTAAAGTCACCAGGGGTAATGTTACCAATGTCATATATGGATTATATTTGTCTGCCTTCTTGACCTATTCAAGTTTACCGAAGACTGTGCCTCCACCTCCTCCATCAGATCCCGTTCCTCCTCCTCCCCCTTCAGATGAGTCCGAACCCATTGACATAGAGGATGATGATTCTCCGCCTCCCCTGGTCATACAGCGCAAACGCTTGAAGAGGGTCGCGGATAAAGCTCCTTCCGTACTTCCTTCAGTACCTATCCCTGCTACCTCTGGCAGTGATCTCCCTGGGTATCTCACTTGTAATAACCTGTTCAGAGCACATCGAGAAGGATCATTGGAGATATCAGTTCCCTCCCTGAACAGTCTAGTCTCGGGAGATGCCATTCCTTTCCTTTGTAAAGATATTCAAAGCTCCATTGAATTATCCGTGACAGCCTGTGTTCAACAGCTGTACGCGTCTTTTTATGAAGAACTCATGCAGTCTAAGGACCAGTTGCATAAGGCAACATCTGAGTTAGCTTCTGCTAAGGATACCCTAGCAAATTTATTTAAGCAAATGGAACAGCAAACCCAACTGGTTGCCACCCAAAGCGATGAGATCTCTTCTTTGAAAATCCAGTTACTAGAGGCTCAATCACAGGTTACTAGCCTTTCAGAGGAGAAGGAGAGGATGTCCAAAGAAGCGCAGGAGTTCCAAGCTATCTTAGATGACAAACTTTCAGCTTTACAGATTGCTAATGACACATGGCAAACCAAGCCTCCCAAATCCAGCAGTTGCAAGATCAACTGGCCAAGTCCCGCTCTGTTCCTCCAAGCCCTAATGTTCCCTTGATTCCTTCTCTTTCACAGCAAGACTTGGCTGCTCTTCAGAGACAGGCTACTTTGTGCCCTCTATTCCAAGATAAAGTGGAAAGATTGCAGTCCAGAATGGACTTATTATGGTCTACCTTTGAGCAGTTTCAGGAATATGTTCTACCAGACCATTCTTTCTTTGTCCACTACCACTTACAGAAGTTGGTCTTCTATATGAAGCTTTCCATGATGGATTTACCTCTTCCAGAGGATGGATGGAGTGGGGCTTGGTCTGCTGAGTTGTTGACAGAGGTCGTACGAATGGTGTTTGAAGATTCTGTCACACCAGATACCATGTTGATGTCCTACATGTATCTACGAGGAGACTTGTTAATTCCAGATGAGGTGGATATGGCATGGTATGTGGGGGATGTGGTCTTACAGGCTGTTTTGTATGTCAACCATTTGGAGTTGCGCATAGCTGACATGTTCCAGAGTTATTCCTCCAAAGTGGCTGATTGGCATGATAATTCGTGGCATCCCATGATTGATTCTGTGATCCTAAATCAAAGACAAAACACAGCTCCTACCTCTGCCCAGAGTACTAATCAACTGAGGATGGATCTCTTAGCCTATCTTTCAAAACATAATCCGTTTGATGCTACCTTCTTTGATGCCTATCATAGACGATCTCTCTTAGGACCTTCTGTTCCTACCCTCCTCTATTACCAACAAATGGCTCACCGCTATGCTATATATCTTTCCCTTTGTCAATCTAATTCCACAACTATTTTACCCCTTCTTTTCCAACCTTCATCTTTCCCTCAAATTCCCATTTTTACATACTGTTCCTTTATTGAGGATAGGGTATTTTCCCCTTCTCCACCCTGTCATTCTCCCTCCATTCATGTACCCTCCACATTTCCTATTTATCAGTTAACACCCTTCCTTAGTGATTCCCTCCAACTTTCTGCCACTCATTCTTTAACCTTTTCTTCCTTTTATGATTTTTTCTATCCCTCCCTACATCCACTCTTCCTTATTCCACTACCCTCTCCTAACACTTCTATATCTCAACCACCTCAGTTGGTTAGTGACTGTGACGGGTTTGATAATCAGATTTCTAGAAGACGGGGATGGAGTTCGGATGATTGCCTTACAGGACCTCAGATCAATTGGCCAGTCATTCCAGGAGAATGGACAGCTTCCAGTCAAGCTTATCAGAACTATGTTCATTTTGCTCAGCAGTATTCACAGTCTGCAGATCCTTCAGTGAGATTAACTGCTCACTTTGCTTGGTACCTGGCGTATATGCATAAGCACTCTCATAATGATTCCAAGCCTATTCCAAAGTTGTGCATGAATGTCAATGTGAGCATTGATTCCCAATAGCTGGATATATTGTATTTTCATGCCCTTTGTTTGCCTAGCAGATACTTGGTCTTGTTGGAAAGGATGTGCTGTCTTCAGTTTTTTCAAAATCCTCCCAAAAACTTTGTAGATGAATCCTTGTCTATGGATCGTTTCCGACAACATCAATCTTTCAAGAGGGATCATCTTCATTGATACCTTTCCAATGTATGGTGGATGCTTTTTAATGAAAATCTCTCTTTTTGGAGGAGTCCTTCAGATGGTTGTGTTGTGTATTAGTGTTTGTGTTGTGAGTTCATTTATGTAAAACGAACGTGGTGGTTTCCTATTGGATTGGATTTCGTGTACGAGCTACATTTTGGAGAATTGTGGTAATGGGGTTGTGGTTGGAGAATTGAAGTTGATGCTGATGAAGAAGAAGCAAACTCTTATATCCTTTACAAATTTGTTGTGATTTTTTAGTTTGATAAGAAGTGTTAATGTATAAAGGGCTTTCCTTTCTTTGTATTTTTATATCAGAAACAGGTTATAAGTTGGGGACGTGGTGGATGGATTCTTTTTGAAGAAATATTGACGATCCAAGTTGCGCTTTTCAATGCACTTGTATTCCCTTTTTCCTGGGTCGCGAGGACGCTTCCTTATTAAGTGTGGGGATATGTTGAGTGTTGAAATGACTTGTTTTTTGGCTGATTTTTGTTGTTTTTGAGAGCTGAATGGTTGATTTTATGAGATGATTGATTGGTTTAGAAGTGGTTTGAGAGTGTTTTGGATGATAATGATGGTGTTTTGGAAGTTCATGATGTTTGTTAGTGGTTCTGTGATCTTCTGATAGGTTCTGATTGGTTCTGTATACCTTCTGTTTTGCTCTGTTTTGGTCTGTTTTGTTGTGATTATCTTCTATAAAGAGGGATGGAGTATTGATTTATGAAGATTGAGATATTGTGAAAGTTTATTGAATGGTTTGTGAGAGTTTGGAATGGTTTGAGAATGAGTTATGAGGTTTTGATGACCTTCTGTAACCTTCTGTAGGTCTTCTGTAGAGCTTCTGTTTCTGTTCTGTTCTGTTCTGTACTGTAGCTGTTCTGGTACTGTTCTGTGACTGTTCTGTATGCTTCTGTATGTGTTCTGATGGATGAGAGTGTAGCTTGGGGAAGTTTTCTAACCTTGGAAAGAGGTGAATACAAGTGCAAAAGAGCTGGAAGAAGTGAAAGAAGTAGCTGCTGAAGACTCAATAGAAGACTAGAGTGAAGTGACAGTAGTGAGCTATGAAAAGACACTGTAGTGGCTCTGGTGACTTTTCATATCAGACATACCTTTTGGGAGGGGTATCCACGGCCTAAGAGGGATTATTGAAAGTGATTTTGAGAGATTGTAGTGAGGATATGATGTATTATTGATGGAGTGAGAGAGAGAGAGTCAGAGATAGCCAATTCTACTGAAACAGAGTGATTGTATATGAGAGATTGAGAGAGAAGACTATGAAGATATTAAAGATGAATACTATGTGATGTGATTCCATTAAAAGATGGTGTATTCTTTTGCTTTCTTTGTTCTATTGATGGATTTTGTGAAGATGTTGAAGAATATGGTTGATTCTATCAAATCCGTGGGAGATCTACATGATGCTGCATGAAGATTTGTTGTGCCTGGTGTTCTTTTCTTCATTGTGATCATATGAAACATGATAAACAAGCTTGTTGATGTTACAAGATAGATTTTCTTGCAAGAGAATTCCCTTTTCCTTGGTGTTGAAATGACTTGTTTTTTGGCTGATTTTTGTTGTTTTTGAGAGCTGAATGGTTGATTTTATGAGATGATTGATTGGTTTAGAAGTGGTTTGAGAGTGTTTTGGATGATAATGATGGTGTTTTGGAAGTTCATGATGTTTGTTAGTGGTTTTGTGATCTTCTGATAGGTTCTGATTGGTTCTGTATACCTTCTGTTTTGGTCTGTTTTGTTGTGATTATCTTCTATAAAGAGGGATGGAGTATTGATTTATGAAGATTGAGATATTGTGAAAGTTTATTGAATGGTTTGTGAGAGTTTGGAATGGTTTGAGAATGAGTTATGAGGTTTTGATGACCTTCTGTAACCTTCTGTAGGTCTTCTGTAGAGCTTCTGTTTCTGTTCTGTTCTGTTCTGCACTGTAGCTGTTCTGGTACTGTTCTGTGATTGTTCTGTATGCTTCTGTATGTGTTCTGATGGATGAGAGTGTAGCTTGGGGAAGTTTTCTAACCTTGGAAAGAGGTGAATACAAGTGCAAAAGAGCTGGAAGAAGTGAAAGAAGTAGCTGCTGAAGACTCAAGAGAAGACTAGAGTGAAGTGACAGTAGTGAGCTATGAAAAGACACTGTAGTGGCTCTGGTGACTTTTCATATCAGACATACCTTTTGGGAGGGGTATCCACGACCTAAGAGGGATTATTGAAAGTGATTTTGAGAGATTGTAGTGAGGATATGATGTATTATTGATGGAGTGAGAGAGAGAGAGTCAGAGATAGCCAATTCTACTGAAACAGAGTGATTGTATATGAGAGATTGAGAGAGAAGACTATGAAGATATTAAAGATGAATACTATGTGATGTGATTCCATTAAAAGATGGTGTATTCTTTTGCTTTCTTTGTTCTATTGATGGATTTTGTGAAGATGTTGAAGAATATGGTTGATTCTATCAAATCCGTGGGAGATCTACATGATGCTGCATGAAGATTTGTTGTGCCTGGTGTTCTTTTCTTCATTGTGATCATATGAAACATGATAAACAAGCTTGTTGATGTTACAAGATAGATTTTCTTGCAAGAGAATTCCCTTTTCCTTGGTGTTGAAATGACTTGTTTTTTGGCTGATTTTTGTTGTTTTTGAGAGCTGAATGGTTGATTTTATGAGATGATTGATTGGTTTAGAAGTGGTTTGAGAGTGTTTTGGATGATAATGATGGTGTTTTGGAAGTTCATGATGTTTGTTAGTGGTTTTGTGATCTTCTGATAGGTTCTGATTGGTTCTGTATACCTTCTGTTTTGGTCTGTTTTGTTGTGATTATCTTCTATAAAGAGGGATGGAGTATTGATTGATGAAGATTGAGATATTGTGAAAGTTTATTGAATGGTTTGTGAGAGTTTGGAATGGTTTGAGAATGAGTTATGAGGTTTTGATGACCTTATGTAACCTTCTGTAGGTCTTCTGTAGAGCTTCTGTTTCTGTTCTGTTCTGTTCTGCACTGTAGCTGTTCTGGTACTGTTCTGTGACTGTTCTGTATGCTTCTGTATGTGTTCTGATGGATGAGAGTGTAGCTTGGGGAAGTTTTCTAACCTTGGAAAGAGGTGAATACAAGTGCAAAAGAGCTGGAAGAAGTGAAAGAAGTAGCTGCTGAAGACTCAATAGAAGACTAGAGTGAAGTGACAGTAGTGAGCTATGAAAAGACACTGTAGTGGCTCTGGTGACTTTTCATATCAGACATACCTTTTGGGAGGGGTATCCACGGCCTAAGAGGGATTATTGAAAGTGATTTTGAGAGATTGTAGTGAGGATATGATGTATTATTGATGGAGTGAGAGAGAGAGAGAGTCAGAGATAGCCAATTCTACTGAAACAGAGTGATTGTATATGAGAGATTGAGAGAGAAGACTATGAAGATATTAAAGATGAATACTATGTGATGTGATTCCATTAAAAGATGGTGTATTCTTTTGCTTTCTTTGTTCTATTGATGGATTTTGTGAAGATGTTGAAGAATATGGTTGATTCTATCAAATCCGTGGGAGATCTACATGATGCTGCATGAAGATTTGTTGTGCCTGGTGTTCTTTTCTTCACTGTGATCATATGAAACATGATAAACAAGCTTGTTGATGTTACAAGATAGATTTTCTTGCAAGAGAATTCCCTTTTCCTTGGTGTTCCTGATTTTCGTATGATTTCACGTCTTGTTGTCACGTGTGTTTGCGCGTGCACGCCTCTGTTTTCATCTTTTGACGCGTCTGTCATGTCGTTATCTACCCGCACGTGTGCTTGGACACCCTCTTGTTTGCCGCAACACATATTTCTTTACCCCTACCCTGCACATGCATGTCCCTTATCTCTTTTTTTTTCCATGATATTAGTATTTGGCTTTTCTATACTTTACAGAAGGCCAAATGTTACCTAGTCACCCTATTGTTTTCACTCGTTAATTTTTTTGTTCTACATATTGCTTGGACAAGGACTTATACGCTTTAGACCTTTGTGGGTGTCCACATGCCGCCAGGTTTTTCTCTTTTCCTCCTTCACATGCACATTAACACACAAATAATTGTAAATAAGAATCGCCCAACCACTGCACCCACCAAATTAACACAATACACTTTCCTAATTTTGTAACTAAAATGAACCCAATCGTTAATTGTAAAAGGAACCCCCGCCGTTGCACACACACTTTGGCACAATAACCCACCTATTTTTCTGAAATTAATCCACAGCACATGCATATATGCGCTACAGACACAATTAGTTTGTAATTAATAATGAATCCCCCAAAGTCACGCATACATGCGCTTTGCGCCAAAGATCATGTAATTTCTAAAAATGAATTGCATTAGTAGAGACCCCCAGTCCCCAGTCAACCCAGTCAGGTCAAAATGAGTGGGGTTGGGCTTGGGGAAGTCTAGTCTGGTCCTCTTTGTTCTCCTAATTCTTTTTCCTGATATTTTTCTTAGTGGTGGCTTGTTTGGGTTTTGTAGGAATTTTCCTATTTTTATTGGTTGTGTGTGTGGATATCCTATGTAGTCTGAATGGCATCTTCCTCTACTCCCCCGATTGTGATCCAGCATGTGCCATTATCAGTGCATAACTATTTCCTTCTCTTGGAAGTAGATTGTATTCATCGTGCTGGTCTCCATTTATTTGTAGCGCTTAAGTTTCCAGCAGTGCAAAAGCTCTGCTACTCTTTCCTAGAGTCATACCCATTTGGTCTATGACAAACTCTTCTACCTCTCCACTGCCAATATCAGTGAAGCGCTATGTCTGCCTCTTTCAACTTCCTTTGTACCCAGTGGCAATCAATTATTGGCTGCTGAGGAGATCCTTTCACTTCTTCAAAAGGAGACATCTATCGCTTTTGTGTCCAGCAAAGTCATTACACTTCTAGGGTTTCTATTGCTTATATCTCCTCTTCGATGTGGAAGCAACTATGCCGATTCCTCCAAGATAGATTCATGTCTGGAAAGCTTGCTTCCAAATGTCTATCAAGGGAGCTTTTCCTTGCATCTGTTCGGATCCTTGAGGAAGCCAAGTTTAATTGGGCCGCATTCATGCTAGCCAAGATGGATTAACATTTTCAAAGAGTCAGAAATAGTCAAGGCAATAATGTTTCTTATGGTGTTTTTCTTCAAAAATTTATTACTTTTGCCCCTCCTCCTGGTGGTGTGCCAGTGGTGGTTGATCCTGCTCCTCTTCCAAAGAAGCCTCAACCTTCTGTTCCATCTCCTCCTCCATTACAGTCGAATTAAGATACAGAGGATGAGCCCCCTCCTAGATTTTTTCGAACTAAACGCACACGTACCACAGGGATGCCTAGTCCCTCTTCAACTTCAGTTGCAGATTCTCCTATACAGGGCACTATCCCTCCTGTTTCTAGCAGTTCCCTCCATTCTTGTCTTGTCCTAACTTATTTGATGCTCAAAGGGATGGATAGCTAGATCAACAGATTCCCTCTTCCTTACAGACAATGCTAGCTGGACCTCTGCTTTCCCTGTTGATTTTCGGTGTCCAATCTACATTGGAGACTTTCCTTACTTCCTATCTTCAGTCTATTTACACAGGGGTTTATAATTCATTGCAAGACAAAGTTGATTCCCTAACAAGTCAGTTGAGCAAAGCTTTGGTGGACTTAGTATCTGAAAAAGCTACCCTCGATGGCATTCATATACAAATGACGAAATCTACTACTTTGATGGATTCTAAGCAAGCCCAAATTAAGAAATTAGAAACTAAGGTAGCTACCTTAGAAGCTGAGAATGTGTCTTTAATTAAAGAAAAGAATGTAGCTCTTGAGGACATGATAGAGTCAGCTCGTAAGTTGGGTACTTGTGAGGGTCAATTTCAGCATTCCCAAGACACTATTGAATCCCAGAAGAAGCTTATTGAAGAGCTGAACCGGAAAATTGCTACTCTCTCTATTCCTACTCCAGCTCCTATAGTTTCTTGTATCTTATCTTCTAAAGAGGAGCTTGACCAATTGCAGCAGAAGGCTAAGCTATATGATGGGTTTTCTGCTAAGGTCGAACGTCTTTAGCAACAAATGAATTGTGTGCATGATGCCTTTACTTGCTATGCTGAATTGGTGTCACCTCCTCTCTCCTTTTGGATTAAGTATAATCAGCAAAGGTTTTGCCTTATACATTTCCTTAAGCAATGTGGATTTGGAACCTCCAGAAGATGGGTGGTCAAATCTATGGTCTGCAAATTTGCTGAGAGTTGTCAGATTCGTGGATGAGCTAGTTTCAAATGAAACCTAGTTATTATCTTTTATGTATCTCACAGGACATTTGCAAATTTCCTGATGAGGAGGATCTGAATGTTTATGTGGGGGATGTGATTTTCCAAGCAGTCATGTATGTTCATTTAGTGGAGCTCTTATTAGCAGAAATCTTAAGAACTTATCATCAACAGACGTCCTGGTGTAGAGGGCATGCTTCGCATCCACCTTTGAAGGATGATGCTCTAGAACCTCATGGTTTATGGAGTGCCTTTCATAAATCTAATATCCAACCATTGCAAAATCAATTGTTGAGCTATATTGCTAATCATCCATTTTTTAATGGTTCCTTTTTCTAGGCTCTTAATTTTCGTTGTTCTATTTACCCATTGGATCCTACTGAACTTCTTTCCTATTCTCTCATGTCCTATTGCTTTCCTTTGTATGTTTCCCTTCTTTCTTCTAGCTCTGATACTATTCCTCTTTTATCATTTACTCCTTCTGGATTCCCTCATATTCCTGTTTTTACAATTTGTCCTTTTATTGTTGATCCTACAACGTCTCCTACTCCTTCTGAAACTTCTCATATGATTCCTCCTATTCCTTCTATTTTCTCAATGGAATCCTTTTAAACATTTTTTTTTAATTCTCCATCTTTTTCATCTTCCTTATCCCTTCACTTACCTTCATTTTATGATTTGTCTTATCCACCTTTGCAATGTTCCCCTCTTATTCCATTACCATCTCCATCTGATTATATTAACCTTCCTCCTAAATCAGTGTTGGATATACCTAGATATGACAATGACATTATCTTCGTCGAAGGCAATGGACGTTGCATGATTCTTTGACAAGACTTGGCCTCTTATTCCAGGGTGCTAGGAGACGTATGCTACATGTTCAACTTCTTATAACACAATCTCCCAATTCCCATTTTTTGAATACTAAAAATGTGGCACCTGGATAACATGCCCATAAGTTTCTCAAAACCATATTATGTGACCTATCATTGGAAAGCGCTTGAAAAATGGAATCTATTGAGCTATAGAGCGCTCGATTTGGAGTTATAGTATTCAAGTTATGACAAATCCAAATATTTGACCATGTGTCCCAAACTTATGGGAAATTCCCATATTTTCCAATATGGTGTTTTATCTTCATTTTGCTCGGGTGCATGTTCATTATGAGGATACTTCTATATGCCTTGCTACTCACTTTTGTTGGTGTCTTGCTTTCATGCATTAGCAGTCTCATCTAAATACTCAGAAGAGTATCCCACAATTAATTATAAATCCAAACGTGGACATGATTGTTGCTCAAATGGATGTCCTATATTACTTTGCACAGGTTTTCCCTACCAAGTTCATTATCTTATTGGAAAGGATGTGTTATCTACAGTTCGTACAGAATGTACCTCAGTATTTTGTAGATGAGAATAAAGCTTTGGAGTGTCTCAAGCTTAGCATGTAGTTTAAAAAGAAATATATTTGTCCTACTTCGAAGTCAATCATTTTCTTGGTTGTATCATCTTTTTTTAAGTGAAAAAAAAATTCTTTGCTCTCCATTTTTTTGGGGGCATATGCCATTCGGACTACCTGGTATTGTGTTTGTACGAGTTTCTTGTATGTTATGTTATGTATGTGTGATGTATTATCCTTCTTTTGTGGAGTTGAAGAAGAAGATGGACCTAATTGAGAAGTTAATGGATGGTGGTTCGTGATTCTATCTGATTGACGGATGGAAGAAAACTCTTATATCCTTTACAAATTTGTCAAGATTTTATGTTGTTTATAAGATGTGTTCATAGATAAAGGGTTTTCATTTCGTTGTATTCTTTATAATATGTAGGTTATAAGTTGGGGCCATGGTTGGATGGTTTATTGAAGATGCTAAAGAAGATCGACTTGAGCTCTTTGATGAACTTATATTCTCTTTTCTTAGGTCACGAGGATGCTCCCTTATTAAGTATGGGAATATGTTGAATGCTGAAATGATTTGTTTTTTGGTTGATTTTTGTTATTTTTGTGGGTTGAATGGTTGATTTTACATGATGATTGAATGGTTTGAGAGTTTTTTGGATAGGATGGAATGGTCTTGATAAGCTCATGATGTTTTTCAGTAGAGATATGAGGATTTGTGATGTTCTATTAGGATTCTGTTGAGATTTTGTTTGGTTCTGATAGCTTCTATTTTACTTCTTTTTTTATTATGTTTTTCTTTTGTATGGAAGCATGGAGTAATGATTGATGAAGTTTGAGGTTATTTGAAAGCTCATTTTTATGGTTTTTGATGGTTTGGAATAGTTTTAGTATGAGTTATGTGGTTCTGATGCTTTTTGTTGACCTTCTGTAACCCTCTATTGAGCTTCTGTAGAGCCTCTGTTTATATTATGTTCTAATCTGTATGCCTCTATAAGTGTTCTATGGAATATATGTGTGACTTTGAGAAAGTTTTCTAGCCTTGGAGTGATTTTGAAGCTATATGGCTCATAAAAAGGTAATGGATTCATCTCCATTGAAGTTATTATTAGAATCTTTCAATGAAGTTACAGATGGCACATCAATAGAAGAAGAAGCTATCACTCAAATCTTTCCTAGGACAATAGAGACACGGTCCTTGATACTGGGTATTATAAGCCAACTTCCAAAGGAAGTGAATTCATGGCAACAGTGGAGCTCTTGGCCAATCCTAGAGTTATCTTTGAAATTAGTTCTGACACAAAAATAGAAGCATGTATGTATCACCCGCCATGTTACATGGCAACAGTGGAGCTCTTGGAAGCTAAGTTCATTTACCCTATGATGGTGGCCAATAGTGAGTTGTTTTCACCTACCATGGTCATGCTCAAGAAGAATTATAAGCTTCACATATGTGTGGAATTTTGCAAATAAAATTCCAAAACTAAGAAAGATGACATCACTATTCCTTTCACAGACTAGTTGTTGGAGAGCAGGCTCAACAAGCTCTATTCATTGTTAGATAGATTCAGTGCATATAATCAAGTGTAGATTGTTGAGGATGACCAGTCCAATACAACTTTTACCGCAAAATGGGGAACCTATGCCTACAGGATAATGTCATTTGGGATATGGAACATCCCTACCACATTCCAGATAGTGATAATGGTTACATTCCAAAATCATATGCATGATTTCATGGAGGTATATTTAGGTGATTTATGTGTGTTCAGTAGTTTGCTCTACAAACAATGGGAACACCTATAGCAATGTCTTAATGCTATATTGAACAATTTGAAAATTCTCATATATTTTGGTACTTTCCAATATAGTTAATATTATTTGGCCACACGATCAAATCTTGTCCCCTTACTTGAAAGTGGATTCTACCCTAATTGCCATATAGGTTGCCTTTCCTAATCCCACTTTGAAGCATGGGTTAAGATTTAGCCACATAGCCAAATCTTTACCCCTTATTTAAAAGTGGAACTTGGGAGATTCCCAAATTATCTAATATAGTATTATTTGATCAATGTCGAGAGTATGTGATCTCTCTCAACCCAGACAAATATATATTTGGAGCTTCCTCAAGCATCCTATTGGGCCTTATTGTTTTTGCACAGGGGAGAAGATTGCCACCTTAACTTTAGCAACTAACCTCAAATAGTTAAGGGGATTTCTTGGTCACATAGGTAGCTCCCCTGCATAAGCTCCTAAGAAAAGATATTGAGTTTAACTAGATAAATGACTATGAAGAAGCCTTTAATACCTTTAAGCAATGCCTCATCAGAGCACCTATCCTAAATTTTCTGATTGGATGAAGGATTTCCACGTACACACTGATGCATCTATCAAAGGGCTAGGCATTGTACTGTGCCAAAAGGGCTACCAAAACCAGTGTCATGCCATTGCAACCCATCCTTACCCTAGAGCCATTCAAGAAGTGAGGTATTGACTTCATGGGCCCCATTGACCCTCCAACCAAAAGGAAACATAACAAATACATTCTGGTATATACTAATTATGTGATGAAGTGGTGTGAAGCCAAAGCTCTCAAGCATGATGGCTGTAATAGCATGGCTTTATTCTTGTATGAGAATATTATTATCCACTTTGACACTCCCTTAAAGCGAGTTAATTTGACAAAGACACTTACTTTCTAAGCAAAATCATGGAAGAGCTAATAGAGATCTATAAGATCCACCATCATAAGTCCACACCCTACTATCCTAGAGCCAACGATCAAGTTAAAGTCACTGATTACATCCTCTATTTGATCCTAACAAGGAAAATTGGCGTATGTCATCATGATTGGGATGATCGACTTACAAAAGCCCTCTGGGCATATAGAATCTCCCATAAGAACACAACAGGTCGACACCTTTCTAGTTGGTCTATGGTACAAAAGCCATATTTTTTATTAAGCTACAATTGCTCTCTTTGAGAGTGGCTATCATCAAACGATTGGGAGCTGTAGAGTCCATGCAGTATCGTCTCTTGCACTTAGAATATCTAGACAAGATTTGTAGGATGGCCTTACAATGCATGGAAGCCATATAGGCCTGATGCAAAGTCTACCATGATAGCTTCATCAAATAGAAAGAATTCAAAGAAGGTGATCTCATCCTTGCCTATGATTTGCACACTGGCAAGTTCCCTAGAAAGATCTAATAGTGTTGGATGGGCCCTTTATGTTGAGAAAAGCAAATGATGCTTGCCCATAGAGGCTAGATGTATGTCCTGAAGAGGCTAGAAAATAGACAAATGATATATGCTCTAGGAAGAGATGTTCAAAGTCTCATATGCACCGTGAGGAGAGTGGTACTATCCAAAAAGCTATAAAGGCATGTACTTGGTTGACACTCATAACAAGGAATGGTACTTTCAATTTGAGTCACTCAAGATTGTGTTTATGAGTCCAAGCTAATCTATCTTGGAACCTGATTCACTTGAGTTACAATCTCTTTATCATGTTTCGATTCTATGATTTGTGTCCACCATAGCCAACTAGTTCTAGATCCGTGTTTTTTTATATGGTATCAGAGCCATGGCGAGCTAGTTTTGGCATCACTAGTTAGTTGTTTTCTAATGTAAATGGATAGTAGGAGTTGAACCTACCTTAAGGCCCTCTGCCATATCCATATCTTAGGCCACCTATGGCCAAGGAAGAGGCTTAGAAATCCTCCTCTCTATTGGGCTTGACAAACGAATAGATTTTGGTTATTTTTCACTGTCCACTTGAGCATAATTAGAATCTACTCGACTGCCCCAAAAAAAAAAATCTACACCCTTTCATCTTGTCATCAAGGAAGTCCAAGGAGGAGTTATCTATACTAATTCTACATTACAATTTTGACATTGAGACTTGCCACAAATTCAATTGATTAGACTGGCCATCTTCCTTGCAAACCAATTTGGCTCAAGGTTGAGCATCTAATGTGAATTCAAAGAATCTAGAACAGGAGGATTTTTAGATTTAGATATGGCTCATATGTCATCAAGGTGTCAAGAGGAAAGAGCTAGAAGGGAAAGAATGCATGGAATCGGATCCCCCATCCTCTAAAGCATCCAGCTCCTTCATAGAATACTTCGCAGGCAAGGATGTAGCAAAGTTGAGAAAGAACTTCCGGCTTGGAACAGAGAAAGCATGAGAGGCCAAGAGGCATGGCCAAGAAGGTCTGCTACAACAAAGAGAGAGAAGAGGTAGAAGCTGCAGTTGAGGCTGCTGGTGTCACTGCAGGGAGGCACTAGATCTGCACCAAGAAAGTGCCACCTTCAAAGCAGATGTAGCTCCGCCAACATGAAGCACTCCACTCGTCAAAGAAAATGATGGCGATCTGTCAAGCTATCCGTCTGCTACAAGAGGTGTCCGGACTCCGTCAATTCATTCTAACCTAGTTTGTTTGTTTGTTTGTTTGTTTTTTCATAAGCCTAGTCTATCTAATCTAAGGTTAGAGCACTCACACATAGAGTCAATTCACATTGGCTCACAAACTACACTTTCACACCTTGTCCTCTCAATCATGTTCAGTCCGAACCTTATGCACACCTGTTGTTATCCCCACATTTCAATATAGGCCTATTCACATTGGTAAAAAAGCCTATACTACCACCACATCAATCATGTTGCCAATATGTACCTCATTCTAAAAGGGATTGGACACTGCCATTGTGCAAAAAGTTAGTCCGATAAAACCTTCTCGCATTTAAAATGATTTGCTTGCACCATGCACAAGATTCCAAAAGGAAATCCAACGTCATTAAGCCAAAGTGCTCCAAAGAGAAATATATCTATCTTGCAAAGATGCATGGAACCCCCAAATCTATGTATCCCAAAGTATATGCCATGTCAAGCTACTTCAATGTACTTGTTTGTATCCATCTCAAACTCATTGAGAAAGAAGATCAAAGGGACCTCAGAAAGAAGACTAGAGCACAAGATAATGAAGAAAATAAAACAAGACCAAGAAGATCAAAGACATCATCAAAGGGTGCTAAAGAAGCACAAAGAATATACGTTCCGATGCTGACAACAAAGAGTTTCCCATAGTGGATGTAAAAAAACCCTACCAAGATGTAAAGTTTCAAGCCTTAACTTGACTAGGCTGCCAAAGAGCTAGTCTCCTAGTCCATGTTCACATGCAGGGGGGGCAAAAGCCAGCAAGGGTAGAGACTCATCATTTGAGGGGAGGTGTTGAGAAAAGCAAATGATGCTTGCCCATAGAGGCTAGATGTATGTCCTAAAGAGGCTAGAAGATAGACAAATGATGTATGCTTTAGGAAGAGATGTTCAGAATCCCATATCCACTGTGAGGAGAGTGGTACTATCCAAAAAGGTATAAAGGCATGTACTTGGTTGACATTCATAACAAGGAATGGTACTTTCAGTTTGAATCACTCAAGATTGTGTTTATGAGTCCAAGCTAATCTATCTTGGAACCTAATTCACTTGAGTTACAATCTCTTTATCATGTTTCAATTCTATGATTTGCATCCACCATAGCCAACTAATTCTAAACTTGTGTTTTTTGATACTTACAAGATACTTATAGTTAACCCTAATGGCTTTGTTCGAATCTAGGTTATCGCTTGAAGAAGTATTACCCTCCTTGGGGATCTTAACAATCACAGTTGACAATCCCTTTCTCCCTTTAGGGTTGTTTCTTAATGCTTCTTATGTTGCTTCTAATACTCATCATCATGTGGATTCTATTGTGACGAACCAAATGATTTCTATTGTACTTTCTGCCTTTGTTTTATTACCTTTCCTTCCAATCCAATACATGTGTGGTGGGGATGGTTCTAAACACTATGATTTTTGTTATTGAAAAAGAAAAGAAACAAGAAAAAAAAAATAGGTTATGGGAGAAAAGGACTTTGGTCTCCTTGCCATACCAACCTACTCTTTGAGAAAATATGGAAATACCCTTGGAAGTAGGAAGAAAAAATAAATAAATAAATAAATTATTTCTCGAGAAAATAAAGAAATTCCTTGTTATAGCAGGCGTCACTCTAAGAAAAGGTGGCAAACGCCCTTAAGTGGGAAGCTGGCTACGGAAAAGGTGATACCACCCCACAATCCAGACTACCTGACTCATCAATCGAACTCTCCAAGATGCGACCTCGAAGCCACCTCCCTTGGGGTGTTGTGTTCTGTCACTCTACAAGTGTCTAACTCCTCCACCTAACAAAAGGGCCTACATTCAAACCAAGTTCATGATATATCGACTACCTCTGTTGGTATGCCTCTTCATCATCCAACACTATTCGTCATCATCAAAGTTGATCTTCATCAACAGTCCCTTGAGTGATATGAGCTTTCATCTTAACCAAATAGGAATGTAAGTATGGGCTGCCCTCTATATCTATTAATAAAGCATGAGACAGAGGGTGGGATGAGTAAATAGTTTTTTTCGTTCAATTCCAATGAGAGAGAAGATATGTGAATGGAGTGTTGGATACATGAGATGGGTCTATGTCACCATAACGGGACACGTCACTCTGTTTTATGCATTGCACTATAAGGCTCCCTTGCCTTCCTACGCACACCTATGCCAAACGGGTTGGGACACATTGATGCACCATCAATTGTGCATGCTGACATTCTCCCTCTCTAAGACCCTCTATACTATCAATTTCTTAACCGAGTATAAGATATGGGTTTCCTTTAATTCTTCTCTGAGTGATATAAGCTATAGGGTGAGCGCGTGATCTCTCATTTCCACACGAGTGATTGTTGAGTTGAGTGATGTATCCTTTGTCCATAAAATTGGTGCACTTCATCGACAATGTTATCCCCCTGGGTACTATTGCACGGTCCCTCCCATGTTTGTGATACGATCTTGGTATCTCCTGCAGACGACTTCGATAGTAACGAGTGCATCAATAACGATTGTCCACCTTGACCATCTGCTACTAATGGGCCAAGTGTTTCTAATCCTCGCTCTTACATTCATAGGTATTTGTCATGTCTTAAGTGTGGGAACGCAAGGGTCAATTTGTTGTCAAGAGTTAGATCCTTGCCAATTAACAGAACTAGTCTGAAAATTTTTTTTAAGTGTGGGGAGGTGTCCCTATGTGTCTCTCCCACATACATTCATGAAAATGCTATTATCTGATTGTTCACTGATGCAATGTCTCTTCTATATCTTGTTGGGGTCCCTTCCCCATCCACCCATCCTATTTTACCCCCCATACGTCTTTTTATGTGAACACACTATTATTTCATCAAAAATACAGTTTCATATCACAGCCATGTTTGTCCCTTTGAATTAGACATTTTTTAACTTTAACAGTCCCTTATTTCGACTCACAATTCATTTGTTATTTATTTTTGAACCCTTTTACGCTTCGCAAATGTATTTCCATGTGAACGTATCCTACATTCACTGAACCTTAAATTTAACATACAACCCCCCTATTTGTTCCTTCAAATCTGACATTTTTTTCATTTTTTGCCCTGAGTGATGGTTTGTAAGTTATTAATTTTTTACGGATTTTACACGTCTCAAATGTGTTTCCATACAAACATATCTTTTTCACACTAGACGTGTCATTTTATCTCATTGTCCTGATCCTTCCCTTTCCTTAGATATTTTTTCTTTTTATTGCCTATTAATCCAATATATGGATTGGCCTCTTTTTTTTACATGTGTTCGTGTATTTTTTGTTGGCATTTTTACCATTTTTCTATACAAACACTCCCAATTGTCCTCAAAAAGGTATTTTGCCTTTACCACCTATCTGTTTTGTCAAACTAGTCATTTTTTCTTTTTATTGCACTTTGTTTCGACAAACAGATTTTTTGTTATTTATTTTTTATCGTATTTTTTGTGTATTTTTTACCATTTTTCCATGTGAAGAGTTATTTTTCACGTCGGACATAGCGTTCATTGTCCAATCCCTTCCCCCTGTCATCCTACCCCCTTTTCCTCTTTTTCGCATATCAATCCAATGCTTGGATTTTTTTTGAATTAATTTTTTCATGGATTTTTTGTCCTATCACCCCTGCGCATCCGCGTGAACATTGGGTTTTTGCCTCCAAACGTGTGCCATCAAGTCCGATGTATCACATCCGGTCTACCTATGCTCACCTCATTTTCGTTTGTCCTAGCAATGCAAATTTTTGTACCATGCCCTACGCTCATGCATGAGATGGGAAGCAGGGGGGAGGGGGTGACTCTGGTTCATTTTCTTTTCCTAAAATAAACAAAACAACAACAAGAAAACCAAAAAAAATAGATAAATTTTTTAAAATTCAAAAAAAAAATCCACCCCTAACACCCACTTTCCCACCCTCCCTTCTCTCACTCTTCTTTCTTTCTTTCTTTCTTTCTTCACCCCCTCTCTCTCACGCTCCTCGTAACCTATTACCTCACCTCTCCTCTAATTTCTATTTTTCCTGCCCCTCTCCCTACGGTCGCCCCTCCCTATCGCCCCCATCCTTCTTCCCTCTCCTTTTTCCTCCTCTCTTTCTTTTTCCTTCCTCGTCTACTTGTTCTCTCCTTCTTCCCTCCTCCTCTATTGCTCGTTGTCCCTACCAGTGGACCGCCCTCTTCTCCAACTATCGCCAAAATAGGGGTGCTTGCACCCCATCACCTCAGGTCATTAACCTCCTCCCTCGCTAGCTCCACCAAAAAGTCCCCTCATCCCTCCACCATGCCTCAACCTACCTCTTTCCCTTCGACCCCTTTGGTGCTACCTCCACCCGTGGCATGCCCACGTTGGAGTTGTCGTCATCGCCCACATTGGGAGTTGTCGCCGCCACTCGCATTGGGAGTCTCCTACCTGCCACACCTCCTCTTCCCTCTCCTCCACTTGCCTCCTCCCTCTCCGCCTCCACCCACCTCCTCTACTTCCTCCTTCTTCTCCTTTCATGACTATTGATCCCACACCACACCCTACGTGTTCCCTTGACTGCCGTTTTAGTGATGTTTGCACGTGGATCGTTCGTGGTTTGTGTGTGTAGTACCAATCAAGTCCTCGTTCACACGATGAGGATGCGTGTGCTATCTTGACCATCACATAGCTTGTTGTTCACACATAGTGCAAGCAAGCACCTGCCTTTTTCTACATTTTTTATTTTTAATAAAAAATATAAAAATAAAATAATAAAGTTTCAAATAGATTGAAAAAATATTTAAAAATAGAGAGAAAATTCTCAAAAATACTAAAAATTTTGAGATTATAAATTCAAACTAACAATTCATGTTAAAATATTAGAAAATTTTGAAAAAACTAGCATAAATTTGGAAATTTCATGGAAACCCCTTAAATTTTTTTAAAAAATAGCCAAAAATTTTCTAAATTTTCCTAACGGTTCCAATAATAATAATTTATAAATTCTAAACATTTATGTTGCTCTTTGGTCATTCCAAACTAGACATTCAAAAAAAAAAACAAAGAAAGAGATGACAAAAACTACACAATCATATAAAAAATGTGTTAGGAAAAAAAACAAACCAAACACAACAAATCAAAAAATAAAATCCTAAAAGGCACAATCAAACAAAATGAAAAAAAAAACAAACCTAATAACCCACATATTCTCCCTTCCTTTTGTTCTTCTTTGCATTAGTATTAGTTGTTGTTTTTCTTATTTTATTATTGTCCTAGAGGCCGATTCTCTCCTAGTTGACCTATTATCTTATTGATCATGGATCTCTATCAATGTGGATTTTTGGACGTGGGATTTATGATCCTTGCTACCCATGTCATCAAACCTTGTAGGTGTCCACCACACACCGCTAAGTTCCATTTCTTTTTCCTCTATCACATGCACCATAACACACAAATAATTTGTAAATAAAATTAATCCAATTGTTGCATCCACAAAATGAATACACTACACTACGTTAATTTTGTCATTAAAATCAACCCAATTGTTAAAAGAACCCCCACCACTGTTGCACAAGCACATGGCACAATAACCCACATAATTTTGTTAAATTAAAATGAACCCTTAGTTCATAGTGCATGTGCATACATACTACACATACATCAGATTGTAATTAATAATAAAGCCCTATTGTCATGCATGCATGCACTTAGTGCTAAACATCATGTAAATTGTAACAATGAAGTGCATTTGTACAAATCCATAGTCAAGAAGAGTCAAGCCTGAGTGGGTTTTGGGTTGTGAAATTCAAATCATCATGTATTAAGGGAAAAATAAGCTAATGCGTTGCAAATTAATTTCTCATTTGATAAGACGAATTCGTATAGTTTCACTCATTCCAATCAATGCATCATAGGTTGATGAAGAGCGTTTATGAGAATAAGATTTTGTCAAGTCAACATTGGTCTTATCAGTCCATGTCTATTCTGTTTGTCCATGGGTGGTTTTGTTTGAGTTAATTTTGATCTATTGGGTCTATTTAGTGTCAAGGATGCAATACGATTGAGATTATATTTGATTTGAGTGCTTGGCGGGGTTTCAAGGTTCATGCATATTTGCATATCACGAAGCTTTTGATCACACGTATACATAGGTGATGTCAAAATTTTTCCCTAGGATGTGGTCTGTTTGGGGAAGTCTAGTCTAGTCACGTCTATCTTCTGGTTTCTTTCTAATATTCGACTTAGTGGTGGATTGTGTGGGTTTTGTAGAAACTCTCTTTTTCTTAGTTTTTTGTGTGTGTAGGTGTTATCCTATGTAGTCTAAATGGCATCTCCCCCCCCCCCCCCCCCCCCCAAAAACCAATAGTGGTTCAACATGTACCGCTATCGATCCACGACTACTCTCTCCTTCTAGAAGCTTATTGTATCTGTTGAGTTGGCCATCATCAGTTTGTTGCCCTCAATTTTTTGCCCATGGATACGAGACTTCACTATTCCTTCCTAGCATCTTACAAGGAACATTTTGGCTTGGTGTATAGCCGTAATTTTTGCTTATCTTTTCTTAACATCACCAAGGCATTATTCTTACCCCTTTTTGCTTCCTTTGTGCCTAATGGTAACCAACTGCTCATAGCAAAGAAGATTCTTGCTATTTTACAAAAGGAGACTTCAAACCCCAAATTTATTAGCAGTTCAAGGGGGTCAGTGGCCCATATCTCTTCTCTTGTATGGAAGCAATTGTGTCAATTCCTAGATGATCACTTCATGTTGGGCAAGCATGCATCCAAGTGCCTGTCCAAAGAATTATTCACTGCATCTATCAAGATGCCTAATGGTAACCAACTGCTCACAAAACAAAGAAGATTCTTGCTCTTTTACAAAAGGAGACTTCAACCCCCTTGAAACCTAACAAATTCATTAGTAGCTCAAGGGTGTCATTGGCCCATATTTCTTCTCCTATATGGAAGTAGTTATGTCAATTCCTAGATTATCACTTCATGTTGAGCAAGCCTATATCCAAGTGCCTATCCAAAGAATTATTCAGTGCATCTATCAAGATACTTGAAGGTGTCAAGTTTAACTTAGCAATGTTTCTTTTGGCTAAAATGGACCAGCACTTCCAATATGTCAAGAGAGGTCAACTTAGCAATATGTCATATGGAGCTTTTCTCTAGAAGGTTATTACTCTTGTATCACCTCCAGATGCAATGCTAGTACCTAATCCTACCCCTCTTCCAAAGAAACCTCCACCTCCTGTTCCCTCTCCTCTTCCAATACAACCAAACTCTAATTCTAAATATGAGCCTTCGACCGATTTCCATCGAAAAAAATGTTTACACACAAAGGATTCTTTCAATCCTCGTATTCTTCTAGATTTGCATATACAGGAATGTGCTCCTACTATTTCTAGCAACTCTCTTCCCTCGTTCCTTTCCTATACAAATCTATTTGCAGCCCAAAGGAAAGGACAATTAGATTTGCAGATCCCTTCCTCCTTGCAAACAATGTTATTTATACCCATGCTTTCACAATTGGTTTCTAGTGTCGAGTCTACTTTGGAAATCTCCATCACTTCGTGTCTTCAACCCATATATATGTGTGTGTTTACATCTCTCTACAAGACAAGGTGGACTCCCTCACCAACCAGCTTAGGAAGGCTTTAGAGGATCTAGCCTCTAAGAATGCTACCTTGAGTGACATCCATAGACAGATAACTATAGCTACAACTTTAATGGATTTATAGAAAGCCACCATAAAGAGCTAGAATCACTACTTTAGAAGAGGAGAATGTGTCAGTAACCAAAGAGAAAATTTATGCTCTCAAGGAGATAATAATGTTAGCTAGTAAGCTTGGTACATGTGAGGGTCAGTTACAGCACTCTCAAGAAACTGTAGAGTCATAGAAAAAACTTATTAAACAACTCCATAATAAAGTAGGCACCCTTTATATTGCTTCTCTAGCTCCTGTGGTATCTTCTAGTGCTGTCTTCTAAAGAGGAGCATGACCCATTACAACAAAAGACTAAGTTATGTGATGGTTTCTCTGTTAAGATAAAGCGCCTTTAATAATGCATGAACCATGTCCAAGATGATTTTATTCACTATACTAAATTGGTATCACCTCCGTTTTCTTTCTAGATTAATTATAATCAACAAAACTTAGTCTTGTATATTTCCTTGAGTAATGTGGATTTAGAACCTCCAAAGGATAGGTGACAGAATGTGGTCTGCAAACTTGTTGAAATCTATGTTTGGATAGATTTGTGGGTGAGCTGATTTCTCATGAGACAGTGTTCCTTTCTTTCATGTATCATACAGGAGATTTACAAATTGTTGATAAGGAGGATGCGAACATTTATGTAGGTGACGTTATCTTATAGGTTATCATGTATGTACATTCAATTGAGGCTTCAGAAATTATCATCAGCAAAACATCTTAGTGCAGAGAACATGCTTGGGATCCTCCTTAGAAGAATGGTGTCATGGATCCACGCCATTAACGAAGTCTTTTTCATAAATCCGATATCCAGTCTTTACGCTCTCAAGTATTAATACATATTATAGATAATCCCTTGTTTACAAATGAATTTTTCCAAACTTTCAAATTATGTTATTCTATTTACCCTTATGATCCCAATAATCTCCTTTCCTATTCCTCACTTCTTATCGTCTACCTTTGTATATTTCTATCATCAATTCTAATCCAAATACCATTCCTATCTTATCTTTCACTCCTACAAACTCCCTCAAATTCTTGTTTTTACTAATTGTCCATTCATCACATGTCTTGTATCTTCTTCTACCCCTACTAAACCTCCTATTATTCCACCTATTCCCTCTGTCTTTTCAACAAAGTCCCTTCAAACATTCTTATTATATTTCCCTCCTTTGCTATCCTCATTGTCCCTTCAATTATCATCTTTTTATGATGTCTTACCCATCTTTTCAATGTTCTCGTATTATTCTAGTACCCTCATCTACTAGATATATAAATCTTCCTCCACAATCTGCGATGGATACTCCGAGATATGATAGTGATATCCTGTGTCGACAATAGTGGATGTTACATGATTCTTTAATTGACCTCTCATTCTTGCATCTTGGGAGAGTCCTTTAACATATTCAAACTCCTATCTTCAATTTGTTGGAGTGTATGCTCAATCTAAGGATATCTTTGTATGTCTTACAAACTCATTTTTGTTGGTATCTTGCATTCATGCATCAACAATCTAATCTGAATACTCGAAAGATAATACCCAATTTGCAAATTAATCCCAAGGAGAATGTAATAGTGGCCTTTGGATGGAAAAATTTAGTTTTAGTTTGAGTTGAATGATTCTTATGTTTTGTTAACCTTCTATGAAGTGTTCTGTAAAGCTTGTGTATGCCTTCTAGTATCTTCTATTTGCTTCTATGAGTGTTTTGCTAGATGGATGTTTAGCCTATGAATGTTTTGCAATCTTGATAGCTCGAAGAAGCAAAAGTAGCTTATGAAGACTTGAAGTGACAAATGATATTGATGAGCTTCCAAGGGACACTATAGTGGCTCTGGTACCTCTTCATATCAAGCACACCTCTTGGGAGGGGTATCCACAACCAAGAAAGGATTACAGAATGTTATTATGTATTATTCTCATGTACTATCGAAAGAGCATATATATACTTCATAACCTTCGAGACCCTCATCTTTGTGACTCCTTGCATCCCCCACTACCACCACAACCAAAACCCCTACCCCTCGGGCGACCAAACATCCACAAAAACTAACACTAGGTATACACAAAGGACCTAGACCCACAAATTGTACGATGCCCATGATACATTGTGCTATCCATTAGGTCACAAGCATTTTCCCACTAATGTGCATGAGTAAATAAAAACATCGCGCATGAAATGGAACTTCGGTATTTGATGAAACTCGGTCTTGCAGTGTCCCCGTCATTGTGTATGATGGCCTCATCTAGCACACGAAGCATGGCAGATTGAATGGATTACACGCCCTGCTTGGTTGAATTTGCTGAAAGAATATATTCTGTAGGCATGAGAATCCTTTGATGGCATGTGAATTCGATCCGATCGCATCGGGATGGGGCTTTCACAAAATTGACAGGAACAAGGCTTATTGTTGACGGGTAAGGATAAAGCAGAGAAGAATTGACAGGGCAAAAGCAGAACACGCTAAGTGCCTGGAGGATGAAAAACAGGGTGCCATGGATAAGACCCGCTCTGAATGTGCAAGAAAGACCTACAATAAACTCGATTAAGCTATGGACTATTGCTGATTAGGGAGTCAGAGCAGTTTTCGTGGAATACCCCAGGATTTTCAATCGTTGTTGGTGGTATGCATGATAGACCATCCATACATAATGCGATCACAGCAGACAAGTGGGGGCAAGAGTAAGTGAATGTGGCCATATCGTAATACGAGCATTCAACTCTTGCAAACTCGGGCCTCACCTCTGAAATAGAGATTGGACAATTACTGAAGGAGAAGCTTCAACTTTCAAGCAAGGTTGCCAGGGAAAGACGCCCCAGGGTTTTCAATCGTTGTTGGTGGTATGCATGATAGACCATCCATACATCCTGCGATCACAGTAGACAAGTGGAGGCAAGAGCAAGTGTATGTGGCCATCGTAATACGAGCTTTCAACTCTTGCAAACTCGGACCTCACCTCTGAAATAGATATTGAACAATCACTGAAGGAGAAGGTTCAACTTTCAAGCAAGGTTGCCAGGGAAAGAGACGCCCACTAAAAGCGGATCCCTGTCGCGATCTATTTCTAAGAGACGTACCATATGAGCGCATCAAAGGCATAAGAGAAAGCTCCCAACTCAACCTACAAAGAAGCTCCAAATCAGCTAATTATGTTTTCCTCATTTTAAAGGAGGATTTTATTAGAAGGATCCGTACAGAAAAAATGCCCTTCCATCTTATAGCCCTTTTTCACTTCCTTCCAAAAAAGAAGCTTTCTTAATCTCAATGATCTCGACAAGAAACCACAGCTCCCAAACCAAAGTTCACTTGTGATTACATTAATCAACTCTATCGATATCTCCCACACAAACAACGCTTACTACCCTCTCCTACTCCGGGCCATTGTCTCAATGGCAGCGCTTGGAATTCTAACCAATAACAAAGACAAAAGTAGACGCATGTTTGTGTGGATGAGTAATACGTTGGCAAATACCCCACATCATAAATACGGTTCAGATGCTGCATCAAATTTGCCATATTGGGCAGAAGAAAAGAACGTCGATTTGTAGGTTGATGGGTCCTTATACCCAAGCAACCCTTCCAATTCATATATATGTTAGTAATAGTAACCGCCAGGACTTCTTGATTTTTGCAAAATCTACATTAAAATGTTCCTACCCATCAATAACTATGTAAATAGGTATAATGCTAACCAATTCACATGGTTCCTTCAATGCATTTCATTTCAATAAGTTTTATAGGATAGGACAAGAAATATAGAAAATAAGCTAAAGAAGTGTAGCAATGATCTTCAAGAGAATTTGGTGTCTGAAAGCGAGCCCCGAGCAATTGGACAGAGAAGGTAACGTAGACAAGATATTTCACATGCAAAAGGGTACTTGTTTGACAGACCCAGAAAACATTGAAAGCACTCCATATTCGAGAGACACTCGATACCATGCACTTCATGTTGCCGTATTGCATTAAGTCCTTGAAAATGTTCTTCAATGTTTACCAGCAGATAGCTGTAAATTATATGTGATACTAGTAGCAAGACTTGACGAGGATGAGGGAATACACGAGACAGCCGACGCTTACTGGTAACCACATAGGCCTACGGTCTTACATCAACTTACAGGAGCCAGAGGACGAATACGAAATGTCTCTATTCCAAATTCAATAGGCAACCTCTGAGAAATTGGCTCTATATCACTTGGCATCCTTGCAAGCACCAGCAATGTGATAGGATTGAAGTATTGTCCTAGCCCTTGTATAGCTTTAATACTTACCTATATTAATTTTATCTATAGCTATTGTATTCATTGCTGCTTTACTCTGCAAATTTGAATGTTGTCTCCAGTCATCGGTATATGACCTTCATTAAGCCTTCACATTGCCGTTCGATCCCCGTTGCTCCGAAAGTTGGAATTAACTTGTCTACTTAGGATTCTTGCAATCGGTCCCCGTTGCTTGGAAAGTTGGAATTAACTTGTCTACTTAGGATTCTTGCAATTACAGATATTTTTGTGGATTAATATAACACAGCACCTTACACTGTTGAATGTAGTACAAGTTAGCGACATTATCTCTATGCATCCTGGCAAAATACTACAACCTAGTGGTACACCTTCAGGAACTGCAGAATGGACAGACCACCGACATAGACCTTGAGAGACAACTCTGATGAGCTACCTCCGTAATGTGATGACTTATGCCATGTTCGTGACTGTGTGTGCGTATGTGTGTGTGTGTGTGTGACAGAGAGAGAGAGAGAGAGAGAGAGAGAGAGAGAGATGAGTATCTCAATTAAAAAAAGGGCGAGGTGTGAGAAAGAGACGGAGAGATGAGTGAAGGAAGCCAATATTATTATTTAGTTTCTTGGGTTTCTTTGTCGGCCATATAATTCAATGCTGACTCTTCTATTTTACGTTTCTAGTAATTAATACAATTACCCTTACCGAAAAAGAAATAGAGAGAGGAGTGAAGCGAGTATTAGTATTTTCAAATATGTAAGCTACAAAATTATGTTTTGTGTGCCCACATGCGTCTGAAAGGAGGTGGCTACACTGCCATGTTATAATGTTTAACATTATACAGGATAAGACTCCACTTGGCAGTGGTAAACAGTTTGTATGTTGCATGAAAGAATGACTTTCCATCTAAGGAATCTGCAGAATTAGCAGAAAAGTGACCGCATACTTCCAGTGTCTTCAGGAAAGCCATCTGTGGGCACACCCACAAGTTTTGATTGTAAACGATACCTGCAATTGCTCTTGGTGTGCTTTCAACTTCCTTGTTGCTTTATCTTCCAATAGAGCTCATCAATGACATTCTAGAAAAAAAAGACCACCGATGATTAGACCTTGACCACACTAAGAATTTGCAAGTTCAAATACAGTGATAGCCTCTCTCTCTCTCTCTCTCTCTCTCTCTCTCTCATACGCATGGGGGCTCCTTGTGGATACCTGGTAGTACTTCAATAACTGAGGCCTCTTCTTCTTAAAAGTGGGAGTAAGTAAATCACGTTCCATGTCAAAGGGCATAGGCTCCAGGTGAACTGCTTTCACAATCTCAAAGCCCCTCAGCTACAAAACAGCAAACGCACATAGCTCTCTTGTATGTCACATCCACAGATGTCAAACCCTGAAACATATACCATACAGAAAAAATAGCATAGTGCAGTGCAAACACTGTTACCTTCTGTTTCCTCCCTAAAGCTTTTAGTTCCTCCAGACAGAACTCCTGAACCCTTCTTTCCTTGCACAGATCTTGTAGATCACCTTTTAGACCATTAGCTCCGGCCCAGCCCTTGAGGGCATACTCATTCGGTACAACCACAGCAACTAGATATGATTCAAAGCTATTGCCATAGACCCAGATCTGCATATAACAATCAAGTGTCATTTGATTCCCATCAAATAAATAATAACCGAGACCAACTATGATCTTACCGAATCAACATATGGGCACACACCATAAACCAACTCCAGGTTCTCCACAGCAACATACTCTCCCTGAGATAGCTTGAATATGTTCTTCTTTCTGTCAATAATCTTTAATGACCCATTGGGCTGCCACTCACCAATGTCCCCTGGCATTGAACAACTTTCAAACTAGTTGCAAATTCACTTGTCATTTTAAGTACAAGACATAGTTCAGAGAGAAGAATGAGCACTTACTTACCAGTGTGGAACCATCCATCCTCCATCACTTCTCTGGTTAGATCATCTCTCTTATAGTAGCCAGAGAACATTATCTTACTTCGTATGCAAATTTCTCCTGTGGGAGTAGTTGCTAAAGCATCATAACCCATTTCTGGTACAGACTCCAGCCTCACCTCAATGCTAGGAGATGGTACTCCAACTGTACCAATCATTGATAGTTCATTCGGGACGCAACAAAAACTTCCCGCACATGTTTCAGTCAAGCCTTTCAACAAAATCAGCAGACATATATGTCAGCAACTCTACTAAAAACATGGACCTTAGGACAAAGCTAGCCACCATTGAACTTATGTCGATACCATATCCCTGTACCACCATTGCACATGTAGTAACTCGAAGGAACTCTTCAACATAGGATGGCATAGGGGCTGCTCCTGTCATGAGAAGCCTAACACGCCCCCCCAGTGCTTTTCCAATCTGCACAACTCATTGATTGAATGAAATGGGACTGCAGAAAAACTTTATACAAAATCCAATCTCAGGCAACATGAGATCCCGTTTGTATAACACCCAAGAACACCTTTAAAACTACAAGGTTCATTTTAAAATAACACTCCGAATATACTTGTTCAGGACTGATACTGGATTCACTAAAGCTCACCTTATGTCTAGTATATGTGCATTATCATACAATGCAAAGGAGCCTATAGAGTGCATATTCACTGTTCCGCATGATAAGAATCCAGAAAGGGAACCACTGATACCACAGGAAATTTAGACAGGCAGGTACTAGCTTAGAGTCATGGATTCCAAACATAGCTAGTACGAGGAGCTACTAATGGCCTTACCTCCCTAACTTAAAGGCACTATACCACACCCGAGTTGTACATAATGATTATCATAACACAGACGGCACATTTTTTACTGATCGCAACAGATCTGAGACCTTACAACTGCAACAAAGCTGTAACATACCCCTCCCTAGGGTAAGGGGGGCGATAAGTTTACAGTCCCCCCATGACAGTACAGGTACCCCCCCAAAAGAGTTGCACTTTCTCTGAACTTCCCACAATTTCAATTGTGGTGTATTCCAGTCTTTGTTTCTGTTTCCCTTCTCGTCCCTGAATGTCACATAAAAATTTTAGGATGCATCTCCTTGTAAATGACCATGATCTGGGCTGATAGGAATTTCTGAGCGTTGAATCAGCACACAGGTTTATACAGATCGTGGCCTGCTTTGGTTTCCAACAGCAGTGAATTTTGTTCACTCTAAGGGCCCTCTTACCCTACAGGGTACATTATCAAGTTGCAGGAAACTGAACGATTGGGTTAGTCACAGCAATGTTCTGCTTGTAATAGCAGGAACGGTTCGTGCCGAGAAAGACGTCCTATCAAGTCACATCTTGATGAACACAAGTTGGACTTCCTAGCACCAACTTTGAAAGTCAGTGTAAGCCTTGCCCCTCCATAGGAAGCATACAGGAGAAGCAGATTCTTGGGAACTGGGATGCACATGACCTGGCTCTAGTCTGTACACCCTAATTAATCAAAAACTAAATAGTAGCCTATGGACGACTTGAATGAACCAAATTAAAGGTTGGGATATCATTTGACACTGACCTTTTTAAAAATCAAATGATCTGCCAAAGGTGAGGCTTTGTCATGGTCATAGCCGAGTTTCATCCAAAAGTACTTACTGCAGTCAGAAGAAGAATCTAGCTAACAAATACAACAAAAGGAGCACACTTCTTTACGTAACAAAGCTTATGTCCACAGCCAGAGAATAATCAAAAAAAGGGCTTACTATCTGTAGCAAGCCTGAAAAAGTAGCCTGAGGGTCAGAGGAGCCTCACTTAGCCTTTTCTGACTCACTGCACCCAGACAAATAGATGGCAACTTGCATTGATACAAAGCAAGAGAGATGGAATTCCTCCTTATCTCAAGGATTTTAATAACTATTGATTTTGAAACTACATTGTGGCGAAGCATGTTAAGTACCTGAGTAAACACGATCAAAAACCTTAGGTACTCCAGCAAACAGTGACGGCTTTAACTCTTGTAAATCCTCCAGAACCAATGTTGGGTCCTTCACAATAACAAAACAAGAGTAATAAGATCAAATGATACAATGATACACACAAGCACTATTCTGTCTGCAAAGCAGGCAGGATGCATAAAACCCAAACCTCTTGTTTTACAAACATAATGTGTTCCAGAGTACTTGCTGCTCCCCATCCCCATCATCACTAGGCATTTCTGAAACATTTCAATGCCTAGCCTCTTTGGACCTAATAGCTACCGCAAAGACCACTAGATTAATGATCTAAGAGCTTGATACATGCTTGCTACCTGAACCTGCATCCTCACACGTTTTGTAACCCAAAGACCTAGGTGACTCAATCTAGCTGTATATATTCTAGTTCGAAGCCATACTGTAGCTCTATATTGATCAAGCATTTAAATTTTAGGTACACAATCCACCCACTCTGAGAACTTTTGGATGGCGTTCGTGTTGTACATTTTAATGGCTACATGTCTAGATGTGAAAATGCCAAGTAAATTTTAGGAACACAGAACAAGTTTCAATCAAATTCGTATGCAGCTAGCAAGAGGTCCCGATTTAGTAAATCCATCATTTGCCTTGGCAAGACATCACCATTACTATACACTGACTCGAGAGGTAATGATTCAACAGATCCATGAGATCAATCGACTCACCAAGAGGTCAAACCCTACACTAACTTGAGAGGGAAAACCTTGTACTAACTCGAGAGGGAAAGCTCTAATTGAAGGTATTGAATGCCCACTGTGACAGTAATACTCCAGCCACTGTGCAATAGGCACAATGAATGGTACCTATAATGAATTAACAATGTATGACTTGACTTCACGGCATTCAAGAACTAAACTGATGTTCCCTAAATGCCTAACTTGCTGAAGGTTCTTGGCAACCCAAACACCTTGCTAGATACCCACATAAAACCAACCTAGGTCTTGTAAATATTCTATTTAGAAAACGAGCGCTGTGGTTCTGCATTCAGCAAGCATTGAATTGGGCAAACCAAATTGACACTTAATGGCAAGCCAAACGTTTGTTAGACTTTGACAGAATTCAAGCTCCAAGTTGATAAGAGGAAGACCATGACTGCATAACCTTCTTTCATTCCTTATAATAAGCATGATCATGATGCCAAGGTTCCAACCATACCATAAAATCCATGAAACCTTTCCCGCATTAGCAAAAAACATGAGTTGAGATACTAGAGAAACGTACCCCACGCCAATAACCTATAGAAGCCCCTTGATAGATAAAGTACTCCTCAATGGTGCGATCAAAAACGTGCGCCAAAGGTAAAAATGACAGATATGAATCATCTGCAGTCATCTGTATGCATAAAAAATTTCAACAGATGAGTCTATGACGTGTATATGCAAAGCATACATCAGTACAAAAGCACACACTTGCAGAAAGCCTTCTGCATGTACATACAAGTCGTCCTCATGTGTATATGTTCTTTTGCATGGCCGACTGCTTAGTACCACACAAACCTATACCTCACGTATACACATTATGTGGGAACAATACATTTTGGGACTGCTTCTCTACACCTTGTGGCTGCTTTCCTTATCGATGTGAATGAAAAGTCTTGTTTTGAAATTATCCTCAGCAGCATAACTGCACTTATAGTTGCAGCATGTTAGCCTTAACCAACAAGATAGGTCTTGAAAATAAAAGAACCAAGTCTCCAAGGAAACCTGGGTTTAAGGGCCAAGGTACACAAAAGTTTTGAGCTGAAAGGATCAAAATTTATTCGACTGTCATGATAGACACCAACTAACTCAAATCCATTGAAGTTACAAAAGAAGACAAAAACATTCCTTGGCCTTGAACTTTTTTGCTTCTCAGCAATGGATAGCTCGAATTCACTGGAGTTCCAAAAGAACTCTGGTTCTCTTTTCTCTTTTTTGCCTCTCATCAATAGATAAAGCCAAAGTTCAAAAATTTTGAAGTATCCCTCTGTTGGATCTGTCTACACCGAATCCTCAGGAATTTCCTACTACTCCCTATTCCTGGATTTTAACATCAGGTCTTAATCTCATAAACATTTACTTTACAGCTATTTCCCTCAGTTCCAGTTAAAAATTGTCTTAAATGACTGAAGTTCAATATCACAGAAACTATCTAGCAGAACATCCCAGGAAATTGAAAATGGTCACTTGCCTTGTCCTCAAAATGCGACAGCCAGAAATCAACTGCACCAATATACAAAGACACTGACTCGTGAGTAAGCATGACACCTTTTGGCTCTCCAGTTGTCCCACTAGTGTACATGATTGTGCAAAGGTCGAATCCTCGAGGTGGTGCTAGTTCAACAGGATTGCTTATGCCCTGCAGGATTCCACATGCAGTGTCACATTTAAAAAGCAGAAGTATGAGCAACAAATCTTCTGCAAATTTCACAAATGCATACCAGCTCCAAAAACTCTTTCCACGAGTATGATTTCACTCCCCAATTCCCAATTTCACCCTTTTGTTGTTCAGAGAATGAACCAAAGCTGACAATGGCTGTAGGGCAAAAGAAAAAACCTTTGACTACCAAAACCAAACCCTCAAAAGCTGCTGAATAGTAAGGCAGAGTCTGTTTAAATCTTATTCACATGTGACTCTCCAATAATATCAAAGAGCTAAAGTGCAACAAATTTCAAAAACTTTTAAAATGGAACTACAATAGCTGGGAAAAAATAGATAGAGCAAGGCATATAAGGCATAGAATCACTATGTATAAAAAACCAAAACTCTTAGTATTGAGCTTACTTTTCAAGAATGATGAACAATTAGCCAGGGACTTCAGAAGCTGCAAGAAGAAACAAATTAAGGGGCTGTAACCAGCGAGTACATCAACATCCAGGAAAAACAGTAATGTCTTCAAAGAGTCTATCAAAATTACAGTACCTCCGGAAGTTTTGCCTCCTGCACAAATGCAATTTCTAATTCAGCATGTTTGATAATATATTCGACTGCATTTGCCCCTGTAAGAATTCCAAGTATCAATGCTTAACTCCTCGAAGGAAAAGATAATGAAGTCTTTGTGATACAAAGCAACAAAACAGAAAATGTTATATTGATAAAACATCGCCATCACTTTTGTCTTACAAGGGCACAAATAGATAAATACCTAAAGTATCATACAAAGGGACACAGCAAATAGAATGCCCGTTGCAAGCCTGTGATTACAAGTACTAGAATTATCAGAGCCAGCTGATACAAACATTGTTTGATCTATACAGTTATATGGTCAAGCCAATTGCTTGGCCACAACCAGGATGAAAGAAAATCCAAACCCAAATAAAAAGCTACACTCACAGACCTCCATTGTTATTGCCCATTCTGGGCAATTTGCTCCATAAATGCCACACTTGTCTGTCTGCATGAGAACCAGACAAAAGACCAAATTATATAGCAGTTCAAACCTTGCATGAAAACAAGCTCACAACTTGTCCTGATGACTTCACAACAAATTAGTCATATGTCATTGGCTATATAGAAGTAAAACTGTGACTCAACTTTATTTTAACCTGCTTTAAAATATTAATTTTATGACAACAGATGCTCAGATGTCAAGCATGCATCCAAAACCCCCAGTCAGAAATGCTTTAAGCCTATATTAAAGCTGGCAAAGTTGTAAAAAATCTACATCTACACATATAGTAGATGTGGATGCATCTGCACATGTGCAACACTCTCTTGTATGTCTAGGCTGAAATGCACATACAGCTAACCTTGAACCCTTTGAATCCAGACACCTCCGGACTGCTTCCAATTCTTACTAAGAATGCAAATACCTCAAAGTTCATCCTTTACTATAAGTTACAAGGTTCCATATGCTTTCGACATTCTTTCAATCACCAGGAAAGGACCTATAGCTAACCAGCAACAACTGTCCTGTTATATATAGTGTAACCTCCACCTTACCTTGAAGAGCATGCAGATATTCTGACTTCGTGAGCTTATGTATCAGCTGAGACAAACTGTATACAAAAGCCATTGCCTGGTGCAACAAGTTCTAGTGAACCAGCTTAAAAATCCAACTAGTTTAAATTCTAATACGCATAGAATTTACTGGCCAAGGTTCCAATGAATATGGTTAAATAAAAGTGATCAAATCCAAACTTAGTTGTGAAGCACCAAAGCTAAGACGTTCTGTGATTTAAGTCGAGCTTTCCAAATGATCATTCAAGCTAAAATGTTTCATGATTGCATAGTGCCCGTACTAGCCCAGAATTGTCCCAGCTGGTACATCTTTGACTACTTCTCTAACAAGAACAATTGGAATGTGGGCTCAGTGGATGCATTCAAAAACTGTCGAACAGCCAAACCAGGGCTGCACTTCAGCCAATGAACACATCTGAGAATATACTACTAGCATTGCTTTAAGGTGTTCATGGGCTCGGAACATCTAATGTCCAGGAGAGGTGCTTGACTTATATTGTCAGTAGCTTGACATATGAGTTCCTCTACTTTGCATTATTAGAAACTATCAAGATTCATTAGGAATCTGCAAATCGGAAAATTAACATACAGGTTTTACTCCACATGTACGCATAGCTGATCCAATGTGTACAACTAGGTCATAGGCTTCCTTATAACTCAACCATATGAATTTGCCAGCCTGCAGGTCCAGCACAACAGATTAGAACTCTGCATTGTTTACAATGTCTAATCATTACAGACCCAAGTAGCCAATTAAAAAATCAAAATGTGATTAGCTTTAAGGTGCCTACCTTTCCAGCAATGATCTCTCGACGACCAAAAAGTCTGTTGTTGGGATTCCTCTCAACAGATTTGCTGCAAAAGGTAGTAGTGTTTGGAACTTAGCAGCTTTCCCCAAGCACAAAACTACTCAAACTAGGCTGTAACACTACCCTCTTGAGTAATGAAACTTCAAACACGTGCTTGACAAGTCTCAGTGCCTTAAAGCTGACCTACTGACTTCAATCATTTGATATGTATTATCCTGTCAAATGGTCGTGCTGCATCCCCTACACTTCCCCTAACTTCAGAAAGCCGTGGAAAGGACCATTCACCAATGAAAGTAAATAATGCTGGAAGAGTAAGAAGTATTTTGTTTTTCTTTTTCCAAGCCTCAGGCATGTCAGAAGCCTTACGCACACACACCATGCCAGTTGACAACTTTACACTGCCAAACTCTGCCTGCTCGTCCGCACAAGACTAAACGGGCCAGTCACTTTATAGCCAATTTAATCAAAAAACAGACTGCAGCAGGTTGAGGGAACTGCAATAAGGTTTGCAGAATGAGGAACCACCTAAAGAAAGTTGACAGGCGACACAGTTAGGCAAACTTTGCCAAAATTGACGAAGTTTGAAATCACAAGCTCCATTACAAAAATGGTGGAGAATTGGTTACAGAACGGAGTGCAAACACTCAGGTTACACCGGTTAAATCCAAACTTCGCCTCCTGCGAAAGGCCTCTCATGGACCTAAGGCGAAGAGCTAACTGTTGTCATTTCTCTTGGGATGACAAACCTTTGCCACCAGTATTATCACATTCCCACACATCAAGCACCTTGATACTCTCTCAGGACCCCTTCAAAATGCCATTTTAGAGTGCCTTAAGAGCCAAAACATCTTTGACCAAAAATTGCCAGAGCAGCTCAAAAAGTTTAGTTCATGCTCAGAGGAAGTACATCGCAACACAGGAACCCAATACGAGCATATGTGTGACCCATCTTCCTTGATATCAATATTGACCTGGATAGTGATAGGTTGAAAGAAGGCTTGGGTGATCTAACCAGCATGCTCAAGGAGCAGAAAGCAGGAGGGAGAATCATTAAGCTGAAGCAAGACAATTCCAATTCCATGATGTGGTTGTCATGGATGAAAACTAATGCTCCATCAAATCCGAAATTAGAGCCCCTTCGGTGAGAGAAAGCTAGCTCCCTTCAGTGGAAGAGCTAGCAGTCTGCTTCAAGACACGTGACTAAACCTGGACCGCTATTTGAGTGAGGAAACAGCCTGCTGTTGCAGCACGTCAAGAGAACAAAGAAGTGTTAAACTACATTACTTCCCCCTCCTGAGATGCAGAGACCTGAAGACGTATCACTTGACACATTAACACTTGCATTTGGACAAACACTGGAGAGAGAAGACAGCCGGCTGTTATAGCTTCACAAGAAGGTTCTGGCATTTTGCCAGGGGGGAAAAGGGCTTCTTCTCTCTTCTTTTTTCTATTGTGTTCAGCATCATGAGCTTTTGCTTCAGAGGCACTGCATACCTAGCTAGGTGCAGTTGAAGACAGGAGGCTATTGGCCCCCTAGGTATGGGGTCCCTAGCACAGAGAAGCTAATGATATTTTCATCGCAATTCACAATGTGGGAATTATAGTGGGTATTTGTCTAAAACTTCTTGATCTCGGCAAGAGAACAAAAATGCATGATGAACTGTCTGACTCCCCATCTTCAGATGCTAGGACTTGAAGACGTATCGTTTGACACCTTAAGAATTGCATTCGGACCAACATTGGAGTAAGGCAACAGTTTGCTTGCCCGGAGAACAAGGGCGCCTGCTAAATTGCCTTAATGGTGACACAGGACAAGAACGCCCTTGCTTAATTCCCTCAGTGGTGACACGTTTTGGGATACGCTCGCACCTGAATACATCCCAGCAAGTATCAATGCCAGGAGGAGGAGGGGGGAATCCATCCCTGGACAGAATACTTCTGTAGACCGGACCGACGGAGGGCTTCCCGCCGACGCCCTCCCTTCCGGGCTCTGCTTCGTAGTTGTAGTTCTTGAGCTTGGCCAAGGAAGTACGCCGCCCCTGCATGATGATGATCCTGGTCGGCAGAAAACCCTACCCCTGTAGCCGAAGAAAGCTAGCTGCACTTGCGAATGAGGCAGGCAGTGGCCTTCCATGAGGTTCAGACCAGCAAATATGTATGCTTTTGTGCGCCCCCCACTCTCTCTGTCTTCATCTTCAGACCTTTGCACGATTTGTCTTGCCTCCACTGCAGATAATGATCAAGGCCCCTCTAGGACACTAGGACAGAGGAGAGTTGGTAAATGGAAGGACACCTTGATTATGGCTGCCTGCAAAAGAGGCCAGCTGGCGCATCAGGACTAGGACGATGGCGATGTTTAAGGCTGCCGCGATGGCGCAACCGCAGCGGCAGCGATGAATTGGAAGAGTACGATATGTCAATCGAGGGGACAGCATGAATGAGGCAGACGAAGCAAGCTGAATTCGTGGCTTTCGTATCTGCATTAAATGTGCGTCTGCCGGGGTTGGCCAGCCTCAAGACTACTAGCGTTTCTGCGCAAGGAACGCTGTGCACAGTGGGTAATGCTGTCACAAAAATCTTACACATGTTTTACTTTCCTCTACTCACAACCCTTTTATCTCTCACCCCATTTACACCTCTATATTCCCACTCACTCACTCAATCACTCTCGTCCTCTCTCTCTCTCTTACACATGTATAAAAGGCCAAATATGCATTTGCATCAAAGAGCACATAGACTTATATATACATGAAATGACCATGCACCAAATTTGTAAACTTGTATCTATACTTGCTGCACAACAATTAGAAGTAGCTCTAGATAATCCTTGGATGTTACAATGAGAAATAACATTGCTACAGTAAAATGAACCACTAATGAAATATGTATGAACCACACCACAAAGTTTAAGTTTGTCCAAACATTGCATGCAAACTCTCAATATTAATAACCCACATAGGTGAAGCAAAGCTTGAAACCAAAGTTTCTTCTAGAGACTGCACCAATAACCTTGCACCACAATTTCAAGTATCAATAAACTACAAAGTGTCACTCCTTGATTGTGCCTATGCAGCTACATCCAAATGTTACAAAATTTTTGAAACTTCCCATAGAGTCTAACCAAAACGAAGCTTTCTTTTCTTTGAGAAATAACTGGAAATTGTTTCACTCTCCAATATAGCATGGCTAGGCGAAGCAAGTCCGATTGCCACTCTTCGTCTTGTTGATGGTACAGGGGACATGATAGTATTTCCTCTCTTTCTTGCACCTAAAATTTTAGAATCCCACAACGTAAATGTAAGCACATCTAATAACCAACAAAGGCTACTTGACATTAAAACAACAATACATAGCCTAACATCCACAAACCACTCGATAGTCTTTGTCATACCTTAATGCAGTGTCAGAAAACAATCAAGGCCTTTAGATTCATACATCGCCCACCCTCTTGGTACTCTATTAGTGTGAGATCGTCAAAACCTCTTATCATGTTCAACTTCACCCATATGCACTTGAAAACGCCGAGTATATCCACAATGTATTCCTCCCTCCCCTAGTCTATGCCTCTCCTTTGTTTGCAGAGACTCACATATGTATACAATGCCTTTTATACACCAAACTCATAAACTTTACCCATACGTACTTTGCATGATACCTAGAAGTAGCTTTATACGATCCTTGGATGTTGCAATTGGAAATAACATTGCACCAAACCATAAACAAAAGACATACAAAATGCATATTTTGTATCTTGAGTGCAAGAAACTATATGCTTGCTTACCATATTCTCTCTATCGCGAATCTCTCTCACTATTTTTTGCCTCTTCCTCCCTCTCCCTACTTATCTTCACCCCCCCTCCATTTGCGACTCTTCTCTCGTATATTTGTTACCCATCTCTCTTTCTCACATCTATCATCCTCATTCCCTCCCTCCTCCCTTGTTATCTTTCTTTTCCCTCCACAACTTCTATCTCTTCCTCCCTCCCCCCTTGTCACCTCTCACTCCCTCCCCTCTTTTACCCCTCTCCTCTACTCTATCTCTCACCCCTTTTACACCTCTCCCCTCCTCTATTCACACTCACTCACACTCTCCCTTCCTCTCTCTCTCTCTCTTACACGCATGTACAAAAGGCCAAACATGCATCTAGGAGTACACAGACTTATATATATATACATGCAATGACCATGTACCAATATTGCAGTTGCATCCATACTTGCTATGCACAATAGCTAGAAGTAGCTCTATATGATCATTCGATGTTACAATCAGAAATAACATTGCGATGCTGAAATGAACCACAAAGTCTAAGCATATCCAAGCATCAAATACAGACTCTCAGTATATTAACAATCCACACAGGTGAAGCAAAGCCCAAAACCAAAGCTTACTCCAGAGCCAATAACTCTGTACCATAAATCCAAGTATCAACAAACCACAAAGTGTCACTTCTTGATTACACCTATGCATCTACATCCAAACGCTACAAAAATATTGAAACTTTCCATGGGGCCTAACCAAAATGAATCTTTCTTTTCTTTGAGAAATCACTGGAAAAAATTCCATTCTCCAACACAGCATACCCAAGTGAAGCAAGTCCCATTGCCACTCTTCATGTCCCGATGATGGTACAGGGGACATGATAGTCTTTCCTCTCTTTCTTGTGCCTAAAATTTTAAAATTCCACAACGTAAACGTGAACACATCTAGCAATTGACAAAGATCACTTAACATTGGAATAACAATACCTGGCTTAACATTTGCAAACCACTCAACAGGCATTGTCACAACTTGATGTAGCGTCACAAAACAACCAAGGTCCTTAAATTCATACGTCGACCATCCCCTCGGTATTTTATCAATGTGAGATCACCGAAACCTCTTTTCCTGCTCAGCTTTACCCATATGCACTCGGAAACACTGAGTATACCCACAATGCACCACCTCAATAAAAATTGAAAGTAAAATCTCTATGTTGACATCATCACATAAACGCTCAATGACCCTTACAAGTGTTCTTCTTATAATATCATGCATTGTCACTGCGCGCAAGATACATTGCAGTTCCTTCTGATACTCACAAGCTGGATAATAACCCTAGCTTGGAGTAAACGTCTGCAAAAATCAAGCAAACACTTACATAAAGTGTAGGAAATATATACGTTGGATGTTAGAGACAGACGTCCACCTAATAGATTTCAGCCCTCGATGCATTATGTCTTGGTTACAGATGCAGGAGAGCCTTTCACCTATGATGAGGCTATGCGCAGGGGTGACAGTCACTCCTGGGAAAGGGCTATGCAGTCTAAGATAGATTCCTTGCATAAGAATGAGACTTGGGATTTAGTTTCCTTGCCTGAGGGCAAGAAGGTTTTGCCATGCAAGTGGGTGTACAAGCTGAAAAGTACCCTTGGATACCCCAAGCCGGCTTACAAGGCTAGACTGGTAGCAAAGGGTTTTAAGTAGGAGCATGGTGTGGACTTTGATGAGTTATTTTCTCATGTGGTTAAGATGACCACCCTGTGCTTAGTCTTGGCTTTGGTTGCTCAACTTGACTTGGATTTATACCAGATGGATGTCAAGACGGCTTTCTTACATGGGGACTTGCATGATATTTATATGGAGCAGCCTAAGGGCTTTGCAGAACCTGGCAGGGAGCACCTAATGTGCAAATTGAAGAAAAGTCTTTATGGCTTGAAGCAGGCACCTAGGGAGTGGTATCATATGTTTGATGCCTTTATGCAATCATAGGGCTACAGCAGGAGTGCTATGTATCCGTGTCTTTACACGAAGAAAGCCTGTGATGGTTCTTTATTGATTTTGGTACTCTATGTGGATGATATGCTGATCGCAAGGAAAGCTCATGATGAGCTAGATGCTCTTAAGGCTCAGCTCAAGAAGAGCTTTGAGATGAAAGATCTGGGACATGCCCCTCAGATACTTAGTATGTGCATTAGACGCGACAGGCATCAGGGACTCCTCTACTTGTCATAGAGGGAGTACATTCATAAAGTCCTTGAGCGCTTCCGCATGCAGGACGTAAAGCCTATTGGCTGTCCATTGCCTTCTTATGTGAAGGTATCACAGGCTGATTGTCCGCAAACAGATGAGCAAAGGGTCGAGATGGCCAAGATTCCCTATGCATCCACAGTGAGCAGTCTTATGTATGCCATGATAGCCACTCGTCTAGATATTGCCTTTGCAGTTGGTGTTGTGGCACGCTATATGGCTACACCTGGCAAGAAGCATTGGGATGCCGTGAAGGGTATCATGAGGTACCTGAAGGGCACTGCAGATATGTGCATATACTATGGCAGTCAGGATACAAGAGTCGTGGGGTACACTGACTCTAATTATGTAGGACATGCAGATAGTAGGAAGTCCACTTCCGGCTATGTACTCACCTATGCTGGAGGTGTTGTTTCTTGGATGTCCAGGGTGTAGAAATGCACGGTCCTTTCTACTACAGAGGCCGAGTATGTTGCAACCACTGAGGCTTGCAAGAAGGCCATTTGGTTGGGTCATTTGGTTCAGCACCTTGGTATTGATGCTATCCCTACACTGCATTCGGATTCTATAAGTGCTATTCAGTTAGCCAAGAATCTGTCTTCCATGCAAAGACGAAACACATTGAGGTGAGGTATCACTTCATACGTGGGGTCATTGAGGACAAGTCTGGTGATCTTGTCAAGATCTCGACTGACCAAAATCCTGTAGATCTGCTCACGAAAAGCCTCTCTACAGAGCGCTTTGCCTTCCTTAGGAGGTTGATGGGCGTGGGATGAGATGACGTCTTTCCTCATCCAGTTGTATATGTGTACATGTTGTACTGTCTTTTCTTTTTCTTTTTCTTTTCACTCCTCACTAGGGCCCATTCCCATTCAAGTGGGAGGTTGTTGGGGGTAAAGGCGCCTCCGCCTAGCCGCCCGTGTATTACTACATTGACAATCACCGCCACTACACACTGTAGGTGGTGGGCATCGTCACTTTATTCTTTATTCTTTTAGTGACAGTTTGAATAAAGGAAGGCCTGGTCACACATTGCGACTGTTAGAGTTCCCATTTCTTGTCTCTCTCTTTCTTGCTCTTGCTCTCTCGCCATAGCTCTCGAGTACAAGCTTCGATCCTTCTCACCTTTCACAAACACCAGTCGAATAGGAAATTGCCTTCACCTCATAGCAAACGGAAATTGCAAGGTGCTAGGAATTAAAGTGATCCTAGAAATAAAAACTCGTTCCCCTACATTTGTTCCTATTATTATCTCAACTTCTATCACCTTTTTATTGAATGCCTTACATATCAACCGTGTACCATTACAGAAACCTTTTGTTGGATTAAAGTTCCTAAGCAGAATAATAGATGCATTCATCTTTAGCAGCAATAGATGGGGAGGAAATCCACCTCCAAGATCTAGTGTATTTAAATACTCTACAGAGTATAAAAATGAGCTATCACTGGTCTCTGCAATTGAATCTGCACCATAGTATTGTATAACTTCTTCTGGCATCGATTGCAATGCACAATGATTCAAAGAAGCCACCTCTGTATTTCATGCTACAAGTATAGCATGCTCAATTAAAAGCTCCAAAGTCTCTCGTTGTGGACACTTCACTGTACACACTATTAACCAAGGTTTCAATAGAGTACCTTTTCAATACCATGCTAGATGGAATATGTAACTTATCACAATTCTCTGTAATACCCACTCCATTCCCTATCATTTGAATCCAACCAACAAATCCATTATCCATTATACCACCAGCGGTTGACATCCTCATATTCCCAGACAACCTTAGCACCTTAACATACTGCCATAAATGAGAGTTACATAGTGCCGCATTAACAATATCTTCACGGGAGCCCTTCATCACGACGGGCAGGATTTGCCTAAAATCACCCCCAAGCAAAGTAACCTTTCCACCAAATGGTTTATCACAGCTCATAATATCTCTTAAAGTTTTATCAACAACTTCAAATGCAAACCTATGTATCATGGGTGCCTCATCCCACAAAATAAGGATTGATTGTCTGAACAGTTGAGCAAGATCGCTCTGAATAGGAATATTACAGGTGGATCGATTACATAGATCCAATGGAATTGTAAACCTTGAGTGAGTAGTACGACCACCTTGTAGAAGCAAAGCAGCAATGCCAGATGATGTCGTTGCTAATGCTATATGACGATCACTGCGCAACCTAGCAATCAAACACTTGTAAAGAAATGTCTTTCCAGACCCACCGAGACCATCCAAAAAAAAACATCCCCAGAGTTTCCACCAATGGCACCTATAACTGCATTATATTGAACTCTTTGTCCGTCATTCAACATTGCCTCCATACAAACACAAACTCTATGTTGCTCTAGTATATCATATGCATATTCATCTTCTAAAAGAGGGTTAGCACACAATTGAGAATCTGTTCAACGAGATTCTGGCAATCCATCAAAGTCAAACAATCTTTACCCATGCTGTCGTAAAAGATCCTGAAGATGCAATAAAGCCCTCTTTGATGCCTCTCGTTGTAGAATTGTAGAAGATATATGTGCATGCTCTAGCTGTAACTTATACAAAATATCCTCCACCATTGGTGACATAAACCTATTCCAAAGCTGACCAGGCTGCGCAAGCTCACAAAAGACCAAAATTGCAGCAAACAAAGCACGCAACTGGGCACCTATTTTTACAAATGCAGCCTCTTCCAAGCACACAATGCACTCATCATCACCCTTTAACATGCCCTTTGCAATGCAGACTTCCTTAAAGGTGTTGTATACCACGTTGCCAATAGTATGCAAATCATCAAAAGACATACATCCTCGAGACATTGTCAAGAGCATTCGCAAGTAATAATGCTCACCAGATGTGGGCAGCACAAAGTATATTCGACCACATGTATTTTCACGCTTTCTCTTCGTCCATACCTTTCGTTGTGCATTCCACACCCAATACACCGGGAAGTCTTGATACCGAATAGCTCAAGCCTCTGGATGAATATGATTGTACACAAACCATTCCGTAAGAGTATTTTTCATGATATCTTCATTTTGCATAACATCTGATATATTGTCTATACCTTGAAACACCACATAATTCTCATCAGGCAAGTGCACCTGCAATCGCTATATATCAGGCTTCTCATTGTGCAATGCATAGTCATATATTTGCCAACACACTTTTGAAGCAAAAACATACCATGCATCTAAATAACTCTCAATCTCATCCACTTTACGAAAGGTTGTACCATTTAACCCCGAGTTTCCAACAAAAAATTTAATGGTTGCACGATCATGTCCCTTGTATATATACTTATACAAATACTTAATAGTTGCCACCGTTGAGCATACCTCAACATTTATATGTGCATTGTATTTTTTACTCGAGTAAGGATTGCATGGAATAATCCATCGTTTATCAATAGTATTACCCTTTATTGTGACCGTCTTTCCATCATCTCGTCTTCTATAAACACGATAGCCAGAGCTATCAACAGTTGTTACATTCACAAACCTCCAAGGGAATTTTTTAGTGCATCGACTATTGCACATGCAAGGGCTTTTGGGATTCATTGCACCACAAGGACCATGGACAATGCATTTTGAGATAGTTTCAAACAAAGCTGAAAACTTTGCTTTATCAAGAAACTCATCACAAACAAATCTATCATAATGGCATGCTTTAGAGGGTTTAAAAGGGTGCTCCAAAATTAGCAAAGTATGAGAATGTGGTAGTCCTCGCTTTTGAAACTCAATCACACTAACATAGCCTACAACATTCCCAAACAGATTCCTTTTCAACAATGTATGCATCATATCAGGATGTTTTTAATGGAATACTCGAGCAGTCAAATCGGACGATCATAAGCAGTCTGTGCAGGCAACAAAGCATTACTTATCTCTAACCACTTTGGATTACATGTCATCGTTATAAACAGATCAGGTTTTTCCTTACTCCGCGCTATAGCCATGGCATCTTGATACAACTGATACATGTGTCTTGGCCCACCAGTAAAAGAAGATGGCAAAACCACCCTTTTACCAATAGAGGCACCAATAATCCCCATTGGCCCATCATCCATCACTCCCATCATATCTGCTAAGCCCTTATAAACTTCCGAGTGTAAAACTGATTGATTTTGACGACACCAAGCCAACCTACATTGCTCTATACTACAGTAAGCATCAACAATAAATTGTTGCAACAATCGACCACCCCGCAACATGCACACCTCGGTGTCCTCATGCACTTGTAGTTGGAATGCATAGAATTGCATTTGAGTAACTGATGCACAGATTGGTCGCCGTATGTGCGCGTAGTGAGCGTCAGAAGGTCCCCAAGAACAAAAAAACTCTACTTTTTGCACACAAATCAATGTAGAAAGCTTGCACGACATGAACAAGAGACCAATTGGGTGCAATCTCCCCCCATGCCTTGTGTGAGCGCTCCATAAAGCATGTATTTCATATATTAACCATCTTCAAGCTCAAATAATAGCCCAAATTACAAAATAGCACGCTTTAGCTTTTGAGTTTGCTTTTGTGCCAATAAAGAATTAAAGCTAATGGGTGCCCAAGAAGTCAGGCGTACCCAAATACAAAGTCCAGTACAAATATCTAAATCGTGCGCCCATGCGCATACAAAAATAATAAATAAATATCAAGCGCTTTGATAAATAATCGCGACAAAATATAGACGCCATGCCTAAGATACACACCCATCAAAATATTGACGATAAATTTGAATACACGCTATCCTTCAATGCTTTCCATTGCCACCGCTGCTTGCTCTATACATCAACTGAAGCATTCACAATCGTTAGTAAAATAATACAATTAAACCGACAAAAGTGAATACCTAGCAATCTTCTAAATAAATTGGTTAGAAATCAATCCTAATCTTAATTTATCACGAGTGCGCACTCTAAACTCATAAACGTTTATTAATTTAAATATGTATTTTGCGGAATCACCCATGTACACATCAAATTAACAAAATGCCCGAAAAGGATAGGCGTCCCCATCGACTTCTCACACAAAGAATCCACTTTGTGTATGAGCCCCGGTAATAAAATCTTATGGAATCCACCGTAAAACCTCACGGAATCCACCGTGAAATATGCCTCCTGGCATCATACCCCTGGGGTGGGATAGCAATTGTCCTCAATTGCTATTAGCTCAATGTGGAGCTAACAGAGTGGAGAAAGCATTTAAGTCTCTAGCGTGCATCCATTGGGCCTCTTCAACAGGATGATTTTTAAACTTGACCAAATATCTAGAATATCTACAGCCAGTTCTAGTGGTCATAAAGTCAGTATCTATAATAGTTTCAGGCTCAAGGATTTCAGTCTTATCATCCAACAAAGAAGGGTTTTTATAGACAGGGTGTACAGGTAATTAGCCTCTAAAGGGTCGTAATAAACTAATATGAAAGGTGTTGTGGATTTTCCAATGTTGTGGTAGTTCTAGTTTAAATGCATTGTCATTGATTTTGTGTATGATCTTGAATGGTCCATAGAATCTAGGTGCTAGTTTCACAACTGGGTGTTTATCTACACTTTGTAATCTACGTTTTTCTATGCGTAACCAAACATAATCATCAACTTTAAAATTCATAGCCTATCTTTTCTTATTTGCTTGTTGATGATTATGTTAGCAATATCATCAGCAATTTGAATCTTGTTTGATAATGATGCAACAGGTGTAGGCAATTGATATCCATAAATAACTTCAAATGGTGCTTTCTTTGTAGCTGTATGTGGTGTATTGTTATATGCAAACTGAAGTAAATGTAAATGTGTATCCCATGTGTGTGGTTTTGAAATAGTGTAAGCACACAAAAGATCTAAAATAGTATTGTTAGTAGCTTCTGTTTGACCATTTGTTTCAGGATGAAATACAGATGAAAAATCAATCTTTGTTCCTAAGTTAGCAAACAAAGTAATCCAAAAATTATTACAGAATCTAGAATCACGATCAGAAATAATAACTTTTGGTAAACCATGGTTAGTGAAAACAGTTTTCAAAAACAATTGAGCAGCTTGAGATACAGTTAAAGTTTTTTTGCATGGAATGAAATATGCTTGTTTGCTAAACCTGTCTACAACAGTCCAAATCATATCATGGTTAGCTTTAGTGTTAGGTAAACCAGTGATAAAATCCATTGAAATCTGTTCCCATGGTCGTGATGGAATAGATAGTGGCATTAATAAACCATATTGTTTACCATGGTGTCTTTTAACTCGTTGACAAACTAAACATTCAAATACAAAGTTAGATACATCAGTGTCCATATGTGGCCAATCAAAATCTTCAGTCAATGTACGCAAAGTAGATATAATACCTCTATGACCTTGATATGGAGGACAATGAATCTCATGCAAAACAAATGATCTAAATGGAACTGTCACACATAATCTCTTTTCATAAAACATGAATCCATTATTGTAAGATAGTAAACCAATAGGAATCCAATTATTTGCAACTAATTTATTCCAATCATCTTGAAAAGTAAGATCCTAATTATAAGTATCTTTTATAGGGATAAGGGAATCAAATGATATCACAGAAATATTATGAATTGTCGGTCTTCTACTTAAAGCGTCAGCTACAACATTCTCTTTTCCTAGTTGATATTGTATAAGGGGATGAAAACTTTGAATAAAGCCGGCCCATTTAATGTGTCGGTCAGATATTTGTGGTTGACTAAGGAGATGTCTAATGCTTTGTTAGTCAGTTTTGATCATAAACTCAGAATCCATTAAATAATGTTTCCATTGACGTAAGGCTTGTACTACAGCTAGCAATTCTTTATCATAGGTAGAATATTTAAGTTCAAATGGTTTAAGTTTACAACTAGAGTAAGCTATGGGATGATTATCTTGCATAAGGACTGATCCTATTCCAGATCCACTAGCATCAGTAACTACTAAAAAGAATGGTCTATTGAAATCAGATAATTGTAATACAGGAGCATGGGTTAAAGCATGTTTCAATAAATCAAAAGATTTTTATTGATTATCAGACCAATGATACACAATACCCTTCTTTAAAAGTTTTGTCAAAGGTAATGCAAGTAATAAGAAATTTCTTACAAACTTTCTGTAAAAACTAGCAAGACCTAGAAACGAACGTAACTCATGCATATTTTTGGGTATGGGCCAATTTAAAATTGCTTCTATCTTTTTAGGGTCAACCTTAATACCTTTTGATGAAACAATATGTCCTAGATATTCAATTTCTATTTGGAAGAATTCACTCTTTTCTGGATTAGCATACAATTGATTGTCTTTCAACTTCAAAACTAAAGACAAATGTTCATAATGCTCATTCTCATTTTTAATGAATACCAATATATCATCAAAGAATACTATGACACAATGCTGATGTTTCAAGAATATGAGATTCATCATACGACTAAATGTAGCTGGTGCATTAGTTAGACCGAAAGGCATAACTAAAAATTCATAGTGTTCAAATTGTGTTTTAAATGCAATTTTGAATATATCAGATTTATCCAATCTTACTTGATGATAGCCAGATTTAAGATCTATCTTACTGAATATGGCAGATCCTTGTAGTTTATCCACAAGATCATCTACCCTAGGAATCGGATATCTATTCTTAACAGTAATTTTATTTAGGGCACAATAATTAATGCACATGCGATAAGTATTATTTTTCTTCTTTACTGTACCAGGAATTAAATCTATTTTGTGATCTTCAGGACGTGAAGGTGGTAGTCCATGTGGTAAATCATCAGCAAAACAATCTTGAAATTGGGCAAGAAATTGTGTATGCCTAGGATGCATTTGTTTTTCTTTAGCTTGAATTTCATTTACCCATATTAAATAAGATTTGCTACTTTTACGTAATGCACGTTTAGCCTGAGTATGAGTAAGCAATGGAAAATTATTAGAAGCGTGCATACCATGCAATGTGATTTGTTTTCCTTGAAAATAAATTTTGATTGAATGTGTAGAATAATCTATGTCAGGATTATACTAATGACGCCAAGGCATTCCTAAGATAATGTCACTAGACTACAAAGGTACAACTAGGAAATTTCTTCGTTCAATATATTCACCAATTTTAATTTCTAAGTTATGTACCTCTTGTGTTCCATTATATCTTGTGCCTAGGAATGCAGCTTTGATGCGATAATGTGTAGAAACAGTTTGTAAATTCAATTCTTTCACTAACTTTGCAGAAATAAAGTCATGCGTACTCCCATCATCATGTAAAATAGTTTTTTCTTTACCATGCACAAAACATTTCATTGTTAACAAAGAATGGGGAGTTGGAATACCTGGCAAAGTATCCGAAGTAGTACCAATGTCGTCATCATCTTCCGTAAAGTCAGGCATTTCCTCACATTCTTCTTCTTCCATTGCGCCAAGATAATTGATATGGACAGGTGGCTTTTTGGATTGACAATTGGCTGCTAGATGTCCAGGTTAATGGCATTTGTAACAAACTATAGGTTTGGCTTTAGATACATTATTGGTAATGGCAGGAAGTTTAGGAATGCTGGGATTTGGTTGTGAGGATGGCTTAGGGTTTGGATGTTTGATGGCAAAGCAGGTGGTCTTGTCCAAGACTTACGAAATGAAGATGGAAGAAAACGACTTTGATTGAATCTTCGAAAATTTGAATTGAATTGTTTGGAACCATAGTTGCCATTAGTTGGAAATTGTTGTGGTCGCTTGTCTCTTCCGCGAATCTTGTCTTCAGTGTCATGAGCCAAGGAAATTGCATATTCAAGGGTTGTTGGCTTGAACATATTGACTTCATCATAGTAATGTCCAAGTAGGCCAGACATAAACTTGCGTTTGTGAGTCGCTTCAGGTACATCTTCGAGCATGCGTAGTTATAGTAGGGCATTCCAAAAACATTCAGTGTATTGGGAAATAGGTTCGCGATCTCTTTGCTGTAGAAGATCCCATTGCTTGATGGCTTTTTCATGGAATTGAGGAGGAAGGAAATTCTGCAAAAACTTCTTTTGGAAAGTCTCCCAGGTAGTGGGACAATCAATGCTCTTGCGGACCACAGTCCACCATAAGGATGCTCGATCGACTAAATGGTTAGTGACACATTTAATTTTGTATTTCTCAGCATATGTTTCTTCACGGAAGTAATCATCAAATTGACTGATAAATGCAAGTACAGTCTTTCCATCTCGTGATCCATTGAAAGTACGAAATTTGAAGTTTCTTTTACTTATCTTTATTTCTTTGCGGATGGATTAGGCTTCAAGTGTCGCATCGATGGTACGTCGTATAAGATCTTCAGGTTGCGATCCATCTTGGTCGGTGGTAGATCGTTGCAGATTGGTCAATTGAACTTGCAAAGCTTGTCGAGCTCTTCGTTCTTCTTCAAGCTACATCATAATCAAATCCAACTTTTGCTCCATCGTTGGTTCGGGTAAATCACCTTCAGGCATAAAATCATCCATGTTTGGATCGGTCATCCTGTAAAATTCAAAAGACCTCACACTCTCGAAATCTGATTAGCGGGATGAGTGTAGCTCAAAGGCAGGTATACAAGGCTTGTAAATTTTGTTTGCCTTTTGTAGTCTTTGTTCTTTGCGATTGCGGTATTCGTTATCACAACCATCTTTGTAGAAACGGCGTATAATCTTCGTATGACCTGCGTATGACCTTCTGCGTTTGTTGAAACTGGTTCAGCAAGTCTGCAAGTGTGAACAGAGTCTACCAAAGAGCAATAAACTAGTTCGTAAGCTTCTGCATGTGAACTGCCTTTATGGGAGTTGTTGAGTAAGTCTTTTATGGACCTCTGTGACTTAGGTGACTTGCAGGAATAAGGAGGCTTAGTGGACTTGGGGGACTTAAGAGCTTAAGGATCTTTGTGATCAAGCGTGGATTTTTAGGACATGAATATGTCCTCAACCGTTTTGACGCCGCCCAGATGATGTCTTTGCCGCCATTCGTCAATTTCGTTAATTGAAGCTTTTATAAGCTTCTTATAAAGCTTACTATTAAGCTTGATAAGCTTTAAGTTAAAGCTTTAAAGCTTTTTGGATATGGAGCTTCTTGTTTACAGACGACTTGATGTAGGAGATATCCACGTGGTCCTCCGCCTCCACAGGCTGGTCCTTCGTGATCAGAGAGTGCAGAAGGGGGTTCTTGACCGCTAGGAACACGCTGGTATTGACTGTTCGCGATGAAACTGACTGTAGAGCTCGTTTATTCTAGGAGCTCCGCCTTCACGCAAGATGGTAAGCGATTAGAAGCTCTCGATCTCAGCTTCGCTCTGATACCACTGGTGCACAGATCGGTCGCTGTATGCGCGCGTAGTGAGCGTCAGAAGGTCCCCAAGAACAAAAGAACTCTACTTTTTGCACACAAATCAATGTAGAAAGCTTGCACGACATGAACAAGAGACCAATTGGGTGCAATCTCCCCCCATGCCTTGTGTGAGTGCTCCACAAAGCATGTATTTTATATATTAATCATCTTTAAGCTTAAATAATAGCCTAAATTACAAAATAGCATGCTTTAGCTTTTGAGTTTGCTTTTGTGCCAATAAAGAATTAAAGCTAATGGGCGCCCAAGAAGTCAGGCGTACCCAAATACAAAGTCCAGTACAAATATCTAAATTGTGCGCCCATGCGCATACAAAAATAATAAATAAATATCAAGCACTTTGATAAATAAGCGCAACAAAATATAGGCACCATGCCTAAGATGCGCGCCTATCAAAATATTGACGATAAATTTGAATACATGCTATTCTTCAATGCTTTCCACTGCCATCGCTGCTTACTCTACACATCAACTGAAGCATTCACAATCGTTAGTAAAATAATACAATCAAATTGACAAAAGTGAATACCTAGTAGTCTTCAGCTACATAAATAAATTGGTTAGAAATCAATCCTAACCTTAATTTATCACGAGTGCACACTCTAAACTCATAAACATTTATTAATTTAAATATGTATTTTGCGGAATCACCCGCTATGGAATCACCCATGTATACATCAAATTAACAAAACACCCGAAAAGGATAGGCATCCCCATCGACTTCTCGCACAAAGAGTCCACTTTGTGTATGAGCCCCGGTAATAAAATCTTACGGAATCCACCGTAAAACCTCAGGGAATCCACTGTGACACGGAATCCACCGTGAAATATGCCTCCTGGCATCAGTAACATAGTCCTTATTAGACAATTCATGTATATTAATTGGAACATTAATACCACTATAAGGTACCTTTACATACCAACCATCATCACCCATAGGAAAAAGAAGAACGTATAGCATTGGCATATATGCCCTATGCAAGTTTGAAATAGCAATACATCGTCCATCTAGACTATCAACATGTATGTCTCGACAATCAAGAGTATTCTCATCGCCTTGTCCTGGCATAATAGCTGCAACCTCAGTTGCCACTGAAGTTGAGTATTGTCTATTAGCATGTTGAACCCCAGAAATAGTCATTCTCAAATCATGCAAGGGATTGTTTTGCAATTGCATACCCACGGATCTAAAAGCTTGTGCATATGCATTGTGTTGATGCATCATAGACCGAAGCTCCCCAAGCAAATTTAGCGATAAATTAGGTATAACATCCAACCGATTAGATAACTCATACTCATTATCATAAACATAAAGTTGTGCAAATCTTGGCCTTTCCTGTCGTTGCACATTAGAAATCAAAGGGCCTATACGATGATAAATGGAGCCATGCACTCTAAAGGTATAAGAATTTCCCACAATAGACAAAAGCTCATCAACATTGGCACCAAGTGATACAAATGCAAGAGCACTATTATATACTTGTATATTATTTTTAAATACTCTACTTTGAGGATGCATACCATGCAACAAATCATGCAATAGCTGTGATGGATATTGCAACTGTGGCAACATTACTTTTCCATTTTGATAACAATGTTTACAAAAAAAAACTGACCCTTACACTTGAGCCTCACATCGCTCACACATCTCAGAAAGACTCCCCATGAAATGCACAATCGGGTCTTGAAACAGCAATATTGTAGTTGCAGGATGAGTATCCATTGTAGGCAAAGCATGTAAAATGGAGCAAAAACCTCCATTTCGAGGACTAAAGGTTGGAGCATTATTGACACATGACTCATTAATCACAGGATTTCTTAGGTTTTGGTGATTTTCAGCATCACAATTATAATCATTAGCAAATTGCTGCTCAATCGAACTGTGAAGTCCCTCACAAATCAAGCTACCATGATTTAAACCCCTCCTTGCAAAATGTTCTGACACTCAACTATAGTAGAACACATCTATTTGTACTCCCTCCGGTCATGTTTTGCCATTTGAGCCCTAAGCCTAGCAACCTGTCGTCATCTATATCGTGTAGAGTTGAGTCTATACGCAACACATGATCCCTGCTATTTCTCTGATTATTTAATCCCATATTGTTTGGATTCTCACAAAGCCTGCACATTAAGAGAAAACATGCATTCTTTCAAGGAGAGACTTGATTGGGATTAGTATTTTCAAAAAGACTTAAAAGTAGAATCAATCTAGAATCACATAATCGAAAATACTACAACAATTTAAATCAGCACAATCCTCCTATGTGCAAGGAACAATAGTAGTCAAAATTAGAATCATCATATATTTTTATATATTTTATACAATTAGATATCTAATCCAAAGATAAATGAAAAAAAACTATATCTAACCGGCGCGTGATCCAAAGCCAAATATCACTCTTCAACATGAACATGCAATAAACTATAAAACGTTAGGTTTCTTAAATCAATGAACTCTTCTCTGTAGATTGCAAGACATAATAAGTGTTTCTATAGATCAAACCTCAAGAAAGAGGCGATATACTTAAAAATAAAAATATATTTAATATTTACAAACTCTTCAAAAGAGAAAGAATACACATTATTATTCCAATCCATAGCAAGTTCCTAGACATTGAAACTAATATTGGAGAGAGAGATCAGAGAGAGAGAGAGAGAGAGAGAGAGAGAGAGAGAGAGAGAGAGATGCCCATATCCAAGTATTTTACAAAGAATATTACTCTTTGATACGTATTACATTGCAAAAATCAATGAAGTTTTCTCTCTAGATTGCAAGACATAATCACGAGGGATTCACTAGTAGTAATAAGGAGACATCACCTGCGTACAAGAAATATATGAAAATATCCCTTATCTACCCCCTATTTATGGGACCTTACCTTATAAAATGTACATTCCTTCCCTTAAATAACCCCCCTCCCTTACACTCACGTGATACCATATGGTAAACCCTAGTCGACCCCCCAGGGAAATAATAATTCTATCCATAAACTATAAATCAAACCTCAACAAAGAGACAATGGACACATACATAGAATTATAAATGCGATCAATGTTTACAAACTCTTTAAAAGAGAGAAGAATGCATCATAGATTGAAGCTCCCCAATAAATTGAACCAAACGCTGGAGAGAGAGAGAGAGAGAGAGAGAGAGAGAGAGAGAGAGAGAGAGAGAGAGAGAGAGATATGAATAGTCAAACATTACAATTAGACCATACAATTAGAGAATATTACTCACATGCATTACACTGTAAAAATGAATAAAGTTATACATCCACATTGTTTGACATGATAATAATAATTCTTTGTACAAGTCAAGCATTAAGAAAGAGACATCACACCACATTGCAATACAATTTACTCAATTTAGTCTTGTTACAAAAAAAGAAAGCACACATGATCACAAAAAAAGCAATGGCCCAAGCATTTCAATATCTTCATAAGCGAGATAACAATATATCATAACCTTCATCCAAATGTTGGAGAGAGAGAGAGAGAGAGAGAGAGAGAGAGAGAGAGAGAGAGAGAGAGAGAGAGGTGAATATTCAAACATTACAATTACAATTAGACCATACAATTAGAGAATATTACTCTCGCATGCACTACACTACAAAAATAAAAAAAGTTATATCCACATTGCAAGACATGATAATTCTTTATATAGATCAAACCTCAAGAAAGAGGTATCACATCATTACATTAAAACCAATATAAGCTTCACAAAAAAGAAGCACACGTCATCACAAAAAAAGCATTGGTCCAAGCACTTTCAAATAAGATATAAGCCAGACGATAATAGATCATAAGTCTCAAGTCCTCCTCAATTGGGACTGTTCATTTGACGACTCAATTGATGTAGCAAGCCATTGAACCTATTAACATTCATTTGAAACTGCAAGAACAGTAGTCGACAACCCCTCTGGAAAATCATAGGCTCGTGGTCATCTCCAAGCCCCCAAAACAATGCCCACATATAATTCAATAACAAATTCATCAACCTGCTTGTCTCAAAGACAATTGCCAAAAGTTCCCTCACTTCACCACCCAAACCACTAGAGACTTGTTGAAGAACACGCTGGGTGTGCTTTGTCTCGCACACAACACCGTACAAATCTTTAGCTTGTTCATGCAACTCTGCAGAGTAAATGGCAAGCGCATGATCGACACGTGTGGATTAACTCATCTGCAATTCCATCAACTCATTCATCTTGGTCTCAAGAAGTTTAAACTCCAAAGAACTTGAAGCAGCCTTTGTGTTTTTTCGGATCGTTGATGTGCTTGTGGATTTACTAACATGCCCTTCCTATTGCCTCACCACTTCTTTCATCTTTCGCACATTAACTTTATTCACTCTATTAAACTCCACATTTTGGTTGCAACAAAATACACAAATGACTATCTCCCCAAAAAGAATACAATACCTTGACGAAAATACAATTATTAGAATAACTATCTCCCATACCCATGCGAACGGCTCCAAGCAAGCAAGCGTCGAAGAGATGATGTTGTGGGTGTTTTCTTTGATTCAACCAAATCAATTGCATTCAATGGAGTCGAATGCACTATGTCAGGAACATCATCCATAGCTTTGCTTTGTTTCATGATGACTACACGAAACTTTCAATAGAGTATAAGAGTCCCAATAGAGAAATCTCAAAGCCATTGAAGACAAACACATTTCCAATTGAAAACCCTAAATCGAAAGTTTCTTGGACTCAAAGACAAAAGAATAGTCATGCATGAACACATGTGTAAATAATCATGCATGAGCACATACATACACAGTACTCGCCAAAAGCCAATTAATGATTCCCCTCTCCAATGGATGTCCATTCATCCACATGTGCACATGACACTCACCAAAGGCCTAGCAAGCATCACTCAAACTTGAAGACATATTAGTCTCGAGGATATCCTAGACTCGAAAGTGAAAGAATACATACGTATTAAGCCCAACACGCATAACCAAATGCATATATGGCCATGCCTTAGCACATGCACACATCGCTCAACAAAGGCCGGCTAAGTATTGTCTAACCTCCCTCCTCTCCTCTCTCTCTCTCTCTCTCTCTCTCTCTCTCTCTCTCTCTCTCTCTCTCTCTCTCCAAGCCCTGCTAATGGATGTTCATTTGTCTAGATCCATACATAAGTCTTGCCAAAGCCTCAAATGTGTTAAAGATCCAAAGTTGTTCAATGCTCAAAGATGAATGAATACCATGTGAAAATATGAAAAAATAAACTATTAAAATGAGTTCAAAAAATCTTAATAATTTGGAAGAGATAGACAATGTTTTTCAAAATGGAGATTTTCATCAATCGAATAAAACACAACTCATTTAAAAAGTCTTGCAGAGATTATATATATCAAGTATGTGGCAATTTTCAATTTGGAAGAGATAGACAATGTTTTTCAAATTATAGATTTTCAAGGATGTGCTTATGCAACGGCGACTCATCCAAGTTAACATTACCAAAAACCTATCTAGATAAACTTTGAAAGAAGCAAGTTGCACATCAAGGGCAATGCTCTCAAGTGTAAGGGGATGGTCCCACATGGCGATTCATATGGGTTAGCATTGCCGAAAGCCTATTAAGAGAAACTTTCAAAGAAGTAAGTTACACATAAAGGGAAACATTCTCATTCTTGTGAGCAATTAACTCACATACTCTATCCTCTATACGATCAGCACTGTCAATAAGATCTTTCATCTTCTCATCATGATCATCCAAGGATCCAATACGTGGCCAATATTTTCGGACATAGTCATATATCTCCCCTATGTAACCCTTGATTTCTTCCAACTCAACATGTATCCTCACCCCATCACAAAGGTTCCTTTCGTATTTCTCCTCCAAAATTCTCTCAATCCTCCGTAGACGACTATCAATGCTCTCATCAAGAGAAACAGAAGCCCTTTGACGTCGAAATAGTGCCTTCACTTGCTTCTCAAGCCCATCCAAGCGATGAATGACTCTCAAGAAACTAATAGAACTTTCATATCCTCCAACATGCCTGAGTGTACGACGAACTGCCTTCTTCCTTATTACCTCTTTCCCTTTGCACATATTCATTTTCACACTGGGAGCGCACTGCACAACATTTGCTATAGACACATTTTTGTCCTCCATATTGCGCAAAACACATGAGTCAACATCGAGGTGCATATCAACTATTCTTATCTTATCTTAAAAATTAAAAACTGTGGAAAATCCTAGATGACATTAGATTAACTTCCAAAGCATTAAATTTAAAACATATGTGCATTAGACCATATGATTGACTACAATAGAATTTGCTATAGTAAGTAGCATCTGGAGTGAGGTTTCAATTTGTTTATCCCATACATAGGACTCAAGTGGGTCTTCAAGATGCATTTGGATTATTTCAAGCAAATTCCCATGGCTCATAGCGGAGAGATTAGACTTTTTGTCATAATGGATGTATCCATTTCATGATGCAAAACCCCCCTTGCATAATGAGAAAAGTCAAGGATCGAACCCAATGCCATAATGACCAGTGAGTTGGTATTTTAAGTGGTGTACCTAACGTTGCATGGTGCACACCATACAATATCCTTTCTTAGAAAATCATGCCCCATGACAATGCCATGAAGGGTTATCATATCCATGCCAACCCCACGAATCGCAATGCGCGAGGCAAATGATAGTTGTACCTCTCAATAATGAAAGTCATGACCATGAATAAATAAATAGTAATATAATATAATACATATATATCTTATAAAGTCACTACAGAATCTTTCACTCCATAAAATACACGTGTATTAGACCAGTGGGTTGGCTTTTTAATTGGTGTACCTAAGTTTGTATGATGCACACTATACAATATCCTTTCTTAGAAAATCATGCCCTACATCGATGCAACACCTCCCACTCCTGCCAATAAAATTATAGATCACACACTAAACAACTTTCTAAGTTTAATAATGCCCCAAGAATCGCAATCAGTGAGGCAAAGGATTGTTCTATCTATCAATAATGAAAGTCATGAGTAATATAGTAGTAGTAGTATTATAATTTAGCTCCACTTTGGCACCTTTAAGGATCGACAATATAATACATATCTTAAAGTTACATTCCACTCCATGTTTTAAAATGAACGTAAAAGATACCTTCCACTCCATGTCTTAAAACACATATCCTAAAACGTTTATTAGTAAAATAATAACAATAATAAAATAACAATAAAAATAACAACTAAAGTAATTTATTAATTATAACAAAACAAAAATTAATAACAATAAACTGAATAACAATAACAATAACAATAATAACTAAACTAATTAAAATAATAATAATAATAACAAATATAATATAACTAATAAAAATAATACATACAACCAACAATATCTAACCAACAACTAAACCAATTAAAATAACAAAACAACAACACTAACTAACTATTAACTATTAATAACTATTCACTACAACTATAACTAACTATTAACTATTAATAACTACATAACTAATTATATTATTATTATTATTAATGACTAATTAAAATAAAAATAACATCATATTATTTTTATCTTTATATTATCTTTTGTATATATCTATACTAATAAAATGATAAAAAATTGAATAACAACTAAAGCAATTAATTAAATTAACAATAATAACTAAAGTAAAAAAAATTAAAATAAAATATGAAGTAGACCAATTAAAATAACAATACCATAATAAACTAAATAACAACTAAACTAATTAAAATAAAAAAACTAAAATTGAATAAATCCATAATAATAATAATAATATATAATAATAACAAATAACTAACTAACTAACTAATAATAAATCGAATAACAGCTAAACTAATTAACTAATAACAAAACTATTTAACTATAATTATATTATAACTAACTATTAATAACTATATAACTAATATAATAATAATAATAATAATAACACAACCAAATAACTAATAACAAACTAATAATACATACAAATATAATACAACTAGCAATTTAACTATTAACTATAACTATATGATAAAAAATAAAATAATAATAATATAAAATAATACAATAGTAATAACTATATTATTATATCTAATAACTATTAAATATAATAATATAATAACTAATAATAATAATAACTAATTATTATTATTATTATTTTAGTATTATTATTATATCTATCTTCTATCTATATTTATTATTTTATATCCATCAATATCTGTATCTGTATTTATATCTATCTATAATTATAATAAAATAATTATTATATAAATATATAAATATAAATATAAATATAAATATAACATTAATATCTAATTTAATTATTATTATTATAACAAAACAATTATTCTATATCCATCAATATCTGTATCTATATTTGTATCTACCTATAACTATAATAATATAATATATTATATTATATATATATATATATATATATAATTGGTGCACAAATCGAATGTCGTATGCGTACGTATCGAGCACCAGAAGGTCCCCAAGAACAAAGAACTTTACTTTTTGCTTAAAAACTAAGAGAGAAATTTTGCACGACATGAAGCAAGAAGGCTAATTGGATACAATCTCCCCCCATGCCTTGTGTGAGCGCTCCACAAAGCACGTATTTAATATATTATTCATCTCCAAGCTAAAAAATAACCCCAAATTTACAATTAGCACGCTTTAGCTTTTGTGTTTGCTTTTGTCCAAATAAAGAATAAAGCGGTTGGGCGTCCAATGAGTCGGGTTGTACCCAAATACAATGTCCAATAACGAATATTTAAATCGTGCATCCATGTGCATACAAAATAATAAATATATGTCAATCACTTTAATAAATAAGCGCGTCAAAATAAATATTGGCGCCACGTCTAAGATGCGCGCCTATAAAAAATGATAATTTCTTCTAAATAACTTGAATACACGCTATCGCCTAGTGCTTCCCAGCGCCACCGCCACCTGCTCTACACACCAACTGAAACATTCATAATTATTAGAAAATAATAAAATTAAACCGACAAAAGTAAATATCTAGCAATCTTCAGCTCAACATAAATAAATAGGTTGGAACTTAGTCCTAACCTTAATTTATTACGAGTGCGTACTCTAAACTCATAAACGTCCATTAATTTAAATATGTATTTCGCTAAATCACCTGCTACGGAATCACCCACTTGTACATTAAATTAACGAGACGCCCGAAAAGGACAGACGTCCCCATCGACTTTTCGCACAAGGAATCCACCTTGTGTACGAGCCCTGGCAATAAATATAATTTTATGGAATCCACCAGCAAAACCTCATGGAATCCACCGTGGAATATGCCTTCTCGTATTAGTAATGTAACATTAATATTAATAATAATTACATTTTAATATAATAATAATAATAGTTAATTAATTAATTAATTAATTATCATTTAACTAATCAATCATTATTATTATTATTTTATTATTAAAATTGATATTGATAACTAACAATAACAACAACAACAAATACAATAGAATAATATAATAATAATAACAACTAAACAATGATAATAATAATAATAATAACCATTAAAATTAATATATTATAATACAATAAAAAAATAAAAAAATATATCTATATTTCTTATTTTTCATTTCTCAATATCAATTATCATTATCAACAATAACAACAACAACAATATCTGTATATATTTGTATCTATTATATATATATATATATATATATATATATATATATATATATATATATATATATATATATATATATATATATATATATATATATATATATATATCTAAAGCAACCATTAATTAGTTAATTAACTATTAATTATCAACATTAATATTATTATCATATAATTGTAACTATTACAATACAATACAATTTACAATATATATAGTATAAAGTAGTATAATATAGTGCAATGTAATAAAATAATATATATCAGATCAATTATCAATAATATCAATATTCAATATGAATTATCAATATCTATATTTATAATAGTCTACTTCTACCATACAATACGATAATAATAATAACAAAACAAAGCAATAATACAATAACCAATATATTATAATACAATATAACAATAATAAAATCTATCTATATTCTATAATTTATATTTCTCATTTCTCAATATCAATTATTAATATTAATAACAACAACAATATCTATACGTATTTGTATCTATTATCCATGATCTACATTTATAATAATATAATATAATATAATAGTATATACTTTACAAGTATATAATAATAAACAATACATTAATAATCTCTATATTCTCTATATATTATATTATATTATCATTATCAATGTATTTTATATATATATATATATATATATATATATATATATATACACACACACACAATAATATAATATAACACAACAATACCAATTATCAATGTATGTATTTATAATAGTCTACTATATAATAATAACAATAATATAATATAATATAATATAATAAGCAACCATTAACAAGTTAAGTATTAATTATTAACATTATTATTATTAGCATATAATTATAACTATTACAATACAATATAATATAATGTAGTATAATAAAATAATATCAATATTCAATAGAAATTATCAATATATCTATTTATAATAGTCTACTTCTACTATGCAATACAATAATGATATAATGATATAATATATAATAATAATATAATAAGTAACCATTAATATATATATATATATATATAATATGTAGCTTATTCTTTCTTATCTTATTTTTATTCTTATAAATATAAACTATAACTAATTCATTTATTCATTCATAATTCATAAATACATAACAGTAAATAATCAATAATCAATAATCAATAATCAATGACAATGATACATAACAATAAAATAACACATATTAATATAATAACAATATAATGATAATATATAATATATATAAGCCACCATTAACTAAACTATTCTTATTCTTATAAATATAAATATAAATATAATAACTATAACTAATAACTAATTCATTAACAGCAACATTAATCTTAACATCTTAACAATAACATTAACATTAACAATATTAACTTTAATAATAACAATAACACTAATCTTAATGATAACATTAACATCAACATTAACATTAATGTTAGCACTACATTAACAACATGAACATTAATCCTAATTATAACATTAACATTAACAATATTTATAACATTAACAATAGCATCATTAATCTTAGGGGGAGAGAGAGAGAGAGAGAGAGAGAGAGAGAGAGAGAGAGAGAGAGAGAGAGAGAGAGAGAGAGAGAGAGAGAGAGAGAGAGGAGGGAGATGCCCTCTGTGTGCTCGCCCATCTTGGCTCGCTTCGTCCACAGAGAGGAGGGAGGCACCCTCTCTTTGCCTGCCCGTCCTGGCCCCCGCCCCTTCACCCGTCCTGGCCCGCCTGCCTATCCTGGCCGTCGAGAGAGAGAGAGAAAGAGAGAGAGGAGGGAGATGCCCTCTGTATGCCTGCCCGTCCTAGCTCGCATCGTCCACAGAGAGGAGGGAGGCGCCCTCTCTTTGTCCGCCCCTCCTGGCCTCCCTGCCTGTCCTGGCCCACTCTCCCGTCCGCCTGTCCTAGCCACCGAGAGAGAGAGAGAGAGAGAGAGAGAGAGAGAGAGAGAGAGAGAGAGAGAGAGAGAGAGAGAGAGAGAGAGAGAGAGAGAGAGAGAGAGAGAGAGAGAGAGAGAGAGAGAGAGAGAGAGAGAGAGAGAGAGAGAGAGTGTGTGTGTGTGTGTGTGTATGTGTGTGTGTGCTGCGTTGAAGATCTTCACCCTTGCATTGAAAATCTTCAGGCTTGTGGAATCAATAAGCGATCCGTAGATCTTGAGGTGTTAGGCATGCATCTTTGGAAGATGAGGTTCCAAGATCTATGCCAATGGCAGATCTATTAATGAGTACTCCTTTTGCTTGATTTGGTTCGATCATGGTAGCCATCAGTAGGCAGATGCTTGGCGACATGAAGCACGTTGGTCCATCCACTCCAATGCAGAAAAGCTCCGGAAACAACAGCAATGGTATCATGTCCGGCACATGGAAAGAATTTTGATCATTAAAGGACGCCGTGGGTGATTTTCTTTAGCTGAGTAGCCAGTTCTTGAAACTCGAACATAACCTGCAAGAAAAGTTGTGCACTCCCTAAGGGGTGTGTGTGCCTCTCCGTGTAGTGCGTGGTGCCCGTGGCAGTGGAATTGGGAGATGGGTCTTTCTTGTAGTGGACAGAAAAGTGATTGCCATATTGGGTTCTCAAGTGCAGAATTGTTGCACACAAAATTGAATAGGATTGGTTGTCACATTCAAGTGATTCTACCCATGGATGCAATTGATGTTGTTGGGTTGTTGGCTATCCAATGGAGGTATTGGTTTTTGGTTGTGTGTTTAATGGTATTTAGATATAGGCAGTGGTTTAGGAGTCCGTCTACCTCATATTACTTGTGAATTGTAAGTTTTGTGATGTCTAGAATGGATATGAGTCTTGTCAAGGTGCTCTAATATTTGAACTAGCTTCAATAAATAGATTTACTACTTCGCTACTGTTGTATTGCTGAGGGTTAGTGGAATGTAAGTAATGTCACAAAAGAAAAGGAAATATAGAACCCAACATGTGTAGATCTTGAGATGACTTTTCTAGACTTATGTTCTAAGCTGTGTCTCAAGTCTTGCATTTAAATTCTCTCTTGTATATTCAGAAGTTTCAAGGATTTATGTGTTGTTGTCAAATTGTGTGTTGAATATTTCACCAAGGTCATGGCTTGGGTATTCCACACTGCTAGGGGTCCTTAGCTCTTCACAAAAAATGTACTATCTTCTATATTATCTGCGATGAGCCACTTTGAAGTGGTTGAGTGTTGGTAGATTGTGTGACTGCCTTTGTTGGTGAAACCAACCTTCCTTTTCAAGAAAGGGTGGAGGAACCTTGAATAATATGGCAAGCGGTAAATGCATAAAACAAATGAGAACTTGAAAATTCAGCATTTTACCACTTTGGGCTAGATTTTTTTATGTGTTAATTTGATTGATGCTCTTTTTATTGTGCAGCTTTCAAAATCTTGGTTCACTCATTCGGCTGTTAGAAGATCTAAAGAGAGGACTAGTTATGGTTGCTAGAAGAGTCCATTTTCTATAGTGGATTTTCATACCATTTTGTATGATCATGCTAATGCTCATGTGCCTTCAAGGACCCCTTCCTATTTTCTCATGTTCATGCCGCATACCTTGTACACATGGGCTATTTTGGGTAGTATTAAAATGACAAGATCTCTTTTGCCTTTGCGTGGGCTGTTTTGATCTAGAGTTAGCATACGAGTTGTTTTGGCTAGTATTAAAATGATAATATTTCTTTTGCAATTGCATTAGGTTTTTAAAATTGGTTTTAGCATACATGATATTCAATATTTAATTCATTTGTACTTCAAAGCACTTTTTGTTGTGTGTAGAGTTTGTATAGGTTTTGTAGGTACATTCTGTTCCATGACATTCAGCCAATCTAGATTGAGGGCTGCAACATCTCAGAGAGGTGAGGGTGTTTGCACATTGTTGTTGTTATATTTGCTAATTGTGGTTGTGCTCATATCGAAGCTTGACATTGTTGTGTTTGCAGGTGATTATGTTGCTTGAACAAGGGTAGGGTATGTCAATAATGCTAGGGTGCAACAATGCTCTCATGGGGGTATGTCAACAACGCAAAGAAATTCATCGAGGATGGTGGTTGGGAATTCTAAAAATTCTGAGGAATCATATGAAGGATATCAGCCCTTTGCTGTGGAAGAGGCTTCTGAATCTAAATATGGGATCGATGGTTGAAACAATTGACATTGCAGAAGCATGCCAAGTGTTTAATAAACCATCCATTGGATATGCGTGCTCATGGAATACATTGATTGCAAGATATGTATGTAGCTAGAAGGCATATCTCTTGATTTTGCAACAATTGTCTGCACTTTGAAGGCTTGTGGCACCATAGAATCCCTAGAAACAAGCCACAAAGTACACTCAGAAAATTTGAAAAGATGATTGGAAATAGAACTTTATGTTAGGAGTACTTTAGTAGATGTCTATCTGAAATGTGGCTCACTAGCAGAAGCATGGCAGGCTTATAACAGACTACAAGTTCAAGATGTGGTCTTGTGGAATGCACTCATTGCATGCTATATGTTTGGTTGTGTTACAGGGTAGCACATGTTTGGTTGTGTTACATGCCCATGGATCATGCATGTGAGGTGGATACTTGATGCATACTAGGCTGATTTGAGCCACTGCATGCTCAATTTTGGACAGTGATTTCATGCTGTTTACTTCTCGGTGGATATTTAATACGTATTGGTTACGTGCTATGCTTTGGGTGTTATGCATGCATTATTGGTGCTTCCCATGGATTGTACGCACTCTGATATGCATTTGGGGACTATTTGGGACTGAAATAGTGCTTGGCAGTTGTGACCTTGGCTGTGGTAATGTACTTACAGGTTTGCATGAAGAGCTTGAAGATGGTTATGCGGTCTATGTCTCCCAACTGTGCTCTCTGGTTGATCATGCTTCATGAATGGTTTGGGTTGATGTTACAGGGCATCACATGTTTGGTTGTGTTACATGCTCATGGATCATGGTTGTGAGGTGGATACTTGATGCATACTTATGCCTCTTGGATGCTGAACATTTGGGGATGATGCCACATGACTTGGATATGTTTTTGGGGCTGATTTGAACCACTACCTGCTTAGTTTTGGACATGATTTCATGTTGTTTACAATAGGGCTGATCATATTTCTCAGTGTATATTTGGTGCCTATTGGTTAGGTGCTATGCTTTGGGTGTTATGCATGCAGTATTGATGCTTCCCATGGATCCTACACACTCTGATATGCATTTGGGGTCTGTTTGGGACTGAAATAGTGCTTGTTGGCAGTTGTGACCTTGGTTGTGGTAATGTACTTACAGGTTTACATGAAGAGCTTGAAGATGCTTATGCGGTCTATGTCTCCTAACTATGCTCTCTAGTTGATCATTCTTCATAAATGGTTTGGGCTGATGTTGGAGCCTAGTCCTTGTGACTTTTCCCATCCTGGTTGCAGCTCGTGCCTATTCTTGACAGCTTATGCCCTATGTCACTGTTTGGTTACGCGCCTTCCTCATGGCAGGATCTTATGTCTTGGATGGGTGCTATGTACTTGGTTGCCTTATGACGGATGTTTGGCTTCATGCCCAGCTACTTTGGAGTGTGACATCACTATGCACTTATGGATCCTGGATGCCTTTTGGATTGTGTCACTTGGATCTTGGATATGCTCAAGCATTATGCCTATCTGGACTTGGACCCTGGGATGTCTTGGATATATTATAGTAGGTTCTCCCTTGGCATCTTACCTTTCCCATCTAGTGGGAGCTATGTCTTGGCACACCTGACTTGGATTGCAAATTGATTTTATGAGCTTTATGGTTTGGTTTTTGCAGATGAGCTTAGATGATGAGATTGTGGGCTTTCGGCCCTCGTCTATGCTCTTGTTGTCTTTGACATATGGATGCTTGTATAACTTTGACACTTGGTAGGATATTTGGATACCGCCCATGCATTGTTTATTGACTTTGGGGATGCCTATGTGCTCTACCCTCTCTACTTGTTTGCTGATGACAGACATGTATGCATATGTTGGTAGGTGGCTGGATGCAAACAAGTCTAACCTGTTTTTTAGTATTTTTGCCTATATATAGACAACCCCTTTGTACAGTGCAGTCAGCTCTCAATTTTAGTTTTTCTCACTTTTTCCTTTATGTTGTACTCTTGCTATCAAGCCTTTGCATCCTTGTTTCCATCATGCTATCAGAGCTTACCAAAAGGTGAACTATCACTGTTTGTGGGAGTGGAGTGTTGCATTCCAGACTTGTGTTTTTTGTGATAGAAGTCTTCTTGGCTAGTCTTGTTTGCTTCTATAGTAGCTTTTAGCACTTCCCAAGTGTGTGGCTCCTTTTCATAGCAACAAATTGTAGTATTTTTGAAGTCTACAGTCTTTCCTAGTTTGTGGTAGTCCCTTTCAAGGTGTTTGACGACCACCCATCCCATTTGAGGTTAACTTACAGCAATCCAACACAAACAATTGCTATAGCAGTCAATAAGTGACGTTGCAATTTGCAGCATTCTCTTTCTATATGATTGCTTCTCTTCTTACCATTTTCTCTCACATGTGCTAGCCATTTATTTTCCTGATAAGTTCTACATGTAAGGTTCATTGCAACATTCAATTACCCCTTTTTGCTAAAAACATGTGTTTTTAAGCAAAATCTGCAAATTCCTCCCTCTATGAAGATCCCTTCCCCATTGATTCAATATCAAATGGATGGATGACATGCATTCTGTTTGGAAGAGATCTATCAAGCCCCATTGGAAGATGCACTAACATTGGAACATGCTTACATGCAAAATCATGGATCCACAGAATGATGTAGGAGTCCTCCAATAGTGAGAGATTGCAAATCAACAGCCACAACTACCCTCATTAATGTTATTTTGGGGGTTCTCTTCAACAGGTAAACAAAAAATTGCCAAGTTTGTTAAGTTCATTGAGCTGACAATGCTGATATGGTTTGACACCAGCATCCAATCAAGGGACTTGGTAGGAATGTGATTTTGATCCAGACTAAAACATGCCAAGTGCATATGTGGCTATGTCAGACATGAGTATGCATGATGACATGCCTTCTGGACCCTATTGGATTGTTTTATCATACCAATGAGAGAAGTAAGCACTTGAAAATTTGTTTGGAAAGAATATTCAGGAAATAGGCACCAAATTAATCTCTCTCCCCCTCCCTCACTCTGTCTTTTTCTCTGTCTCTCGAGCTTTTGTAACTAAATAGGTTCTCTCCCTCCCACTCCCCTTGGCTCCCACAAGAGACTGCCCTAACCACAATTACATCAGTTTGACTAGCACCGAATTACAGCAATGGAATACAAACTATTAACGAGATGATTTGCATAAAAATACAAATCATTAACAACATGTTGCATATAGGTTCTGATAACCAAACTCAAAAGAACTGCCTAGACAGCAAGAACAAGAATAGATTAAGCACATCAAGTCGATACAAATTTTATCTTTTTGGTAAGATAATAGGCATGGCTATACATAAGCTATCAATAGCAGTCAGGTATTTAAATGCAATAATGTTGTCCAACACATGGCCATTTGAAAAAGACAAAGTAAGGTGTTGCTCATCATCTAGACCTAGTCCCATGGCAGAAGAGGTGATTGTGCATGGGAAGGTGTGGTCAACATTTACGAATTGCACAACCCTCCCAATTAGTTGGGCATGGGAACAATTAGGGGTGTGCCTTCGGGATAATGGAAGTAAGGCATGGCCTGTGTGGCAAGCCAATATAACTGAAGGGTCCAACAACAATATCTTGCTGCAACAATGAGGGCAATAAATACGATGCCTATTTGGAAACCGCACATGACTTCTCCCTCTTTGGTGCTTGCATCTCAAAACATCGGTCACATGTGCATGCTTGCCAGGTTGGCATAATGTGTCATTGATATCTTGTGTACTTGTATCTGTTGCTTTCTTTCCATGCCCTAGTCCTGTTTGTGTGACATTTGCCTGTACTTGCCCCCTCTAATGGGCATGTCAATTTCTATGCCCTAGTCCTATTTGTGTGACATTTGCATGTACTTGCCCTATGCCCCTCTAATGGGCATGTCAATTTCTTTTGGAGCCATTTGATTCAAAAGATTATCGCTTGATACTTGCAGTTGTCGAAGGGTTTCCTCCTTCACTTCTCTTGTACATGTTGGAAGGCCATCTTCAATCTTTCTAAGTATCCTATTCAATTCGGCAATACAAGTACTCATGTCCCCATCAATACAATCCTCTTGACATGGATCAATTGGATCATCACACTCCAACATAACATTGTCCTTTTTCATTATAGGCGTGCCTTCCAAGGCATGCATATTGTTTATGATGGGTAAAATGGAGTGAAGTTGTGGAAAGGACTCTTTCAGTATAAGGCGAATGCCATATAAATTCTTGCATTTTGAAGACCAATATGGGCATTCGCAGTAGTTGGATTGCAAACTCAAATTGTACCATTGAGAGGTAGTAGAAGTGCTTTGTATTTTGAACAACATTGAAAGCTCATTCATGACTTGAAGAGTTGATTGGTCTTTCTTATACCTTTGTAATATCATCCCCCCTACAACCAATCTAGATGTGTGGCTCTTGCTTGTACCATACATACTAAAATGAGCCGAGTCCACTACAAAAGGAAAACTTGAAAACTTTAATTGCACGGTCATTGAATAGTAAAAAAGAGGAATAAGTGGGGATCAACATTTACCCATTTCTTGCTTTTGTTTGAAAAATTCAAGTAATGTTCCTCCCATACGAGTCCCTATATGAGAGTCCCCCACAAGGGCACGAAGCAAGTCTAAAATGGACCTATTCATTCTTGTATCCAAGAGTATATTTCACATATTGCCACAGCCTCTCAACCAAATTTGTTGTATCCACATTTCCATGTTGGAAGAGACGACCAAACCTAGGCCATCTTCTTCGCCATATGCAAGTCTTTGCACACCATCCATTGGACATGTAGCGTTGCACATTCAGATGGGAGGAGAATTGTTGCAATAACCCTAGATATTTCACATCAAATTCCATGTCTGTAGAAGCTTGCATCAAACTCGTCATTGAGCTATATATAACATCTCTCATGCCTTCTAGAACCTATACAAGCATGCCATAACAAAGATAATTGTTTCATTATGAGAGAGATAAATTCCATACCAAAAACAAAACTTGCACGATATTAAAATCACAAAGTCATATATATGGAAGTAAGTTCTCCACCCATGCTTTTTTGACATGAAACCAATAAAAGAGAACATGGCAAGAAGTTGCACTTGGCATCCTTGTTGATCTTTCTCGAAGTAATGTGGATCTTCACTAACGACTTTTGAGATTGCTTCAAGCTCTTGTGAACATTTGTCAACAACAATGGCTTTAAGACGAACACCATTCATTTTAGAGAATACCATCTTGAGTGTTAGTTCCAAAGCCAGTCTCTCTTAACTTGTGCCAAGGTCATTTGTACATAACATAAGCCAAATAGGAAGCCCATTACCATGTTGGTTTGGTAAAACGGTGGCATACAATGGAAGGCCAAATACATTAGTTTTGAAAGTGCTATCAAGCGCCCATGCATTATGTGGGGAGAAGCAAACTACCATTTCTAACATCCATTTATCTTGAGAATGATGAGAATGAATGGCATATCATTTTCATCTAATGCATTTGGAGTATAAGGTTGTACATACAACACCTACACAAATGCATATGCAAGTATCTTATAGAGAGCACATTTGATAGTTATGATAACAATCTTTCTTGCATACAAAGTCCCTAAATTGTATACATAAACCTTGTTTTGTGCCCTCAATTTTAGAGCCTCTGCATATATTGCCGTCCAATCATCACTCAAGAGCTTTCTTATTCACAAAAAAAGGTTGTGAGCATTAATGTATGATTCACATATATAGAAACATTTGTAGACAAAATATGCTATTTGCAATTCACCTTGGTTGCACATTTGATGTGACAACATTTGAACTTCCTTTAGAATCATGAAAAAACGAAAGGTTACCCAATCCAACAGTGTAGAGTTTTGTATATGAAAATTTTCCTTGGAAACCAACATCTTTGCAACATGATGACATATGCCCACATCAAAGAAGTCATTTGTGCAACATTGAATGACTCTCGGATGCACAGTTAAGTGATATAGGTCAGCATGTGTACCAGGAATATGCCCATCATGAGTTGCCCATAATAAAATGGTCATTTCATCCACACCATCAATGTACTCTACATGTACCTTGAATGGACAGCCACACTTTTTCAATTTTCTCAATCTTCAGATATTATCTCCCTTTCGTTCAATCCTTCCACCTCAATGGCATACATACTCAACAACTGTCTTGAGCATGGCATTGTTCTTTGAGGTGCGGAGTAAAACCAATCTGACTTTGTGCTTGATGATTATATCAATCAAGCTCTCCTCCACATGGGTTCTATTTGTCAAAGTTGTTTTACATGGTTGTATTTTGTTATCCTTCTTAGAATGAGGCAAAAGATGAGAGGTACCATAGGTGATTTTCTTGTTGTCATTTTTACAATCTCATGCATTCACTATCTTGCACACATAAGGAATAGGAATACCATGCTTTCTCATGTCAGTGCACCATTCTAGCTTGATTGCATCGATTGTGGTAGTAACACCTTGATGATGTCCATCTAGGCCATGGCGATGAATCGTTTGAACAATATCTTCCCAACCTTCGATGTAAGCAATCTTTGTAAAAGGTGACGATTTCAATCATAATTGATTGCTACCATCCTTATTTTGCACCAAGCACATGTCATCCCTCTTTTGTCTCCACCTTTTCAAATCAAGCAAGCCTCTTGTATCATGTGCTTTCAAGGTCTCTATTGTTACTGCCATGATACCTTGAATATCAAGCTCCATGAGCTTGTAGCTTTCCGTGTCAAATGTGAAATATTTAGGTGACACATAGAGAAATGGGCTCAACGAACCATGGGTTGCTACATCAGGCCTTTGACCATTGCACTATAAAATCTTTGCAACATCCTAATCATCGCTCGATGGATTGCTATTATCATGTTTGGAGTATTCTTCGAATTCAAAGTCACTAACAATTCTTCCATTATGGTCCATCATCTAGAAAAGTAGATATGAAACAAGTGCATTGCAATGAGCAAGCATCTCCCATCAATCCAAACCAGTAGCAAAATCACAAAATACCACGTTGTAAGAACTTGTGCATCTCAATCTTTCTTCAATAAGCACATAAATTCTAAATCATTTAGGCTCATCTTATTGCTTTGTATTCAACCTCCCAACCTGTCCAAATTTGTAGAAACTTGAATGAAACCATTTTGCGAGCCCTTTTGCCCAAAACTATCCCATAGACATATGTCCTAGTTTACCATTTGTCCTAGCTTACTTTTAGTAAACTAGGACCCTGCATTTTTAAAGGACTAAAAGTGTAGCACCTATAAAGCCAATGGACTAGTAGGCTAAATAAAGCCAAATTGCATCAAAAGCCCTTAATATAACCTATTCCATGATCCATCTCAAAAAATGAAAAGGAACGCTTGATTTTTTGGCCTAGTTTACTTTGGCCGAGTTGATAAAGTGCATAGACGTCTGTTTCAACGTCCCAGATCTCTTTGAGATGTGTGGTGCCTTTTCAACCATTGATCCCAACTCTCCCCTTATTGAATACCCGTGCGATATAGTCTTGAGGGTTGGCTAGCCAAGTCCGCTGTTAATACTCTCTCTCTCTTTCTCTCTCTCTCACCCTGGACACATGAGGGTGAATCCCATCAAATTCTAGGCTTGCTTTTGCTTAGCTAGCAGTACAACCCTGCGCTTTCATGAGGGAATGCAAACAAGATCAAACCTCAACCTGACAGGACATATCAGGCTGTGACAGGCAAGCTTTGATAGCCACATAAATCTTGCCACATCATCTCGTCTTCCCACTGATAGCTTACCAAACGTTTTCTTGTCATGTGCCCATAGCTTACTTCACTAGCCAAGTAGGGTTGGGCACAATCTAGCCTTGCATATGCCCTTGTTTCCAACTAGGTTTGATAGTCACCTTTTCAACCGAAAATCATACGGAAGAGCACATATGCCCAGCAACCCTCAAATTTGAAGGTTGCAACACCCTTCAAAAGGGGTTTGACCCTTCTCTAGAAGGTTAATAACTTATGTGACATTTAAAAAAAAAAGTTTTTCATAAGAATGACCTTCAACAATTGAAGTGTTAAACTTTTATGAATTTTCAAAAGAAAGTTGAAAAATAGAATCACTCTTCAGATAGAAATGTTCAAAAAAATTACACTTTTCAAAAGAAGGGTGCATTCAGAAGAAACCCTTCAAATAAAATGTTAAAATCTAATAATAATTTTAATTTTTAATTTCACTTTTGAAGACTAAAACATTGAAAATCTTTATTGATATTCATTTAATATACAAAAAATTAATGGTAATTAATGAGTCATGACACGATACACGCACCTTCCAAAATAATAAATCTAAGTCTTGATTGTTGACACCCACCTTCCAAAAATCTTTAAATTCCCAGGACCCAAAATTCGAATCCTAAAGGCTAAGTAACCCGAGTCCCGATTGGGGCAAACTTCTAAAGTTCTAAGCTCATCACCTACCCAAAAACCCATGGTTTGAGGGCTCGTCACCCACCCAAAAACCCTAAGTGGTTTGAGGGCTCGTCACTCTTAATAGTCAACTCACTCACTCACTCTCACACACACACTCTCTCTCTCTCTGTCTTTCTGTCTCTCTCTGTCTCTCTCTCTCTCTCTCTCTCTCTCTCTCTCTCTCTCTCTCTCTCTCTCTCTCTCTCTCTCTCTCTCTCTCTCTCTCTCTCTCTCTCTCTCTCTCGGGCTCTAGCCTCTGAAGACTGTGGCCCCCCTCTCTCGCTTGAGGCCTTTGAAGACTACAGCCCCTCTCTCTCCTTGCTCAGCCCTAAAGGCCACCGCCTGCGGCCTAGGGACAACTGCGGCCCCTCTCTCTCTCCTTACTCGACTTGGAGGTTGTCTCATGTGGTCTAAAGACTACCTCTCTCTCCTCAGTCAATCCTGTGGAGATTGCCCTGCGGCCTGGGGAAGATTGTGGCCCCTCTTTCTCCTCGCTCGGCCCTAGAGGTTTCCACCTATGGTTTGAAGACCGCCTCTCTCTCCTCGATTGGCCCTAGAGGCTATCGCTTGCGGCTTGGGGAAGATTGCAACCCCTCTCTCTCCTCGCTTGGCCCTAGAGGCTGTCGCCTGTGGCCTGGGCTCCCAAGTCCCCTCTCTCTCTCTCTCTCTCTCTCTCTCTCTCTCTCTCTCTCTCTCTCTTTGCCCCCTCGAGGCTGCGGCTTGATCGCTCATGGAGACTCACCTGGAAACTGCAATTCTCATTTTCTGTCTTAAAGAAACCCATTGCCTATGTAGGTTGGGGTTTGATCTTTTGTTTGCATTTCATCTTGAAAGCGTAGGGTCATGCTGTTGGCTAAGCAAAAGCGAGCCTGGAATCTGATGAGATTCACCATTGCCCAAGCTCTTTTGGGATGATCCTTCTCACACTCCAAAGATATTGGTTGTTCAAGAGAGACACCATGCCTAGGTCGTCAACTTGACCTAGCATGGCAAACACAGCTTAGTTAAACAAGCCATACCTCTATAAAGAACTACTCACACGAAACGCTAAGCCCCGAAGCGACAAACATGACAACTTCGCTCAATAATCTATTTCTCATTTTTTCTCTTTCCTTGTTTCCCTATCTGTTTCTATTTTTTTCACCCTCTCTCTCTCTCTCCCCTCCAATTCCCTATGTCTAATTTTCTCTTTCTTTTTGCTTGTAAGAGGGGGGGATTTAATAATGGGGAAATACTAGATACATTGGCTGGTATGTAAGGTGTTAGGGACTTGATTTTTGGACCATTAGATTATAATACAAGTCTCCTTTCATCTTCACCTCTCTCTCCAAGCTTTCATGGCTTTTTCCTCTCTCTTTTTGTTTTTCTCTCTTCTTTTCTAGTCTTTCTCCTTGTCACTCTCTTTCTCTCTCTTCCTGCAATCTTTCTCTCTCTTCTGCACACACTCTCTCTTCTTCTCTCTCTCCTGTCCTTTTCATGACAAGTGGTATCAGAGTCTATAGGTTCTTGATCCTATTGGCCAACATTCCATTCAATTATCTTTTTTTAGTCACACAAATTTAAGAGCCACAGGTACATAGGTACAGACACGACATGGAGCAGCAATGGAGTTATCAAGGATTTTTGGACCACAAGGATTGCAGATCTGGTGCATTAATGGAGTCTTGGACCAAGTTTGATGGTAGGAAGGCTGAAGTTAGCAACTCGTGGGTCATTTTTGGCCAATTTTGAAGGTATTCTCTTAAGAGATAGTGGTAAGTGGAGTAGAAGAGGGGAAAGTTATGGTTACTTTTTAGGAATAGTCTTTCTCTCTCTTTCTTTTAGCATTTCTCTCAAGCTTTCATGGAGGAGATCACCCGTTCTCTCCGTGTGCCACCACCTGCAAACAAACAGACCTCCATTTGACAAGAAGGATCATCCTTCATCTTTGTCATCATTAGCAAAAGAAGAGGAAGGAGAACACAAGGAGCTGCCACTAGAAAGGTCTCTCTCCCTCTTTGTGCTTCTTCTACTCTACTGTTGCTATGCTCGGGGAAGCTATCTCATCTCCCAGAAGAGTTAGAAGAGCAATCCTTACAGCTCTTCTTCAATCCTCGTTGACAGGTTGCTTCGACACCTTCGAGACCTTCACCTTCTTTGGAGACTTGCTTGTAGCCTTCTTTGGCTTGGGCTTTGGCTCTGGATTTGCCGCTGCAGCCTTTGGTACGGATGCGTGCCATTCACGAGATTCACTTTCTGGGACAACCAACATAGCTTTAACATTGTTGGGCAGCTCTGTGTGAGCAAAACTCCTCCAACAATGCTTGCTCGAACTTGCTTGAAGAAAAGCACATGTACTTCTACTCTCAATGGAAGCTGTTCGTTTTGAGCAGCCTCCATGCAAGCCTCCATTGACAACTTCTTGCAGTCAAGAATACGACTTATTCTTTTCCTCTCACTTTTTGAAATCTCTCGATGCTCCTTCGAAAGCACATCTATGGCCTTGTATAGTCCATCATGAACTGGCCAACTAAAGTTAGGAATTGATTTGGCTAGAGTCATGAACTTTGAGATATCAAGATGAGGATCTCGAACTACCTCTGCAAGGTAACCATCAGTAAGCTTCGCAACTCGCAGTTTTGCACTATGTGTTGCTGAAGATGATCTACGACTGTCAGCGAAATGAACATGCTCAGCTGACCTTGTTCACCGTTTCTGGGGAGGATGTTGCACACAAGTAGGGCTTACAAGAGGGCTCTGGTCCTGCATCATGAAATTCTCCACTATCGCTTGCACCAAATCCATATCATAGTAAGTATTGCAAGGTCGAGGAATAGATGGAACAAGAAGATCATTGACAGATGCTTCCTCCAGCTGCAATCCAGCACGCCTTGTAAGCTCCTTCTTGATAGAAATGGAGGCACCTAAGAGAACTATTGCTTTCAATAGCTTCAGTAGAAAGCTGCTAGATACACAACCTTTATCTAGAGGAAGCAAGGTTGCTATCTTTTCTAACAAGTCATGATCTTGGACAATCATTATGATGGAATACCTTTTGATCCAGGAGGTTAATGGATTTCTTGGGATCTCATTTAGACTAGCATCCATATTTTTGGTAGAATCTTTTGGCTGAAGCTTGGTTATCTATGGCCATATTTTAGTGCAGGGAAGATTGCAGACAACTCACTATTTTACACCAGATTTTATCATGAACTTTGAACAACCAAACCCAACCTACAAGGGCTGAAAGCACTTACCAAGAGCTCCATTTTGATGTGTAGCATGCCTCAATCAGAGTCTCCTATAGAACGTTATGACAGATTTACTACAGTAGGGCCCTATAGTAAACAACTTGCTGTCCATTGTCTGCAACTCGCATTTACTCAAGATATTTGGGTCAAAATTCATTTTTTATAATTCCCCAATAAGGCCCATGTATCATACATACCCAATGACCCATCATATGCAATAATACCTCTTCATTCATTAGTATACCCTTATAATAATGTAGCAGAGTAGTACTCTGATTTGCTCCTGCCCAGTTATCATAATTGCCCAAATTGTTTTTGAAGCAAAAACCTTAGGGTGGGGATAGAATGTAAGAGAGGGGGATTTAATAATGGGGAAATACTAGATACACTGGCTGGTATATAAAGTGTTAGGGACTTCATTTTTGGACCATCAGATTATAATACAAGTCTCCTTTCATCTTCACCTCTCTCTCCAAGCTTTCATAGCTTCTTCCTCTCTCTTTTTGTCTTTCTCTCTCCTTTTCTAGTATTTCTCTCTCCTCGTCACTCTTTCTCTCTCTTCTTATATTCTTTCTCTTTCTTCTTGTAATATTTCTATCTCTTCTGCACACACTCTCTCTCCTATCCTCTTCATGACATTGCCTTTTATTTTAGTTTATTTTTTCTCTTGGTTCTCTCTCTCTCTCTCTCATTTTTTCTCTCCCTGCTTTTCTTCTCTCTCTCTCTCTCTCTCTCCCTCTCTCCCCTCTCCCCTCTCTTTTCCTTCTCTATCCCTCTCTCTTCATTCTCTTTTTAAATTCTCTCTCTCTCTCTCTCTCTCCTCTTTTACTTTCTTCCCCCTCAGTCTCTCTTAATATAAATTTCATATTTTCCCTATATATAATTCTCTCTCTTTATGTTTATATTCTCTCTCTTTTTCTCCTCTCTCCCCTTTTCTTCTCCCTCCATTCTCCTAATTTTCATTTTTTTCTTCTCTTCCTCTCTTTTTAATTTTATCTTCTCTCTCTCTCACTCTCTCTCTTCCCCCTCTCTCAAAAAATATTTAAATTTAAAAAAGACTTTTCTCTTTTCTCTTTTCCCCATCTCTCTTTCTCTTTTCTTCTTTCTTTCTTCTTCTTCTTCTTCTTCTCTCTCTCTCTCTCTCTCTCTCTCTCCCCCTGCTTTTCTTCTCTCCCCCCTCTCTCCTCTCTTTTCCTTCTCTCCCTCTCCTCTTTTTTCCTTTTTTTCATTCTCTCTCTCCATTCTCTCTTTAAATTCTTTTCTTTTCTCTTTCTTTTAAATTTTATATTTCCTCTCTCTATAATTTTCTCTGTGTGTATTCATATTCCTTCTTCTTATTTTCTCTCTCCTTTTCTTCTCTTTTATTCTCCCCTCTTTCTCCTCTCTTTTCCTTTTTTCTTTAACTCTCTCTTAAATTTTATATTTCCTCTCTCTATAATTATCTTTCTCTCTGTTCCCCCCCTCTCCTCTTCTTTCTTATTTGCTCTCTCTCTCTCTCTCTCTCTCTCTCTCTCTCTCTCTCTCTCTCTCAGTCAAAAACTATATAAAAAAAGGTTTAAATTAAAAAAGACTATTCTCTTTCCCCCCCTCTCATCATATTTTTCTCTTTCTTCTTCTTATTTTTTTAATTCTTCTCCTCCTCCTACTTTCTCCCTCTCAAAGTGTGTGAAAAACTATGCCCAAAAAACTTTAAATTAATTTGTTAAAAAGTATGACCTTTAATTTAACTGAGAGAGAGAAACTTTTGATTTAAAAAGAAGTTTCATTCAATTGAGAGAGAGAGAGAGAGAGAGAGAAAGAGAGAGAGAGAGAGAGAGAGAGAGAGAGAGAGAGAGAGAGAGAGAGAGACCCCTACAATGAGAGAGGGAGAGAGAGAGAGAGAGACCCCTACAATGAGAGAGGGAGAAGAGGGGAGGAAGGACTTTTAATTAAAAAGGGGAGGGGGAAGAGAAAAGGAGAGATTACACGTAAGAGAGAGGGGAGGGCATGGGGGTTTTAATTGAAAAAAAAGGGAGGTTTGGAAAAAGGGGTAGGTTCGGGAAGCCCTTTGGAGGTTCGGGGCTTTCCGAACCTACAACCAAAATAATGTAGTAGTAAGATAAGATAAGATGGAGCCAAGCCTACTTTTAATCGAGTATAGCCCATCACAAATCTCTCTTTCTCTTGTTCTCTATTTTTGGCAAGCAAGCTCACAATGACTCTTTTTCAACACATAACCACCACACTGAAGTCAAGTGGCCCAAGCAAACGCAAGTCTCTCCACGTTTTGTGCTACTACATGGACTAAGTGAAGTTCCTAGAAATTCAAGTTGGAGTTAAAGTATTGATGCCATGCATGCATGACTTGAACTATGTCGACCACGCCCAAGTCGATTGACCTAGGCATGCTCTAAACACCCAAGTATACGTAAGCTTGAAGAATATTATTGTGTAGTGCGACCGATTGAAGGCTGTGAGTTTGAAAAACTAATAAATAAACTTTCAAAAGTTTTGAAATGCAAAAAAAAAGAGCTTGAGATGTCCTATTTTTGGCCCATAAAACCCTCTTTTGCATTTGAAAAGGACCTTCAAACCTTCTACGAGTTGAGCAAATTGATTGTCATCTTGCATTGGCACATCTTTGAGACTTCGCACTCTTAACATTCCAAGTCAATCATTACATTTACATGTGCCAATTTCCTCACCCATCAATTAGGAATTAAAAACACTTCACAATCATAAATACCTATTGAACACCATCATGGATTGTACATCCAGCTACACTTGAGCTTTTGTTGTGGAGTGACCAAATCTATGGGCAATGCCAAGTGGATGGAGGTAAGTGCCCATGATTTCAAGTCTTATTAATTGAAGTCATCTCATTTGGCCCAACTCTAGTTTTTCAAGGATAGTATATTCTAGTTGGCCTAGGCAACAATGCTAATGTGGCATCATTTGCAAAGCTTGCCAAGTTGCACCTTTGCTTATTTCATGTTCTTACGAGACCAAAGGTAAGTAGACATGCAATATTCCCTTTACTTATAAAAAATGCTAGATGACAAACTTAATGACATGACTACGTGCAAAACATACAAATGCCCAATAATTATATAGTCACTTCCCTTTGCTCACAATAATTGAAGGGGATATGTGTCTCTCTCGTGAGAAAGAGATAGTTAGGGTATTCACAAGGGTAGGGTAGTCACAAGGGTTGGAAAAACCTTCTTCACAGACTTGAGCAGGATGGCAATGGCATCTTCATCATGGATGGGTGCTTGAATGGAGGCAAGATGTGCCATAAGCCCCTTCATATGTGAAATAAACTTGCTTAGATCTTCTCCCTGATTGTATTCCAAGCTGAAAAACTCGATCTTGAGAAATATCTTGGAGTTCTTCCTTGTAGCACCGTAGAGCCTTTCAAGCTCATCCCACTTTTCCTTGGCAGTGGATAGTTGGTCAATATGATGAATTAAAGATTCATCTAAATGAAGCATGATGATGGCCTAAGCTCGTTCATCATCTTCTATATCAAGGGGATTGGATGGGTCAATTACTTTGGTCCCTTGTATGAAGGGCCAGTAGCCTCTCTCCATCATTTTGTATTTTAGCAAGACTTGTCAAGGATGGAAATATTTTCCATTGAGCTTGTGAATTTGAGGCCTTACATTTGCATAGGCCAAGGCCATTATAGGAAGGTCTTACCAATTGCCGCAAGCAATGGTAGTATCTAGTCCTTTACAAGTCCTTTACAAGTGGCCAAGTACAACCGAATAGCAGAATTGATAGCCAAGTTTTAAAGTTGTAGAGTCGAAAATAGTTGGAAATCATACATATGCAATATCTCAAGTAGGATTTAGGAGGTCATGTTCTTCGAACAACCCTTGATTTAGACTATATTGTTTTCCTAGGTTTCAACGAGGTGAGCTTTGAATGGACTTCAGGCTCTTCCCGATAATGTGGCCTATTAGAGGATTTTTTGGTGGAGCACGGCTTATCGATCAACTCTATGCTCTTGGCTGAATCAAAGGAGAGTACAATAACACTCATATATCTGATGTACCAGCATACTAATATTGGGATATGGTCTATGTGTTTATAGTTGTACAGATAGCCTTACAACCAAGCAAGAATAGATAAATGTTATAAAGCACTTGACGGATTTAATTTTCTGATTAAAAAAACCAAATTGAGTCAACATCGAGCTAGCAATATGATTTTAAAATGCAACATTAGTGCTTACAAGCACTCATCTCAAGGTTTATGCCACTTGAGATGTAAGATATGGGTTGTCTTATGAACTAAGGAGGTCCATCGAGGGTAAGCAAATTTGAAATAGAACTTTCAAAGCTTCAGCTCACTTTGGAGAAGATTAATAAGTGATTAGAATCACTATTGGTGATACCATTAGTGAAAAAGTTTGAAATTTGAAGCAAGCTTGAGGTTTGGCTATGTCTGCCAGGAGACAGGCAGTTAAGGTTTGCCTCTGTGTGGCCAACAGAGATGAGATTTTGCCAAATCCTTTTAGGGTTAGGAAGCCCACTTGGGGGGCTATCATTCTCCCAATATGCCCACCATTATTGAATCTTCTACAGACCATGCCATGGTGATGAACATGAAGCTACGAATTATGCGCCTGATTTGCAATTTCTTCAATGCTGCCCTCCATGGCGCATAATGTCGCCCTCTGATGTGCCCCGCCAGGTCGCCTTGTGTTGGGGAAGAAGTCCTCAGTTGAAGTCAGGAGCTGAAATGCTCTCGTTTGGCTTCCCTAGGTCCTCTAAGGTCAGGGGGTCAAGGTTTGGCTATGGAGGTAAGAGGGAAAAGATGAAGATGATGGAAAATCATGTGCACTTAGTGAAGCTAAGGGTAGAGGAAGCTGAAAGGATTAGAGGAGGCTCTGATACCATGTGGAAAATCAGAGTTTGCAGTAAGAAGAATGTACACAAGAGGGAGATGAGAGCTCAAAGTACAAGAACAAAATCTTGCTTACTAAGTTGCTCAAAGTACAACTTGGGTACACTCTATCTCACACTTGATAGTGACCCATAGGCTATTTGTATAACCTTTGCACTAGGGTTAGGGTTTTCCTGCCCCTTAAGGCCATTCACATCCTTCTGCCCTCATATACCCTTGCTTAGGGCAAATTCCCATGCCTATATTGTAACAAGAGACATGAGCCAACTGGCTAGCCAAGGCCATGAGAATGGCTGAAAGACTAGTGGATCTAGAAGGTAGGAGGATAACCCAAGGAAATCAAAACAGATTCAACACCAACCTCGACAAAAATTCATGGACCCTGAGACCCAATGCTTCTAGAGGTCCATTCTCAGAAATGTGGAGTCAAACCTCAAGCATAACCCGAGCCGCGTCACAATCCACCTTAGTACCAAGAGGAGGAGTTGGTAGATGGGGGGGGGGGGGGGGGTAACCACTACAGACCAACCCCAAGTGCATCATATGAGCCTCGACGGGATTGGTGGAGACCTCGATTAGGCCCAACCACAAGGATTAGACGCTTCAAGTGCAGGGGACCCCACTATCAAAATAGATGCCTCATGGAAGACATAGCCTCATTAAGCGAGTCTAGAGTGACCACCATGCAAGTTCAGCCATTTCCACTTTTAGTGCTTTTTGACAACTAATTTGCTGGAGGAATAAAAGCGTGGCAGATTTTATTGAACATAGCCTTAACTTTGCTTTTCAGACTTTTACCATCACATCTTACCCTTGCATTTCAAATTTAACTAACGTTTCATACTTGGTTTACTTTTTAGATTTCCCTTGTTTATTTTTTACATTCCACCTTATTAGTCAGTGCTTGTCCCCAATGCATGGTGGCCCGAGTAGCAGCAGTCCACCACCCGTACATCAAGGGTAGAGTGAGTGAAGGGAATCAAGCCATTATGGTGGACATAGGGGCTACCCACAACTTTATCACACCAGAGTGCGCAACCAAACATGGGCTGAAATTGTCTAAGGCCCTAAAAGGATTAACAATAATGTTCGCACAAGGAGAGACCAAGGAAGTGAAATAGGTCTTTGTAGTATAAGTAGAAGTAGGAAAGTGGAAACCAAAACTCAACTTCTTAGTCATTCCCATGGATGATTTTGAAGTTATCTTAGGCCTAGAATTCTATGTCAAGTATTTTATTGTAATGTTTGGAAAAGGAGTTAATGAGATGATGTTGGATATGCAAGGAGAAGGCATTAGAGTACCCTGTGAAAGAATGCAACTGCTAGGTAGAACACCAATCAAAGTACAAATGAAGGAGAATAAGCATGGAGTCTCATGCCAAATAGTGAAATCAAGTACAAGTCAACTAGGAGCACCAACCCAAGCACCACCTTGTCAAGTGGGCCATATCAGACTGTGCATCATGACATGTAGTGCCAAGCAAGTGGAAAAGTCAATTAAGCAAGGAGACATGGTTTATCTATGCATGATTCGACCCATTGAACACGAGGTCACCAAGAAGCCCAAACCCCAAGCCAGTAATACAAAAGTGGTAGAAATACTCGAGGAGTTTAAGGATGTCATGCCAATAGAACTATCCAAGGGCCTACAACCCCAAAAAGGATGTGGATCAGAAGATTGAACTCATTCTAGGAGCTGCCCCACCAGCTATAGCCCCTTATTATATGAATCACACAGAACTCATGGAGTTGAAGAAGTAGTTGCATGAATTAGAAGAGCAAGGTTTCATCCGCCCCAGCAAACCCCCTTTGGTGCCCCAGTATTGTTTGTCAAGAAGAAGGATGGGGGACTTAGGCTATGTGTAGATTATAGGGTCCTTAATAAGATCACTATAAAAAACAAATATCCCATGCCTCTAGTGGAGGGCCTCTTAGATAGACTACATGGAGCCAAGTACTTTAGCCACATAGACCTTAGGTCAGGCTACCATTAGATTCACATAGTAGTAGAAGATATCCCCAAAATGACTTTTTGTACTCGATATGGCAGTTTTGAATGGCTAGTCTTAGGATTTGGACTAAGTAATGGGCTAGGCACCTTTTGTGGCCTCATGGATGGAGTCTTTAGACCCGAAATAAATTAATTCATCATTATCTACATCGATGATCTCCTACTATATAGCAAAACTCTAGAAGAAGACAAACAACAATTACACTTAGTTTTTGAGAAGCTGAGACAATATAAGCTATATGCCAAACCAAAAAAATGCGAGTTTGCAATAAAAGAGTTAAAATTCCTAGGATTCATTATAGGAGCGGCTGATATCAAAGTGGATCCCAAGAAAGTAGAAGCGGTCCAAAAATGGCATGTGTTGAAGATTGTGATGGAAGTGAGGGAGTTCCTAGGCTTCACGGTATTCTATAGAAGGTTCATCAAGGATTACAACCTTATCACTGCATCAATATCCCACCTCACCAAAGAAGATAACACATTTACATGGGGCAACAAGCAATAGATTGCTTTTGAGTTGATGAAGAAATGCATGAGTTAAACCCCTATCCTGAAAGTACCTGACTTCACCAAGCCCTTTGAGATCTCCACAGATGCATCAAATTATGGCATTGGTGTAAGAAGGCCACCCCATAGCTTATGAATCCAAGAAGTTCACAAATGCCGAAACCAGATGGAGCACACACGAGAAGGAGATGTTCGTAGTAATGCACTACCTCAGAAAATGGAAGCATTATGTTTAGGACAAACACACAGTTGTCTTCACCGACAACATCTCCCTCAAATACTTCCAATCCCAACCAAAGCTATCAACCAAACAAGCTTATTGGCTAGACTTCTTAGCCGAATTTGACTTGGAGATAAAACACAAGCTAGGCTCCACCAATAAGATAGCAGATGCCCTAAGCCAAAAAGCTGATTTGAAAGCCGTCAATATGGTCAGCAGCAACTTCCTTGAATTAGTGAAGGAGGCTTTGGAACATGACCAAGTCATGCACAAAATTATAGAAGATGTGAAAGTTGACAAGACACTGCATGGCATGTATACCCTTGAGGAGGGAATTCTATTCGTAGGAAAGAGATTGTACATGGAATTGAAGAAAGTTATCTTACATGAAATACATAATGGAAAACTAGGTGGATATAAAGGACAAAGCAAAACAATTGAGGCACTCAAAAAACAGTTCTTTTGGCCAAACATGAAGGAAGAAGTCATAGACTACATCAAGACATGTCCTAGGTGCCAACTTGTGAAGGCACCATGCTCTAAGCTGGCAGGCTTACTTCAATCAATGTGAAAGTTGGATATGAGTTCTTATAGAGCTAGACAAGAGCAGCTCTATGATCAACCAAGAGACATGACTAATCGAAGAAGACCTATCTTTACCCATGACCAATATTCAAAGCTAGAGGGTAACAAGAAGAGCGAAGTATCTCTCACCCTCTGAGATACAAAAGTACAAAGAGGAAGGAAGGTGCTTTCTTTGTGGTGAGTTAGGGCATATGAAGCTGATTGTCCTCACAAAATTCTATTCCAGATATGCAAGCTAACACTCATTCAATGAGAAGAAAATACAACTCTTAAAGGGTTGGGGAACACTCAACGATCAATGAGTTTTGATATTCTTTGATCCAGGGTCCATAGATAATTTTGTGTCAGCAAATATTGTTGAAAGGCTTCAAATTCCACTGGATCAATTGGGAACAACAATTGGATTAGGTTTGAAATTTGAAGGAATTTTAACAAATTCTACTCCTATCCAGGGAAAGTTGAATCTTAGAATTGGGGATTACCGTGACCAAGAATCTTTTCTACTTGCACCCATTGGTAACTATGATGTTATCTTAGGCATGCCTTGGCATTACAATATTAGACCTCTTCCCAATTTTGTTAAGAAGACCCTGCATTTCAATTCAAGGGTCAGAACATAGTATGCATTATTCATGAGTGAGATTGGATGCATGTATTGGCAACCATTGATCTCCCATTCTTGGAGGATGAGGATGGATCCAAGCAAGCTGCAGACTCAACTAGCAAACATAAGATTTCCCCCACTTCTAACCTACCTATAGTATGCTTGTGCATGATGGCCGGGAGTTCCATGGGTCAACCAACACCAATCACTTATCGTGCCCCAATCAACAAAGTAAAACTCCACAACATCCTCAAGTACACGTCAAGTCAGCTTACATGTAAACTAGCTACCAATTTAAAGCCTCTCAAGGATCTTATGGAAAGTAGTGAGTGGCAATGAACTAAGGTGCACAACCTAAATTTGTCATATAACTAGACTCTCATGACAAGTGCGACAAAGCTTGAAAAGTAGGAACCTTGCTAGCAAACATGCAGTCCTAGTATGAGGATTTTGATGATGAGTACAAAGACTGCTATTCCATCAGTGAGAAGAGCAAAGAGGAAGTAGAGACCATAAAATATAACACTAAGGGAAGAGTGATTGAGCAAATCAAAGCATACACTAAACCCTAAGAGGTCAACATAGTTTGAGAGTGAGCAAAGGAGTTGCCAAGGTAGATTGCAATTGAGCTTGGTTAGAATGCCTTGAGGTAGTAGATTATGAGCTAGCTGTTGAGAAATATGCAATCACACCCATGTGATAGCCTCTTTGTATGGAGTAATAGGGCAAGACTCAAACAGTTTACTAGTGAGGATGCTTGAAATACAGGATGCTTGAATCTCATAAGCACGTGGAGAAAAAGAGAACCATCACGAGCCTATAAAGTGATGTACCTTCTTATCATTCAATGATGGAATACAATAGTACTTTGTCTTTTCAGTTATAGTTAGTGTCATACTCAAGATTGTCTTTATGAGTCCAAGGCTCCATCTTGGAAAAACCTAATTCACTTAGGTAACAGTTGGTCTCTTCAGTCTATGTCATCATGAACATTGTCTTTGTGTTCCATCCATCATAGCCAAGCTCTAGATCCATGCATTTCAACATGGTATCATAGCTCAGTCGAGCATGGCTAAGCTCAACTCAACTCCTCTCTATACTATCTCATTCTCTCTCAACCTCAGTCCAACTCAGTTGTAGCTCATGACTTCATCTTCACCTTCCACCTTGTGGCAGCCATAGCCAGCCTGCACCCTATCACATTGGAACTCCTGGATCTCTCAAAATATCAACTCATGATTCCTTTTGTGGGCCTCCTTCTCTACTCAAGGCACTCCCTCATGTCACCTAAAACCATGACATTGTTGATCAGAGAGCCCAACATAGCGTGAATTCCAACTCGTTTCCCATCCTGCGCCGTCACTCGGTCGTACAACTTTTGCTACTCACAAGTGCCATGATTCAGTCTGCAGCCACAAAGAATTTGAAGCTTGTTATGTAATCTTCTCCCCCACAAAATCTTGTGAAAAATGCTTTACTGTAGCTACTGTAATCAACAAAAAAACAATTGCCTCTTGCAAACCCTAAAGGGCAGCCATAGCTTTTGAGCTCAAGCTCATAAAACTCTTCAATTTCTCACTCCTTTGGTCTCAACCAACCCTCTCAATTTTGATTCACTCTGATCTACTCAGTTTCCAATTCAAATAAGCAAGAAAAGCAAGAAATCAAACTCAATTTCAACATTGAGCTCATATTTTACCCTAATCTCTTACTTCCTTCAGCTCAAGCTTGCCAATGCCACTCTAATCTACTGTAACACTCTTTCTAAGCTGAATCCCAACTCAATTTCCAATAGACATTCAATTGATTTATCAGCAAGGAGGGGATTAAAATTACAAGATAAGCATCAAATACTCATTATTAAGCTTCACATCTAGTATCTCTTGATACTAACCTAGTGCTTTTTGGCACTTGTGTTTTTTTAGCACATTCAAGATCATCTAGATTGCTAGTTATTCTCAGTCATTTGAAGTTGATTTCCTATCACGAAATGCCAAGCATGAAGAATTCTAAATGGATACTTCTCATGAAGAGTAACATGACTCATGATGCTCATCTATACTACATTGTTTGTTCCACTTGCAGGGATGGATAGACTTGTTCTAAAGTGCAAACAATGATCTTATTTGAAGATTTTGTAGACATTCTAGCTACCTTGGTCATTATGCAAAAATCGAAGATTGTGGCCTCTTTGCTTGAGGGGGACATGGACATGAAGACTAATGCAAGCAAAGTCAATAAAGAAAAAGACCATAAAGACCATAAAGAAGAAGAAAAAGTCAATGAAGACCAGAAAGACCATAATGAAGAAGAAGACTAGAAAGAAAAAGACCAAGAAAAAGAAGACCATGAAGACAAAAAGTGCATCAAAGAAAAAGACAAAGAAAAGAAGATGTGCTATGCCTACCATGACATATTTGATGAAGAAAACCATAAGGGCCTATCGGTCCTTGTCTCTACTTTTCACTAGAACTTTTTGTTGTATGTACTTGCCATTAGTGCTCTCGGCATACGCCTTGTAAAACTCCTCATGTAGCCTATCCCCTACACACTTAGTGAGGCCTTGTAATAGTCCTTGGATATTAGACAAGTTTTTTGGTACCCACACTTAGCCTTCTTTTTTTGCGACAGCCTTTGGTGTTTACCATGCTTGTGACATAACCACACTTAGCAAGGTTCTACTCATGACAACCTCTGTACACTTAGTGCTTTCTTTTATGGTTGTGATTGAGGAGGGGTGTTGAGAAATATGCAATCACACCCATGTGACAGCCTCTTTGTATGGAGCAATGGGGCAAGACTCAAACAGTTTACTAGTGAGGATGTCTGAAATACAGGATACATGAATCCCGTAAGCATAGTGGAGAAAAAGAGAACCATCATGAGCCTATAAAGTGATGCACCTTCTTATCATTCAATGATGGAATATAGTTGTACTTTGTCCTTTCAATCATAATGTCATACTCAAGATTGTGTTTATGAGTTTGAGCCTCCATCTTGGAACCTAGTTCACTTGAGTAACAGTTGGTCTCTCTAGTCTATGTCATCATGAACATTGTCTTTGTGTTCCATCCACTGTAGCCATGCTCTAGATCCATACATTTCAACACTAGCGGGATTAGTTCATCCTTGCACCACACCATTATTTGGAGTAGAGTCAGCTTCAAGAGAGTTGCAAGCACCAAGGGATACAACCTCTTCTAGTGGGGTTGACGAGTACAATTTCGAGTTAGAGGTGAGCTTTGATAGTGATCCCGAGACACCTCGACCACATGGGACCCGATGCACCAAGGTAGACCTTCTAGTCCACCTAAGGAGCGAAAAGTCAAGGGAGGAGAAAAGGAAATAGTCAAAGTATTTAGAAGCTAAACTACAGAAGAAACCCTAGGACTTGCCCAAGCACTTCACGAAGTACAAAAAAGGTGATAGAATAATAGTGTTGGTAGGAGACAAATGGGAATGGCAAGCTAGTGAACCATCGAAGGACCGGCCAAGGTTAAGGAGGTTAACTTGGTAGGAGGGGAGGACAAGACTCAACTCATGTAGATAGTAGATGACCTAACCACTTCCCCTTGGGATCTAAGAGCAATACTATGAAAAATTTTACTTAGTATTCCCTTCCTTTGGCTAAGGCGTATGATGAGGTCTCCTACAACTGTACAAGATGTAAGTCCTATCATTTGAATGCAAGATAATCAATCTGGCAAGAGTATTTATGCCTCCTCTCTAAGTGACATTTGTCTCTCAGTCTTTCCCTAGCACAATATTATGCAGAATTTTAACTTGAATTTATCTTCCTTTATCCTAAGGCAAAGATTGTGAGACAAATTTGTAACTATTATAAGCTCTTATACGATGCGAGACTATCTTTCAATGTAAAATAATTCTGAAATTATGGTGCAAGTTGTAATCAATTCATAGTTTTGCAGCACAAGGTAAACTCTTTAACCGTTATTTAATGCGAAACCTTCATAGGATGATGCAAGACTTTTAATGCAAGATCATTTCATGTACCATTGATGTTTGTTTCATATCATCTTTTCCATGCATGTACCATCTATGTGCATAACCCTCAAGGAAACCTTTGGAACCTTAAACAATATTGTCCTAAGTAAAGACTAATTAATGCTTAATACTTAATTAGAGAGAGCGAAGAACTTGGACTTGAGTGACCAGAAGTGGGGTATTGCTCGTATTTCCATAAGCTCTTGTCACGCCTACCATAGTTGGATTGACAGTGATGTCCTTGCCCAAAGCTTCGTTGCTCATTGTGGATTGCCCTCTGTGCGTGACATTCTCCACTTGGGGACCATTCTCGATCTTCCTCTCTTTTAGGCGCAATTCCCACAAGGCTTCAACCGCCTCTTACCCAAAGTGGGGCCAATTGGGGGAAAATTAGGCTTGTGGGGTAGTGAACCAACTTGTGGGAAAGGGGTGAAGAATAAGTGCACGTGATCACCCTCTAAGGAGGGGGAAAGAAGGAGGAACCTTCTAGAAGGTTGTGTGCGTGTGTGTGTGTCCATGCGTACGTGCGCGCGCGTGTGTGTGTATGTGTGTGTGTGTGTGTGTGTGTGTGTCAGCGTGTTGTTTTGGCCTCGGGGACAAGTGGAATAGTGGTGGTGGTGCCTGCCACCTATTGTCGTTTTCATGATGGTTGGCAGACTGGTCGTTAGCTAGGGGGTGGTAGGCCATGTGGCCTCCCCCTCCACCAACATCATCATCATCCTCTTCTTCACTTCCTCTTCGCCATCATCCATCTACTTTTTCCTCCGCATCATTATCGTCTTCTTTCTTCCCCTCGCCACCTGTTCAGCGACAAGGGGGAGGGTGATAAAAAGAAATTCAATTATCTTTAATTACAAAGGGGGGATTCCTATGTGAAGGGGGGCGGGGATATTACAGTTCAATTTCCCCATAGAGTTGGTTAGTGACTAAGGCACACACTTTATCAATGAAGTGATCGCTCACTTGTTATCCACCTTCTTAATAATCCATAGAAAGTCCACTCCATATTATCCTCAAGACAATGGTCAAGCCGAATCCACGAACAAAATCTTGGTGGGTGTTCTTTTGAACAAAAGTATTCTTTGCCTTGCGCAGTGACTGGGACAATACGCTCATGGCAGCTTTATTGGCATAAAATCCATTTAGATTGACCTACGAAACCAAAGCTATTTTGCCAATGGAATTCTTTGTTCCAAGCTTGAGAATAGTAGCCCAAGAGAGATGGAAGGGCAAGAAGCATGGAAAAATCAATTAGTAGAGTTGGAACACCTATCTGAGACCCATCTCATGTTGCAATCCATGCTCCAAGCTACAAAAATGAATGCCCCAAGAGTTGGTTTGACAAATAAATCAAGGAATGAGACTTTCAGCAATGAGATTTAGTCTTGCTATACTCTATCAAGGGACACAATAAGAAAATGAAGTTCAAGGGATTGGGACCTTTCAAGGTCCACAATGTCAGTAGAACGGGGAATATGGAACTTGAAAACCTAGAAGGAGACGGTATAGGTTTCTTCAATGGAAGCCACATCACCCTCCATCACATCCACTTCATGAATCTCCAATGATAGAACCACCGATGAACGTGACAGCTGCAACCATCATAGAACTCAAGGAGGCAGATGAGGAGGCAGTAGCACCAGTCTACCTGCAAATCACTGTAACTTCCCAAAAGGCATACACGCTTGATGCATTAATTGATGAGAGAACTGACACCAATATCTTAATGCATGAACACTGGACCGGGTCAACCCCAATTCAACCAACCAAAGCGAAGCTTAGCCCATTTGTGGGGCAATCCTATCCATTCTTGGAAAAATGCAAACTAATGGTTTCTTTCGAGACTAAGAGCCTACCCGTCATTTTTTACGTGCTACCTGACAAGAAAAGTATTGGTAAGGAGTCAGTAATGGGACACACAATGAAATGTTGACTACAAGTTACAGTGCATCCAACTTGCTATCGCTCATGTTAGAATAGTAACGATTTTTAGCAAGGGCACCATAGTTGTCCCAAAGCCTATAGTGCCACTAGTAGCTAAACCCAATGTCCACCCTAAGGAGGGGGGATAGTACATTACAATGTAGTCCCATAGTACCTTCACAACCGCATCTGGAAATCACATCTAGAGCTATAGTCCAAACACTTAAGTGGGTCCCTAAGAATAGATGATAGTTTCACAAACATCAATAATCAAGAATGCATAGTTTTCATGCCTCAAGCTCTAGGCCTAAATAGTAGAGTTGGTGCTCCTATAGTTCACATGTGAATGAGGAGCATTGGGTTCCAAAAGCCTTGATGTGAGTCCAAGGATACTATAAGGGTAACACCCTACTTTGGCTGCCTAAACTCTCGAGTGCTATGTATGATCCTCAATCTCATGCCCCAAAAACCAAGCTTCAAAAACATCAATCGAAACAAGGGAGGAAAAAAACTAAAAGGAAGAGTGCTCAATTATTGAGTGCTTAGATGGCATATCGACCCAAAGTTCAACCAAGAGTCCATGAGCAACCACTCATGAGTGAGCTCCCGTGCCTAAGGACTCTAAGATCATCATTGTTGCAAAACCCGATGACAAAGCATCAATTGAACTTCAAAGCTTGCAAACCAATCCTACCACACCCATTCAAAATCTTCAAGTGGAAGCACCCTACATCAACTTGTCTTTTTGTTTGACTAAACCCAAACCACTAGAGCAGACCTTAGCTCACTGCCACCATGATGATTTGTTCTTGAAGTGACTTCCAACATGGCCATGGACACAGGAGATGACTTGGCAACACACATTTGACATGATTGGATTCAATTTTCAAACTATTTGCTAAAAGTTGCGAGTATTTGGACCTAGGCCTACTTGACGAACCCATAACAAACGAGGTATGTTACTTGCCATGTACTTGGAAAGAATAAGAATTCATTTTTATTAAGACTTCCACTATTACAAACAAGATGATGTTTGTGCCACCATAGGAACTTTTTGAACTCCAACGACTTGTTGAATCTGAGTTTGATTTCTTATGCAAATGGTATAATTTGTGCCTTTCATGGGCTCAAGAGGGCTACCAAATCATGACCAATGCAGAGCAACGACGTGCCATCAAGACTTTTGAGTACAACCCGACCTATGTGGGCCCCACCTCATTTAGAGTGTTAGCCATAACTAGGAATCAGTCATTAGAAGACAATAGCATGGTTCACCCATACTTGGATAAGATTCTAATGGAGAAAGAGGTCCACATTGTAAGTCAACTCAACTTCACCTCTTAACTAATGTACTACTTATATCATGCAAGTAGGCATTTGCCCATAGGATATGGATCGTTATGCAACTCTACACTATAACCCCAAGTGGTACAATTGGCTCTCAGGAAAGTGAGGCATACAAGTTCAATTTGACAAGTACCTATATCGTATGGTTTACCATAGGTTTGGTGTTTGAAAGAGTTACTCCAAGTGTGGGTTTTGAGCCCAATATATCAATTCTTTGGTGCCACTATATGGTTCCTTGTATTGCTAGAACTAGTGCTTTATCCTTTTAGTGATCAAAGCCCTAATTAGTGATAAGGGTCCAAATGTTGGCTCAATGTTGGTAGAGATGAATATGGTGATAATGATGGTGGGTGCAAGAGGTTGTAACCTTCTCTCTCTCTCTCTCTCTCTCTCTCTATGTTTTCCTCTTTACATTTTTCAAGTCTTACTATCATTATAGCTCTTTCACTTTCATTATAGAGGAGGCACCTCATCACACATGTTATCAAAGCCATGATTCAAAATAGATAAATCAATGAAAGGAATCTAACTAAGATAACAATAGCTATTTGAATTGAATCCTTGAGATTACTAGAGTTTAGTGAGTGCATCTAAATTGAATGGTCAACATGGGAGTTTGTAGAGATCACTAAGTTTATGAATACTAGTTGTTGCTACATGAAGTTCTTATTCTAGCAACATTTTGTCCAACAAGGGACATCATTCCACTTCAAGAGGGTATGGTTGATTTTGAGCGGTGAGAATGATATGAAGCAAAATTCCACTACAATATGTAGGGTCATGTTGCATGGTTTTTATCAAGCATCATTGTTCCACATTGATCATTAAGCAATTATAATTAGTGACAATGTCAATGATTGTACTAGATTATTAACCCTTAGAACAGCACAAGGCACAAAGAACACTTAAGAATGAGGATAAAAAGACAGCCCAATGGAAAAAGAAGACCAAGAAGTGTGGAAATATTTTTAAAATCAAGAACATGGCACACAAGAGATAAAGCACATTTTAGTCCTTTGTAAAAGAGTTCCAGGCTCCCTCCTATTCAAGTTGTAAATGAAAAGGCATGTGTAAAGGAGCTGTGAGAATAGGAAAGAATAGGAAAAGAGTGGAAAAGAGGACCAAGGCCGGATGATCGGTCATGGAAATGGGTTGGGTGCCTAAGGCAAGGAGGGCATGTATAAAAGCCAAAAAGTTAATGGATAAGCTCATTCTTGGTGGGTGGGAAAACTAGCTCTCTCCTTGTTTTTGAAGCTCTTCTTCTCCTCTTCTTCTCTTCTCCTTCTTCTCTTCTCTTTTCTCGCACGCACAGCTATGGAGGTTGGAGCTTGCTTGAGCAAGCACCTTGAATCATAAAGCCATCAAAGGATTCGAGCAAGAGAACTACAATGATCGGATTCAACAATAATCTCACTATATTCTTGTGTGAGAGTGTATACAACTAAGTGAGAACTAGCCATTACCACTCGCTTGAAATGCATGGCTTGATACGGTCTGTAAGGTCTTGGTGGTTGCTAGTGATAGCAATGACATTTTGGTTCCATTACCAAGACCAATGGATTCAAGCTTCAGTGATTGCATGCTCTGAATTGAGTGATGGAGTAGGAGTTCGTCTCCAAAACCACACTTGATGTAGATAGGAAGCGAGGGAGTCAGGAGGTATTCGATCTCCTTTGCCAGATAATTTAGGTTTTGGAAGATTTAGGAACATTAGTAAGACCACTAGTATGGTGTTTTTCATTATTAGGATGCATTAAGGTTGAGAGTATAGGGAAATAGAAAGAAAAGATAAGTTTCTGTAACAACTAAGAAGCATGGAAATATATGAAAAGGAATTTTGAATACCTTAGAAGGAACATAGAGAGTAAGGGAAGAAAGAGAGAGAGCATTAAAAGAAGAGAAAGGGGGGGAGAGCTCATTTTAGCATGTGAGAGATTGGGAGAGAGAGTAACATGTCAGAAGAAAGCATCAGGTTAAGAGAGCAACAACAACAAAAATCCATTGTATCATCACTCTTGGTGATTCAAGGTATGCACAGAACCTTTCTTGCTATGATTGAAGAACAAGGACAAGATCACAGCTGGGTACACATGTGATTAGTGAGTCACTTGTCATTGATTTTTGTCATTTGGTGTGTTTTTTAAATGGCACAAATGGTGCCCCAAGCCTCAAATTGTCTAACTGGACCCTCAGACGGTTGAGTCACTTTTGTCTACTCGGACAACTCTTGCCTCAGATTGGACAATCCCACTCAGATGATCGAGTTGGTCCACTTAGACACCCAAAAGTCCCCTTGAATAGCTCTCACTCAGATGGCCTCGGATGGCTAAATTATCCACTCAAACACAAACTCTTGAACTTGGATGAGTACCATTGTCCAAGTCAGACCTTGCTGATCAAACAATCCAAATCAACCACTTGGATGGTCGAGCCTTGGACTTAGATGAGCAAAAACCTACAAATCATATGTCTAAATTTGCAGACAACCTAAACCAGAATACATTTTTAGGGACCGTCTAGACCCCCAAACATACTAAAGGCTATGAGCTAACTATCGAGTAACCCTAGTTGGATCCCAGACTTGCAAGTGTGATAATAAAGTTGACCAATACTACCTGAATTTACCCTGATAAACCAAGAATTGACTAAATCAGCTGATCACTTGCATTTTACTTCTCAATAGCAACACCATTTGATTGCATGGGCAATCCACCCATCAAGACCTCATAGAGGATTAAAATTGATTGCCAAGTGTGATCACAACTCGCGTAAAAGAGATGCAACTATACAGAACTAACTAGCAAGGTGGGTGTGTGTGTGTGATTTCATTGAAGGTTGCACATTGCATTGTAGGCACTTAGGTGCATGAGAAAAGTTGAAAGCCTGGTTGTGCACAACTCAACTCACATTGCACCATCCAAGTGTGTGAGTAAGTGTAAACTTGCAAGTTGAAGTTCACAAGAACAAGCAAGGAAAGAGTTGGAATCTATTCTTCGATGCTCAACAACAAGATACAGGAGATGCTTGGTGCACTGACAACCATCTCTTTGTCCAATTAGCAACTCACTGAAATCTAGTAGTAGACAAAGTGTTCTTCAAAACCTATGCTATTGAAACCCTCCAAAGTTGGTATTATTAGGACAGTGGCACTATGGCGATTCTCAAAAGAATGAGTTTTGATACCTTCAAAACTGAATGCCTTCCCCTCTATAGTGGAATGAAAGCTAAATTTAGAGATGTTGAAAATAAGGAAGTAGAATAAATATTGCCAAGAGAGTCTCATGTTTCTGTTCTGTTGGGTACATACAAACTGGGTGGAGCTAACTCCCTAATGAATGATGCGATCAAGAGGCAAGCATTAGAACAAGTCCATAGCTACCTGAGAAGAGAAAAGGCAAAAATTGAAGCTGAGGACAAGCTAGTAGCAAAAGCCTCCTTTGATGCCCTTGCAGCACTCTTTACAAAAGTTCCCATGGTGACTCTGTTACAATATAAGCATATTACCAACACTACATCTATTATCCAAGATGTGTTAGCAGTCATCTTTGTATAACTTCTTATACAGGTTTAACAGATTGTTATTGTTGAAAGGTAGGTAGCCAGTGAAACCTCAATTTAGTAAATAAGTTCAAAGGCATTCAGTAATATTGATTTCTTCTCTGTCACATACTGTTCATCAGAATCATTGAATACTGCTTATACATCATCAACATGAATGTTTTGGAAATCTGCAACAAGTGCCTCTAGTACCCTAAGCAAGGGTCTAAGAGGGAAGATGGATGTAAATGGCCTTAAGGGGCAAGGGAAACCCTAACCCTAGCTTATCAGAGGCTATATAAACAGCCTATGGGTCACTATCAAGTGTGAGATAGAGTGTACCCAAGTTGTACCTTGAGCAACTTAGTAAGCAAGATTTTGTTCTTGTACTTTGAGCTCTCATCTCCCTCTTGTGCACATTCTTCTTGCTGCAAACTCCACTTTTCCATATGGTATCAGAGTCTCCTCTAATCCTTTCAGCTTTCTCTAACCTCAGCTTCACTAAGTGCACAAGAAAAGCTTCATTCTCTCATCTTGGACCTTCAACCTCCATAGCCAGCTTGACCCCCTGACCTTGGAGGACCGGGGGAAGCCAAAGGAGGGCATTTAAGCTCCTAATTTCTTTTGAGCACTTATTCTCCAACACAAGGCACTTTATCATGGCATGTTAAACATAGGGATTAGTCGACCTGGAGGGCGACATTGCTCAGTTCCAGAAAACGGTGCAGTTTTGGGTAGCATGAAGTTCCAGAGCATGCCGTGATCTGTAGGCACGCAATCTTCCTGGCCACCATAGGGCTTTCAAAGCCCCCCTAGTAGGCTATCTCTCTCTAAGAGGGTTTGGTGTCCTGTGGTGGTTGCAATCAGTCAAACCCTAATTGCATGTTTCCTAGCAACCATAGCTAGGAAGCTTCAAGCTTTTCCATTCATCAAAATTTTGAATTTTTGAGCACTAACAATGATTCTAATCACTGATTGATCTTCTCCAAAGTTAGTTGTATTTCAAAGTTCTTACCCTTGGTGGATCTCTTTAATTTATCAAACAATCCACATCTTACATCTCAAGTGGCATAAACTTTGAGACGAGTGCTTGCAAGCACTAATGTTGCATTTTACAATCACGTTGCTAGCTGATATTAACTCAATCTGGTTTTTTATCAAAAAATTAAATCCATCAAGTGCTTTATAACATTTATCCCTTCTTGCTTGGTTGTAAGGCTATGTGTACAACTATAAACACATAGACCATATCCCAATATTAGTTTGCTGGTACATTAGAGATATGAGTGTTATTGTACTCTCCTCTGATTCATCCAAGAGCATAGAACTGATTGATAAGCCGTGCTCCACCAAAAACTCCTTTAATAAGCCTCATTATCGGGAAGAGCCTGAAGTTCAGTCAAAGCTCACCTCATTGAAACCTAGAAAAATAGTAAAGCCTATATTAAGGTCGTTCGAAGAACAAGACCTCCTAAATCCTATCTTGAGATATTGCATATGTATGATTTCCAACCATTTTCAACTCTACAACTTTAAAACTTGGCTATCGGTTCTCTTATTCGATTGTACTTGGCCACCTATAAAGGACTAGACACTGCCATTGCTTAAGGCAATTGGTAAGACCTTCCTATAATGGCCATGGCCTATGCAGATGTAAGGCCTCAAATTCACAAATTTAATAGAAAAGATTTCCATCCTTGGCAAGTCTTGGTAAAATACAAAATGATGGAAAGAGGCTATTGGCCCTTCATAAAAGGGACCAAAGTAATTGACCCATCCAATCCCCTTGATGTAGAAGATGATGAACAGGCTCAGGCCATCATCATGTTTCATTTAGATGAATCTTTGATTCATCATATTGACCAACTCTCCACTGCCAAGGAAAAGTGGGATGAGCTTGAAAGGCTCTACGGTGCTACATGGAAGAACTCCAAAATATTTCTCAATATTGAGTTTTTTAGCTTGGAATACAAATAGGGAGAAGATCTAAGCAAGTTTATTTCACATATGAAGGGGCTTATGGCATAGCTTCCCTCCATTCAAGCACCCATCCATGATGAAGATGCCATTGCCATCCTGCTAAAATTTGTGAAGAAGGTTTTTCCAACCCTTGTGAATACCCTAACTAATATCCTGAACCCAACTTTGGCAAGTACCATCCAGTCTTGCCTAGATAAAGAGAAGAGAAACCATACTGAAGGAATGTCAGTAGTCACTTCCCATGAGCAAGTGTTAGTCCATGTTGCTTCTACTAAGTGCTCCTTTTGTCATAAGAAAGGGCATATTGTAAGCAATTGTTGGAAGCAATACCCTACAAAATGAAGTGCAACAAATGCAAAAAGACCGATCATATGACTATAGTAAGTGTCCAAGTGTTCCACTAATATCTAAGGAATTGGAGGCCAACTTTGCCTCCCAATCCATAGATGAACGACTCTTTTGAGTTTTGTAACATCCTCTACCTATGAATATCCTTGTAGCCTGATTTATAAAGGCATCCCATTTGATTGAGGGGAGGAACTTTAACATGTCTTGTGATGCAATGCCACCCTAGCATTGAGGGGGGGGGGGTGTTACAATATAAGCATGGGAATTCACCCTAAGCAAGGGTCTATGAGGGTAGATGGATGTAAATGGCCTTAAGGGGCACGTGAGTAGAGGCTATATAAATAGCCTATGGGTCACTATCAAGTGTGAGATAGAGTGTACCCAAGTTGTACCTTGAGCAACTTAGTAAGCAAGATTTTGTTCTTGTACTTTGAGCTCTCATCTCTTACCAAACTATCCAAACACTAGATAGCCCATTGAATACAAACCCTCATGCAATCGATGCAAAGGAGAAGGCCGCCACACTACAAAAGACTATCCTAGTTCAGCTCTTGTGAAAGCTACCATCGATACCCAAAAGAAGACCCAATAACCTACTTCCAATTTGGTAAAATTGTAAGTTTCCACAATAACACGTGTCAAGAAAAGAGAACCCACAGTTCCAAAAGAGAATGTTTCCTCTACCAAAATGGTGAAGTTCAATCTTCCAAAGGAGAAATAGAACAATACATAACATAATGGTATAGTACAGAGCCATCTAGTAGTACAGAAGAATACATAGACAATTACAGAGACAGGACCAAAGGTCCAAGAGATAGAGAATGTAGAAGTACCTTTAGTATTAAAAGAAGTGTAGATATTATTACGGCTAGAAGAAAGAGGAAAGATAAAAGGGAGGTTGCTCCATTTCCTAGCTAATTGGAGAAGCACATGTATCCTATTAAAGAATGGAAAGCTTCGAATATGTGTGGACTTTCAGAAGTTGAATTCCAAGACCAAGTAGAATCATTTCCCTATCTTTTTTACAGAACAATTGTTGGACACAGTGGCCGGCCATGAGCTCTATTCCCTCTTGGATAGATTTAGCAGATATAACCAAGTCTAGATCATTGCAGAGAAGAAGATCAATCCAAAACATTTTTCACAATAGAATGGGAAACCTATGCCTATAGAGTGATGTCATTTGGTAACGCTCCTGCTACCTTCCAATGAGTGATGATGGCCACATTCCAAAACCATCTACACGATTATATCTGGATGATTTTTGCATTTGTAGCCTAATCTGTGAGCATTGGGGACACCTGGAGTAGTACTTTGACAAATGTTGAAAGTATGGGATCTCTCTCAACCCCAACAAATGCATCTTCGGAGTCTCTTTAGGAGTTCTTTTGGGCCACATTCTCTTTGCAAAAGGGATAACAATAGATCCTACCAAGATTGAGAAGATTGTAGCTTTAATAGCATAGACTAATCTCAAACAATTAAAGGGATTCCTTGGCCATGTGGGTTATTACAAAAGGTTCATTGCACACTTTGCAACAAAGGTAGCCCCCTTGCATAAGCTCCTAAGGAAATATGTGGAGTTTACATGGATCACTGATTGTGATGAACCTTTCAACACCTTAAAGCAAAGTTTGATTGAAGTACCCATCTTACAATCTCCTAATTGGAGGAAGGAATTCCATGTGTGCAACATGAATGCATGTGTCGAAGGGTTAGGTGCAATTTTATGTCAAAAGGACTCCTTGAAGTTAGATCAACGTGTCTACTATGCAAGCTGAAAAATAACTGATCGTGAAAGAAAGTACACAGTGACAGAGCTCAAATGCAAAGCAATGGTATTTACCTTGGAGAAGTTTTGACACTATTTGATGTCGTCGACACATTTTAAGTTTTATGTGGACCATGAGGCCCTATTTTTCTTGATGAACAAAGCAAATATGAAGGGAGGAATGATGAGATGGCTCATTCTATTCCAAGAGTCCAACTTTAAAGTGGTTACCAAGCTTGATCGCTCCCATGTCCTAGCTGATCATTTATCATTAACGAATCCCTCAAAGCGACGAAGAAGAGCAGGATGATTGTGACCTCCGTGGTGCTTCCCTTTTTCTGGTCAAAATTGTAACCCCATGGTATATAGATATAGCCAATCTTTTGATAATGCAACAATATTCTCATGGCATCTCTAGTAGAGAGAAGAATAAGCTTCTATTGGAATCAGCCCCCTACACCCTGTTAGGTGGCGGCGTTCTATACAAGAGAGGCAATGATGAAGTACTCCAAAGATGCATGGCAAGAGACGAGATTGGGACAGTTCTAAAAGATGATGAAGTACTCCAAAGATGCGTGGGAAGAGACGAGATTGGGATAGTTCTAAAAGATGATGAAGTACTCCAAAGATGCATGGGAAGAGATGAGATTGGGACAGTTCTAAAAGCACACCATGGAAAGCCCTATGGAGGACACTTTGTAGAAGAAGTGACAATAAAAAAGGCCTTGCTCACAGGATATTGGTGGTCGACCCTCCATAAGGATGCCTATGACTATTGCAAGTGTTGTGATGCTTGTCAATGGATGGAAAAGCCTACCAAAACCAATGCTATACCACTACAACCCATCCTTTCCCTAAAGCCATTTGAAAAGTGGGGAATCAACTTTGTTGACCCCATCAATTTGCAAACCAGAAGAAAGCAGAATAGATATATATTGGTCTATACAAACTACTAATGAGTAGTGTGAAGCCAATGCTCTCAAGTGAGATGATGGCAACAATGTGGCCTTGTTCCTGTATGAGAACATCATCACCCGTTTTGGCAGTCCCCTAGAGCTAGTCAATGATAGAGGTACTCACTTACTCAACAAGATTATGGAAGAATTGACAGAGCTATACAAGATCTACCATCGCAAGTCTACACCTTACTACCCCAGAGCCAATGGCCAAGTTAAAGTTACCAATAGTATCCTTTGCTCAATCCTAACAAGGACAATTGCTGCACATTGTTGTGAATTTGGACAATCAACTTACATAGGCCCTCTAGGCATACAAAACCTCTTATAAGGCTGCTACATGATAGACACCTTCCTAGTTGGTATACGGCATAGAAGCTATCTTCCCTATCAAGTTAGAGTTACCCTCTCTGCACATGGCTATCAAAGAACTTCTAGGCGATGATGAATTACTGCAGTGCCATCTCCTACACTTGAAATATTTGGATAAGACTTGTAGGATGGCCCTACAGTGTATGGAAGCCACATAGGCATGTTGAAAGGCCTATCACAACAGATTCATTAAGTATAAGGAATTTAAAGAAGATGACTTAGTCATGGCCTATGACTCGAGATTTGGCAAGTTCCTAGAAAAACTACAAAAGCATTGGCTAGGTGGCTATAAGGTACTTGTTGTCAACCCTAATGGATCTATCCAAGTACATGATGTCAATGCTTATGATTATCATTTCCTAATTAATGGCTATCACCTAAATAAGGATTTGGGTGCCTAAGAATGGCAAGTCTAAAGGCTCATCTCCAAGCAACCTCACTCCAATGAGAGAGGCTTGCAAACATAGCGCTCGGGCCGCAGTTAGCAAACCACTGCCGGCTGTGACTAATAAGTCCCAGCTAATTTATTGACCAAAGCAATCGCTAAAAGCCTCAAGCTTACCTCACTCAAAAGAGTTGAATACTCTCGTGACTGTGCACTCAGAACCTAGCACAACTTCCATGCCACCAGAGCTTTCTACAACACTTCAAAGTGCTTCGGAGTGCAAAGCCACACCCGTAACACCAGCAATGGAGTCATTGCTGTCTAGCTCAATTGCACCATCACCATTATTCTCTCTGGGGATCCTGACAATCACTGCCGTCAATTCCTCTTCTTTTGAGATGTTGCTCCTTCCTACTTCTCATGCTACTATTGATAGCCATCATGATCATCCTAATAAGATGGCCCCATTCTTCTAGCCCCTCATAGCCACCTCTTACCCCTCCTTTGCTCCCTTCTCATTTGATCTAGTAGAGGTAGTGAGGATGGTTCTAATACATGGCATTCCTGCCATTCTCCTCTTTGAAATTTAAAAAAATAAAAATATATATTGATCATGAGAGAAAATGACTTTGGTCCCTATCATGCCGACCTATTATTTGAGAAAAGGTGGAAACACCCTCGAGAGTAGGGAATAAAAAAATCAAAACTATTATGGGAGAAAAGGAAGAAATCCCATGTCATTATTACAGGCCTCATTCCAAGAAAATATGGCAAATACCCTTGGACAGAAAGCTAACTATGGAAAAGGTGGTGGCACCCCATAGTACGGATCAGTTGATTCCTCAGTTGGCCTTCCACGATGTAGTTCTGAAGCCGAATCCCTTAGTGTAATGTATCCTGCAACTCCATTAGTGGATCTAACTCCTACAACACACGACATCTTTTATCTATAATCAAAGTTCTAGATCTGTTGGCTACCTCACTAGGTACACCTCTTCATCAACAGATACAAGTTGACATCATCAACCAAAAAAAGTCAAACTTCATCTTGACAATCCTCAAGTGATGTGAGCTTTCATCCTGAAACCAGATGGAAATGTGAGTATAGGTTACCCTCTCTATTTATCAAACGAGTGTGAGACAGAGGGTAGGGTGAGTGACCAGTCTTTGCCCTGTAAATCCAACAAAGAAGTGAGATGTGTGAATGGAGCATTGCACGTAGCATGGACTGGGCCTCTCAATGCACAATGCATGACCTATTCTTGTGCATGACACTAGAAGGCTCCTTGGCCTTCCTTCTCGCATTCCATATGCCAATACAGGAGGGCAAGATGCACTACTGCACCATCAATTGTAAACAAGGCATACAACCTTCACACAAGTGACAGTGAGGATTACATCAATGCTTGTGAGGAACTCCGTTGCCCTCCTGTATTCATCAACAAAGCATGAGACAGAGGGGGGGGGAGGTTGAGCGTGATTGATTTTCCTTCCATAAACTTAGAGGTGAGGATTGAGGGATGTTACGATAATTAGCATTAGGTACATTCTTGTTCCCTATCCACATATAGAACGGGTCTCCACCATCACTACATACATCAGTTGGTTTGGCACATTGCACTACAAGGATCCTTGACCTTCCTTCTTGCACCTATGCTAGATGGGTTGGGATGCACTTATGCACCATCAACTATGTATACTGGCATACTCCCTCTAAACCATCCTTCCTGTCGATTTCTAAACTAAGTATGAGATATGGGTTTCAATCATTCTCCTCAAGTGATGTGAGTTATGGGGCGAGTGTCTAATCTATCATCCTCCTACAAATGACTATCGAGATTGAGTGATGTATTCTTTGCCATCGATGGCTTACCATGGATGATGCTGCATGGTCCCTACCATGTTAGAAGCGTGTTGTGGTGAGCCTTGGTACCTCTTGTGGATGACTTCGACTCCCCAGTGTTGCGTGTCGACAACGATTTACATTGACCAACTAAATGGGCCAAGTATTTCTAACCCTACCTCTTGTGTTATTTTTGTGTATGTCATGCTTTAAGTGTGGGGACATATGGGTATGGGTCATGGTCAAGTGTTAGGCCCCTGTTGATTAGTCAACCTGTAATGAAAGCAATCAACCATGGAATGAAATCTAACTGAAATTGAAAATTAACTAAGCTACAACAAAGAATTAACAAATCTATTGCACCAAGACATCCTCATCATGTATTAATGGTTGGGGATTCAAGAATACATGACGGCCATGGCTGAGTGCTTCATAGGCTAAGAAGAAGCTAACTCCAAGAAAATGGTAAAGCCAAGATTATTGAATGATCAAAAGATGTCTTGCCTTTGGCCTCTAGTCCCTTTTATTCTAACCCTCTTCCAAACTTAAGGGCTGTTCACACATGTACACATAGGCTAGGGATAAATTTACAAAGGTTGGAATTAATCCAAGGTGCAAATATTAATGTTGTATTTTTCCTTCATGACAAACCATCCCATCCTGAAGATGGTTTTGTCCTCAAAACCAAGAAGTAATGGCCTAAATCCAAGTCAAGGATGATAGTAATCATGCCCATTCATTTCAAATGATAAGAAAGCACTATCCATGAAAAGAAGACCTTTTGCATGCCAAACTGTGAGAAAACTGGCTGCTGTCCAAACAGGGCCGATTCACTAAAATTGCCATAACTTTTGATATATTGGTCCAAATAAGGCGTATGAGGTGTAGAAACAAAGTATACACTTCCAAGCATCACCCCATAACATCAGAATCAAATTTTGATGAAGTCAGGACAGTTTTATTGTCTGCAGAAATTTCATACAGCAAGTTGTCTCTGCACAGTCACTGCATCCTGCATCATATATCATCCTGTAATAACCAAGGAAAGTTACTGACATAAGTGGATGGTTGCCAAGAAGACTCTTCAATGGGCAAATTCTTCCACTTAATGAGATACTCAATGAGAGTACGATTTCTGAGAACTTTCTCTCTCTTTCCAATAATACTTTCAGGTTCATATATTATCAGTCCTGCCTCATCCAATGGTGGTAACTCTTCCAATACTTGTACATCGGGCCCAACATACTTCTTTAGCTGTGAAATATGGAATACATCATGTATTCTAGTGGAAGATGGTAGCTGAAGTTTATAAGCAAGCTCTCCAATTTTGTCCAAAATCAAGTATGGCCCATAAAACCTATGAGCAAGCTTGTTGTTCCCACCCTTTAATGAAGCATAATGTGTCTTGGGCACTTTGAGAAATACCCAATCTCCAACCTTGAAGTCTAAATGTCTTCTTTTCTCATCAGCATAGACCTTAATTACGTCTTGTGCTTTCCTTATGCTGTCCTTGCATTGCCTCATGAGCAACTCCATTCTTTCCAACTCTTCCTTTGCTTGTGGATTGATGTCTACATGGAATAAAACTGATGGAAGTTGGACTTTATACCCATAAAGAGCTTCAAACGGAGACATCCCAATGCTCATGTGATGCGTGTTATTATAGCAAAATTCAGCAAGGTGGATCCAACGATCCCATGAAGCTTGTGTGTCATGACAATAATGCCTAAGGTACACTTCCACCCAATGATTGACTCTCTCCGTTTGCCCATCAGTCTAAGGGTGATAGGCCGTGCTAGGAGTGAGGAAAGTACCCATAAAGGAGAATAGACTTTTCCAGAAGTTGCCCATAAACTTCGAATCACGGTCTGATACTATTCTCATAGGCATACCATGTAGTTTGAACACACCTTCCATAAATTGCTCGGCGACTTGCCTTGCTGAATATTGGACTTTAGTTGGGATAAAGTGGGCTGATTTGGTCAATCTATCAACTACCACATAGATACTGTTCCATCCATGACTGGTAGTAGGCAATCCCGTTATGAAATCCATGGAAATATCTGTCCATTTTCCCGTAGGTATGGGTAAAGGCTGAAGTAAGCCGGCTGGTAATAGAGTAGAATCCTTATTTTGCTGACACTCCAAACACTGAGATACATACTCTTTAACATCTTTCCATAGACCTTTCCAATAAAAGCTTTGATGAACTCTATCAAACGTCTTGAAAAGGCCCAAGTGACCAGCCATTGGAGTTGAATGCATCTCTTGAAGCACCTTCAGCTTGAATTTACTGCTGGGAATCAAGTACACTTTACCCTTAAACCATAAGAGGCCATTATGCACTTTAAAATTAGGAAATTCAGCATCACACCCTTGCTGTAATTTCTGTAAAATATGGGTAGCATGCTCATCAAGCACATATTCCTCTTGAATGTCTTCAATCCAATCCTTATAGATGGTAGACACAGTAGATAGACTGCATGCCCACATTCTTGATAACACATCAGCCACCACATTATCCTTGCCAGCCATGTATAATATTTAAAAATCATATGATTGCAAAGTGGCCAACCATCTCTTTTGCTTGGGAGAAAGATTGGGCTGCGAGAGAAAATATCTCAAGACCCTATGATCGCTTTTGACTTTGAAGTGTGTCCCATAGAGGTAGTGGTGCCATTTCTTGATTGCATGGAAAATAGCAAGCATCTCCTGCTCATAAACATGCATCTCTCTCTCTTTGTCATCAAATTTTTTGCTCTCAAATGCAATGACACCATGCTCCTGTACCAAAACTGCTCCCAAACCTCTACCACTGGCATCTGCATAAATGGTAAAAGTCTTGGAGAAGTCAGAGCAAACTAGTATGGGTGCTGAAACAAGTAGTTGCTTCAGCTCATTAAAGCTCTTGTCAGCGATCTCATCCCAAAAGAAGGCCTCTTTTTTCAGCCGATCGGTAAGAGGAGCTACAACATGAGCATAGTTCTTCATAAACCGTCGGTAAAAAGATGACAAACCTAGGAAACCTCTTAATGAAGTGGCATTGGTTGGTGTAGGCCATTCTTTGACGCATTGAACCTTCTTAGGATCCACTTTGATTCCATCTTCTCCCACTATATGACCCAAGTACTCAACTTCCTTTGTCATAAAAGAGCATTTAGTGGCCTTGGCAAACAGTTTGTGTATCCTCAATATGTCAAAGACCTCTTTTACATGCTGCAAATGGTCTTCTTTATTCTTGCTATAGATCAAAATGTCATTAAAGAATACCAAAACTGTTTTAAAGAGCAATGGCTGAAGTATCTTATTCATGAGAGACTGGAATGTGGCTGGAGCATTTGATAACCCAAAAGGCATAACCATAAACTGATAAAGACCCCTCTTCGTCCTGAAGGCTGTTTTGAATTCATCCCCTTCCTTCATGCGTATTTGATGATATCCCGATCTCAAGTCAATTTTGGAGAACACCTTGGCATCCTTCAATTCATCTAAGAGATCATCTATTCTAGGTATTGGATACCTATTCTTAATAGTGACCTTGTTGAGATCGCGGTAATCAATGCACATTCGAAAAGAGCCATCTTTCTTCTTCACAAGAAGGACTGGAGAAGCAAAAGGTGATTGGCTTGCCTTAATGAGACCCATTTCCAAAAGCTCTTTGACTTGGCGTTCTACCTCTTCTCTTTCCACTTTGGAGAGGCGATATGGTGGTTTGTTGATGGGCTTTGTATTGGGCAGCAAGTCAATGGGATGATCCACTTCTCTTTTGGGAGGAAGAGAGGTAGGTGGCTGAAAAATATGATCATATTCTTTCAGCAATTTACAAAGACATGGGTCCATATTGTTGGTAGGAGAAGAGGGCTGATCCTCTTCAATCTTGGAAAGAAGAATGGTGAACATACATGCCTTTGCATTTATCTCTTTCTTAACCTTCTTGGGCTGATAATCTCCATTCTTTTCTTTTCAGCTCCATGTAGTGTTACTTGTTGTCCACACCATTTAAACTCCATTTCCATGTTGTTGAGATCCATGGTAAATCTGCCCAAAGATTTCAGCCAGTTGCAGCCAAGTATTATATCAATGGGACCCATTTCTAATGCAATTAGGCTCACTGATGTAGTGCACAATGGGGAAAGGGTGATAGGTACATTTGGACAGCATTGATTGCTCTTCTCAAAATTTCCATTTGCCACTTGGATTTTGAGTGATGTAGGCATTTCATGCGTATTCAATTTCAGCCCATTGAGTGACTTAGCATTAATGAAGCTATGTGTACTTCCCGTATCTATGAGTATATGAGCGGTCCTTCCCTTGATTTGACCTTTAAGGCGTAGGGTATTATCCCCTCTTGAACCACTCCATGCATCACTTGATATGGCACATAGCGATGGATGTAAATCAGTGCATGAATCATCCAAATAATGACCACCCGGGTCGAAAGGAAACCCATCCATCGGATCATAGAACTCATCATGGCCATTCTCTTCATTTTCATGCGCCTCTTCTTGAGTTGTTGTGACATCAAGCTGAGCCAAGCTTCCTTCAATAGATTCAACATCGGAATCATCCTCGATGATCATGCTAATCTTCATATTTTTGGCCTTGCATTTGGTCTTATGATCGGGTGACCATTTCTCTCCACATTTGTAGCATAGTCCTTTAGCATACATATCTTTGAGCTTGTCATTCGATACATGTTTGCCTTGAGTTGGGGCTGAAGTTTTGGCACTTATATCAGTTCTCTTTCCATCAAATCTATTTTCAGCATTAGGTCTGAAATTACTGCTTTGTCTTGACCCAAAAACAGTAGGAAAAGTGGGTATCTTGCTATAGGTATTGCTGAAAGTATTTGATGGCTTCCCAATATGCTGAAAATCAGTTTTAGCATGCCCATAATGGCTTGATGTCCTTGGGAACTGCGTAGGCTGAAAAGAATGCCCTGTTTTTGGCTGAAAACCCTTGTATTTTAGCCCATAACGTTAAGCCAATTGAATGGCAGCTTGTAGGGATGTAGGATTCATGGCTCCAACTTCAGAAGAAAGAATAGGTTCCAAACCAAATATGTATTTATTCAACTTGGCACTATCGGAGACCCCATGAACATACATCGAGAGGTTCAAAAACTGATTTGAGTACTCTCTAACCGAGAGACCACGTTGCTCAAGTGCATACCACTTTTTCTCTAACCGCTCTTTTTCAATAGGGGAAACAAAGACTTCAATCATAGCATTTTTCAATGCATCCCAAGACAAGAATTCATGTCCCATCCTCGCCATATATCTCCAGCAAGTGTGAGCATAGCCTTCTAGATGAAGGGCTACAAATTTTACTTTGGCATTCTCGGGCCTTGGGTAAAAGGGAAAAATACATCTCTAACTTGTCAAACCACTCCTCCAACTCCGTGGGTGAAGGGTTCTCTCCCTTAAAGTTTGAGATAATTATTTTCTCCTTGTACTCTCTCTCGTATTGAGGAGGTTGCCCATTAGGGTGCTACTGCCCACTATGGTGTTGTGGCCCAAAAGAATTGCCAAAAAGTCCTTGCCTAGGATATTCATTATTTCCATGCCCTTGTGCATAAGGAGTTTGCTATCCATAATGCATACCATGACTTTGTGGCTGGAAACAATGTCCTTGAGGCTGAAAGTATGTGTTGCTCACATTGGGAGGTTGTCCATGCATCGGTGAGTTGAAAGGTGGTTGCTGCCCATTATTTTGCTGATTCCAACCATGATTTAACATGGGACTTGGCCTATTGGGCTGCACTTGAGTAGAGAAATTATGTTGTGGCTGTCCAAAAGCATTTGGGGCTGAATTCACATGTCCATGTGGCTGCCCATACGAGTTTGGGGCTGAATTAACATGCCCTTGCTCATAGCCACCAACATTTGCTTGAGGGTAAAATTGCTTGTAGAAAGAGTTGCACCCATGGATGTCTTCATCATGCTTTGAGTTTGTTTGCACTCTTTCTTGAAGATCCTGCCCATGTGGCTGAAAGTGACCCTTTTGTTGATGGAATTGTGGCTGAAGTGAAGTGGGATGAACAAAATCCTTAGCTTTAGATGACTCTCCCACTTCAAATTGACCTACCACCTTAGGAGTAGGTGGTTTAGGTGGTTCTTCAGCCCTATGAGAATGTGGGATATTAAGACCAGTTGTAGGCAACGTTTTCTCACCAAGAAGTGCTACAAGCTTGTCAATACCCAACCTCATACCCTCGAAACCTGATTTCATATCCTTTATGTCATTTGATAATTGTTGAAAACTGTTTGAATTCATTGAGATATGAGACGTCTCTATGGGTTGATTGGTAGGGGAGTGGGTGGAACTTGGATCGACCTCATTGTTCTCATAATGCATTCGGTAAATGGCATCTTGAGAAGTGTCATGTTCACCCCTTTCCCGTTGATGTTCATCCCTTTCCTGTTGATATTCCTTCAATTCTTCATTGATAGTATCCAAAACAGGGTCTCTCTTCTTATTCCTAGCCATGGGTTGATTTCTGTCATGAATTTCCTGCAGTAGAAAAACTTGATTATCTTCACTTCTAGAGCTCCAAATTACGAGGTCTTTGGCTCTGTTCAAAGCTTGAAGAGCCCTCTATCCAACGATCTATCAAGTGCAAAAAATGGATGAGTACAGAAATTTCTGTAAGGGATTTTCTGTTGCTGTCTGAAAATTCCTGCAGGCAGTGAATACCCTGTTCTAGTCAATTAATGGCTTGTACCATCAATACCAAGCATGTACCAACTTCATAACCCTGTAGGAGAGTCTCATACGTCTGCCCATACTGAAAATGACCTCTGTAACCAGTAAAATGGCTATCTAATTCAATGTAGACTGCAATCTTTAATGAGGGTATGTATACATACTCTGTTCCAAACTTTAATGCTGAACCATAGTGTCTTTACCATAGGATGCATACATTTTACTGTAGCCATATGTCTTCATACATTTGCCATACATTCATGAGTACCATACATTTGCCAATATCTCAAGAACTCACTGCCCATAACTCATGCTGTAGGCTGATTTCAAGTGCCTTTGAGATTTGTACCTACACCTAAACTTGAAAATACGTGGGATCCGAGACCCGAGGGGTTTGCAAAGTTCCCTCTCGGGCCGGGTTGCGCTCCCCTTCAGGGTCCTCGTCGGTAGGGGAGAGTCACCTCTCTTTTGTCCTACCGACTCGCCCGGCATCCACTTTTCCTCGTGGGCAAGTACATGGCAAGTGAATTCTAGCTCTAAAAATCAGTATGATATGCATGGAATAGGAAGGAAATACAATTGCCTTTCATTTGCCCTTTTCATGATATGCAAGATTGGAATTGAAAAGGCTGAAATGTAAATGAGAAATGGAGAGGTATTTACCTCAGTAGTGACTCACTGCTTACAAAGCTTTTCTCACTTACCAATTGGGTAATGATTTTCTTATGATCAAGAGGCAAAATAGGCAATCAATTTCATGTCAGGGTTAGGCAATAAAGATTGAGTAATGAAGCTCAAGAAATTACTGATTTCAGTGAATGAAAGTAGATGGGTAATGCTCATTCATTATGGAAGAGTTTGAGACATTTAGAGATGGCCATTTAAGTAAATTGAAGAGGTTTAGTAAAGACAATGACTGACATAACCTATAGGCTTCAAGTAATGCATTAGGCTATGAATGAAAGCTTCATTAATCCTCTTATTTCTCTTCAACAATTGGAAATGAGATCAGCAATTGGATGTAAAGAGAAATTAAGAGTGATTAGAGTACCTCATTTAATTGATTGGAGAAGAACATTGTTGATGGAATGACCTTCAATCCATAATGCATAGGTGAGTTGAGCTTGATAATCCTTCTAAAATCAGTCCAAGAGATCTTCAATCTTCAAGAATAATCCCTTCCTTGATAAGCTTCAGCTTCATTAATCCCATGAAAGCTCCATGACTCCATGAATGCTCCAAATGAGGGTTGATGAAGACCGATTACCTTCTCTACTTGAAGTAGGTTGCAATAGGTAATAGAGAGGACTTCAATGTGTCCAAGAGATCCTGAAATTTGAGAGGGAATGCCAAAATTTAATGGCATAAAAGCTTCATGCTGTCCATTGAACACCTAGACCTCCATTGGCTTCAATCTCCTTCAATGTCGGTCCAATGTTGATGGATTCTTGAGGGGAAATGGTTGAGGAAGCTTCAGAGATGCTTTGCCCACAAAAGCCCCATGATTTGCTTTAAAAATTTCAGGAATCTTTAATGCTGTCCCAAATTGTTATACATAGAGTTTGCAATCTCCATATCCGTGCTCCATCAAAGCTTCAAGCTTCAAGATCAATCAATGTTGGTACTAGGATGTATGTAGAAGCCTCAGGGAGTATAATAGAGCAAAAGCCCTTTGATCTTGATGAAGAAATTTGAGAAATTTTAGTGTTGTCCAAAACTGTCATAAAACTCCATACCTAGGGTTTGAGAAAGCTCCCATCTTCCAAAAGGAGTGAAAGATCAAGTAGAAGATGATGTATACTCATAGTTGCACTCCATTTGATCATCCCATGAAGAGTATAACCTCTGATTGCCTCACGTTTGCTGATCAAGAAGGGGGGGCTGTAAAAAACAGCGCAAACTGCTGCAGGACATCCTCTTACAGCACGTGATGAAAACGTGGTGGATATGAAGCATGTAGGTACTCAATAGGTAGCTTAAGACCCATACTACATTCTTACATAAGCCATTTGAGCACTAGAGGTCATGGGAAGAAGATCTGAGAAGAAATGTCCATGGCAGTTTGTATGGCAGCTTGAAGGAATGAGGAAAGAGAAGAAGAAACCCTTCCTTCTCAAAAGTAACCACAGTTAAAGTGTCCTGTAACCATTAGTTTGTCCACTTACCCCAATTTTTGGCTCAAATCTTGATCACATCCTGCTATTTTGGCTGGAGCCCTCCATTTCTTCCATTATTAATGCCAAGAATCACCATCTTCATCCCTATTTGTAGCAGACTTTCACATGTAACTCCGGTTTGAAGCCTTCATGTCCTGTCAAGTCCTGTCACTCAAATTCCTAACTATGGTTTGCTCTCTCTAGCCTAGGAAACTGAATCTAGTACTTGAAAATGACTTCTGCAAGGATCTAAGCTACAGCTCTGATACCAATGTAATGAAAGCAATCAACCATGGAATGAAATCTAACTGAAATTGAAAATTAACTAAGCTACAACAAAGAATTAACAAATCTATTGCACCAAGACATCCTCATCATGTATTAATGGTTGGGGATTCAAGAATACATGACGGCCATGGCTGAGTGCTTCATAGGCTAAGAAGAAGCTAACTCCAAGAAAATGGTAAAGCCAAGATTATTGAATGATCAAAAGATGTCTTGCCTTTGGCCTCTAGTCCCTTTTATTCTAACCCTCTTCCAAACTTAAGGGCTGTTCACACATGTACACATAGGCTAGGGATAAATTTACAAAGGTTGGAATTAATCCAAGGTGCAAATATTAATGTTGTATTTTTCCTTCATGACACAACCTGATCTATTTGCGTCTTAAGTGTGGGGATGCGTCCCTACGCATCTTGGTTGCATACATTTGCTAACATCCCATTAATTGATCCTTACACGATCTCTTGTTTTCCTTATGCCTTGATAGGATCCCTTCCTTATCCACCCACCTTATTTTACCCTATTTCCATGATCGTCTCTAACCCTGGCGATTGTTTTCTCATTTTGTTGATCCTCTATGTGAATGCCTACATTCACCAAAATTGCAATATTGATGCTACAATCCTGTTTGTCCCTTTGCATTGGTCACTTTTTCTTTTTATAACCCTCAGTTTTGGGCCACAATTCATGAGCTATTAAATTTTGAAGAATTTTACACGATTAGGACGTGTTTCCATGAGAACACACCTTTTTTGCACCAAAACTGCAACTTAATACGATGGCCCTGATCCTTCCCTTTTCTTGCACAAATTTTCTTTTTACAACCCCTCTTTTTAATGCATGGATTGGTCATTATTTATTTTTTGCATATTTGCTAGTTTATTTTTATGTATTTTTTTGTTTTTTTCACATGAACACGCTCTTTTCTTGTCGGAATGGCATTCTGTTTGGATAGCCTCGAGCTATTAATCTTCTTGAACATTTTTCCTTTTTTCTCTCCCTCGTTTCAAATATCCAATTTTTTGTTATTAAATTTTAAGTGTATTTTCTCATACGTTTTTGCCCCTTTTTCCATGTGAATACACCTTTCTTGCATCGGAATCATGTTTTGACTTGACAACCCTATTGCCCGCTATTCCTCAAATATTTTTCATCTTTGTTGCCCCTTGTTCTGACTTATGGATTGTTTGGAATTAATTTTTGTTCCCATGTCAACCTTCTTGTTTGCCATTAGAACCATATCTTGACTTGTCACTCCATACACTTTTCCTTCTTGCTATATTCCCTTTTGCCTTTCTGATTTTTTGTTATTAAATTTTAATTACATTTTGAGTTTTATTTTTTTATTTTTCCATGCGAACGGGTTCTATTCTCATCGAAACTGCGTTCTAACATGATAGCTGTGTCCAAATCCACGTTAGGAACAACTTTTCTTCTTTTTGCATTTCGAACTGATTGAGGGATTTTATGGAATTAATTTTCGTGTGCTTTTTCATGGTCGATTTTTCATCTTTATCCACAGGTCATGAAAATTTGCTTAGGATTTTCCTCGACAGGTTTTACATTGTCGTTTTTCCATGCTAACCTCCCCATTTGCCATTGGGACCATATCTTGACTTGTCACTCCACACATTTTTCCTTCTTGCTACATTCCCTTTCGAGTTTTTGACTTTTTGTTATTAATTTTTTGATTATATTTTTGGGTTTTAGTTGTTTGTTTTTTCCATTTGAAAGGGTTCTATTCTCATCCAAATTGTGTTCTGACATGATAGATGTGTCCGACCCCTCATTATGGACAAATTTCCTTCTTTTCGCATTTCGTTCGGATTGACGGATTTTATGGAATTAATTTTTGTGTGTTTTTTGGGGTTGATTTTTCATCATTTATTATCCACAATAGAGATCCTTGCCTTGTTGCAAAAGGAGACCTCTACTCCTGTGGTAGCGAATAAGGTTATCACCAGTTTAAGAGTATCAATGGCACATATTTCCTCTCCCTTATGGAAGTAGTTATCCCAATTCCTCCAAGACTGCTTTATGTCGAGCAAGCCTGTAGCTAAGTGTTTGTCCCAAGAATTATTCATTGCATTTGTCAGAATCCTGGAGGGGGTTAAGCTTAATTGGACAATCTTTTTGTTGTCTAAAATGGATGAGCATTTTTAGCATGTCATGAAAGGTCAACTCAGTACTATTTCCTATGGGGTTTTTCTACAAAAGATCATTCAATTAGCACCTCCCCCAAGTGGCATGCCCTGTCAATTAGCATGACTTAGGGCTAAACCCCAGTGGCCACAAAGGTTCCACAATTTGCACAGGAGAAAACACCATGTCAAGGGACGACCAATATTTTTGTTGTCTAAAATGGATGAGCATTTTTAGCATGTCATGAAAGGTCAACTCAGTACTATTTCCTATGGGGTTTTTCTACAAAAGATCATTCAATTAGCACCTCCCCCAAGTGGCATGCCCTGTCAATTAGCATAACTTAGGGCTAAACCCCAGTGGCCACAAAGGTTCCACAATTTGAACAGGAGAAAACACCATGTCAAGGGACGACCTTGTGGGACAGTGTGCTATCTGACCCCACCGATGCTTATATGCCCAAGCAAGCACACACACACACACACACACACACACACACACACACACACACACACACACACACACACACACACACACACACACACACACACACACACACACACACACACACACACACACACACACACACACACACACACACACACACACACACACACACACACACACACACACACACACACACACACACACACACACACACACACACACACACACACACACACACACACACAGAGAGAGAGAGAGAGAGAGAGAGAGAGAGAGAGAGAGAGAGAGAGAGAGAGAGAGAGAGAGAGAGAGAGAGAGAGAGAGAGAGAGAGAGAGAGAGAGAGAGAGAGAGAGAGAGAGAGAGAGAGAGAGAGAGAGAGAGAGAGAGAGAGAGAGAGAGAGAGAGAGAGAGAGAGAGAGAGAGAGAGATGAAAAACACCATCATCCATCATAACCTCCAAGAGAGTATCATGAAACCTATTCTTTATCATTGATATGAAAAATCTTTTGCAATGATAGTTTTGCTTTTGCTAGGACAATGCTTTAGGTTGTTCTCCATGAATGTGTGGTTTTCCCATAGGTGTTGTAGCTATGTGGTACTAAAATGCACAATAGCTTGGAGTCTAATGTCTTGAAGCTAGAGGCCAATGGTATTATTATCCTCTTATATATGATGTGGATCGGATGTATGAAGTTGAGTATAACTATCATTTGTCTAGGTATATTTGAGGCACCTACCTAAGCGGATCAAGTGAATGATGTGATGTTAGGCTCTTCTTTACGGGGAAAAAGGGACTTGCATGTGAACATGGGCCTAGAGACTATGATCTAAAGCATAAGGTGTGCTTTTCATAGAAGCATGATGCTTTTTATCCATTGTGGGTGTGTAAAAGGAGGCTATCACCTCATCAAATAATAGATTTTGGACATAGTATGATGCTGCCATGCTGATTTCAAGATGGTGACATCATCAATGATGATGATTCACATGCTTTTTTTGAGCTAACAAAAATAGTGTGCACATGCCACATTGCAAGGACAACCATTTCTAGACACAACCATGATGCTTTCTTGATGTTAATGAAAGAAAGACATTGCCTAATAATGAATGTGCCTACTAAGGAGGGGGTATGCACTTAGAGGGAACACACAAAGAAGAGTTAATACATTGCTATTGTGGAGACTCAAAGAATATAATGGAGTGTGGAGTGATTGTCTTCTAATATTCACCAAGTTGAACTACAAGAGCAGTATTGTAGGTCTTCCTAGAGTGTGTTCCTTGCAAGTTTGTGGAGTTGAGGTCCATCCTACTTAAAGAGTAAGTGGTGCATTATAACTCACAAATAGATGGTTGTCAAGAGTTGACTCCCTATTGCAAGGGAGGTGTAAGGTTTGGAGTTGTTCTTGTTTGTGGTGCTTGAAGACAAGATGGCGTTCACAAAGGTATGGAGAGTTGGAATAATATAGTAGAGTTACAAAACTCCCCAAGGATGCTCTTCGATAATCTAGTTGCCTATGTGTTGTGCTATTGAGGAGATCTAGGTATGTTGATTCTCTTTATTTTGTGGATAGTTGTTTGTTGCTTAAGGAGAAATATAAACGTGAGGGAGCTATTATGTCCAATGAAGAGACTATGTTTGTATTTAGTGTGCCTAAAACTTTGTCTATTCTATTCAGGTATCCTCATGGTGTTCTTACTATCAAGTTTTCATAGGAATAATTATAAGTACACATGCCCTTATACACCATGTTCTATGAGAGTCGGTCATAAAAGAGTGATGTTAATCTGACATTCACCTATTTCTATGATTCTTTTGTCTTGAGGGACTATTCTTTCGCTTAAATTTGATATTGTGTTGGGTGTGACAATCTAGAGTACTATATTTCTTGTTTTTTGTTTTTTAGCCTTACATGTTTCCAGTGCCCCTACTGAGAGTTTCTTGCAAGCCTCTAGACAAGAAAGAATGTCCATAAAATTCAAATTATTCTATGGCATAACAAAGACAAGGATGTCATCTAGTTTGTTGAAGGCTTTCATGGGAGATCTAAGGGAAAAAAGTGATTAAAGATTTTTGGTAACAAGGTACAAGGAGTAGTTAAAGAATGGCTATATGACCCAACAAGCTACAAAGAAGCTCAAAGATCTAGTGGGTTACAAAGCTATACAATTAACACCAATCTAAAAGTTCACAAACAAATGATGCTATTATGGCTTGGAGAAAGCTACTTTTCTATTTGCAAAGAGAGAATCAAAGTGTGGAACAGTAGCTTCGCTCCTAAAAGACTAAGTATAAAAGGTGGGGGGTGGCAACAAGTAGCATGAGAAGAATAGAAAGCTTATTATAATTCTAAGAAGCTTGATCAGGTAAGACCCCATTGTTCTTATGTACCATATTGAAGGGGGGACATGTACCCTATGCAGAGAGATCCTTCCACTAGAAGAAATTAATATGCTATCAAAATTGGGGAGGAAGTGAGACCTACTTGAAAAAAAATAGAAAGACAAAGGGAAAATTGTGGTCAATACAATAGGTCTAGAAGAAGGCATAGTGGTCCCAACAAAGTGGATAAGAGAAGAAGGGGAGCTAGTTCAAAACTCAAAGAGGAAATAGGTTGTTGAAGGAAAATCTAATGGAAAGAAAAACAAGGGACCCAAAAAGAAGTTTAAGGCTAGAGATGTGCCTCTAGGGATGGGTCATGAGAATTACAATCTTAAAAAGCATTTCTTGAACAATAATTGTTAAGATGTTGAGCTCGCATGGATTGACATCCACTACATGCCCAAATGATGTGGCAAGATTTAGTCATTGACACTCTACATGAGTTTGACATGGAACGTATGCCAGTGATTCTAAAATTGACATTGAGGATATTCACATATGTAGCTATCTACTACCTTTTTGCATATACTTTTTCATGTTGCTCCTTATCACTTTTATCAACTTCAAAAGTCTTAGAAGGATCCGCATTTTGGTCTAAATCAATATTGATACCCATGATGAGTGCCATCTCACTAAAAGGTATCATCCTTGCTTCATCCCATCTCATTGTATAAAGATATTATTTTTGTAATGCTCATCTGATTGTAATTTTTCATTGAGGGATTTTTTAGATGATGTCGTCCATTGCTAGAGATGGGTCACTGATAGCACTATCAAGAATGCTTACGTAGACAAGGCTTGACACGTGTGGAGGTTGATGAGTACATGCAATGCTATATGATGTTCTCCAATGACACACTTATGGGTAGCATTGAGAGACTGTCCACCTTGAGATTGTCACACTATCCAAGAGAAAGTGCCTGTTACACCACCTTCAGAAGTTCAAGATGGAAAAGCCCCAAAAAATAAAAAATGGAAGATAGCCCTAGAGTGAGAAAAATGAAAGAGAAAGGCAAGCTCAAAAAAAAAAGTAAGAAAAGCCTCAAATTTAAAAGGAAGCACACAATAATAAGTGCACCAAATATTCTAACAAGGAAAGCATTGGGTGCATTGTAATTCATTTGGTAAAAGAGCACCAAGCTCTCTCCTATGCAATTTGGTAAAAGGGCACTAGGATCCCTCCCATGCAATTTGTAAATGCAGGCAGGAATGGGTGAAGGAATCATGTAAATAGGAAGGAATAAGGAAAGAGGACCTAGGCTAAAATGGTTGGTCATGTAAAAAAGGGATGGGTGCCCAAGGAGGAGTAGGGCATGTATAAAAAGACAAAAAGTGAATGAAGAAGCTCATGCTTGTGTGTGACCAAAACTAGCTCTCTTCTTCTTCTTCTTGCTACTCTTTCTTGTGCTTGTGCTTGAGAGAGGGAGTGTGAGGGAGTGAGGGTGAGGGACCATGGTGGAGAAGTGCTCTATCTTCTTCTCTCTTCTCTTGTCTTGCACATGACGATGGAGCTTGGAGCTTGAGGATCAAGCTTGCTTGAGCTTGCACCTTGGATCGTGGAGCTACCAAGAGCTTGAGGGAGGAGGCAACTCGATCAGGCATGAAGATAAGCTTACTACACTTGTAGGTGTGAGAGCATGCAACATGGCTATGTGAGAGGTAGCCATTGCACTTGGCTTGAAACGCTTGAAATGACAAGTGGCCCATGGGTCTTGGTGGTTGAGCAAAGAGCTCTCACATTTTGGTTCCATTGCTGGGACATACAGATTCAAGATTTGAGTACTTATGTGCTCTAAATTGAGTGACAAAGTAGGAGTTCAACTCCGAAATGACACTTGGTTTTAAATAGAAAGCAAGGGAGTCTGAGGCTATTCGATCTCTTCTGTAGATTAGTTTAGGTTTAAGAAGATTTTTTTGCATTGGTTAGAGTAGGAGTTGTGCATTTTGATCAGACTTGAAACATTAAGGTTTGGGAAATAAGGGAAAAGGAAGGAAAGATAACTCTATGAATAATTAGGAAATAGGGAAATAGGGGAAGAAAGGAAATAGATATTTCATATCTAGGAAGGAAAATAAAGTGTAAAGGAAGAAAGAAAGAAAGAAAGCAAAAGGTCAAAAAGGAGGGAGAGAGAGAGCTCATTTGCATTTAGTGAGATTGAGAGAGAGCTAGTGAGAGAGAGACAAGGAGTGACAGGTCCACAAGTTGCTGCACCAATGATTCTTGCCTTTGACACTTCTAGCTCTTCCAGGTATGCTCTAGGCCCAGTTGCTAACTATTGCATTGTTTGGAATCCTAGGTACATTAAATGGTGTGCATTAAATTATAAAAAAAGCATATTTGTGCCATTCGGAGGGTATTTGGTCACTGCTCGAATGGCAACTGTAGCCCTCGAATGATTGAATTGTGACCTTGGCTTGGACATCCGAGTCACTTAAGTGACCCACTTCAATGTCCAACTTGGACGGACTCCATCACTTGGTTTAGGAGGCCAAACATGGGGCATTGGATGGCCACTCAGATGCTCATATAGATGAGACAACCTTGTTCGTTTGATCACTCCTTTAAGAAGTCCACTCGAACGGCCGAGTCTCAAACTAGTTGCCCAGAACCCTATTTTAACTAATTTTTGACCTGCAAGGGCTTGAGGATCTACTCTCAACTAACCAATAGCTAGGCTTGAACCTATAAATGAAACCATAGAACTGTCTACGCTTTAAAAAAAAAAAGAGAACCTAACCTAGCAGTTTGTCGGGGATTGAAAGATCTAACAATTGGCAGCTACCTGAGTAGAGACCCAAATTGACTCACTTTGCTGGATGCCTACCACCTATCATGACCTATAGACAGCTCAATTCCAACCATTTGGAGCAATCAAAACCCCTTCCAAAAGCATCAAGAATAGGAAACTACTTGATGCCTTTAACTCCATCAAAGGTCACGCTCGACAATGTAGGCATTTAAGCACATGTGAAAGTTGGAAAGCCTAATTTCTCACAATGCACATCGAGATGCACTATTGGTGTACAAGTGTTTCAGACTTGTAATTTTTTGGGTTAACAAGGAATATACTAAAGGGGTTTAAGCTAATAATGAACCCACTAGTAGGAGTACAACCCTAAGAATTGGACAAGGGACCTAGAAAACCAAGAACAAAGACATAGAGGGGACCAAACCATTACATCGTCGAGAGAAGAAAAGGCTCACCAAGATTAGAGATATGTTTGGTATGTACCCTTTTTTCAAGATAGAGATCTAATTCTCTTACTAATAGAATATGCATACCACTCTTGGAGAGCCTTGCAACCAATGCCCTGGACGAGGTGAATTGGAATGCTACATCTAAAAGACAATACAAGTATAGACAAGGGTACTAGCCATAGCACAAAGGGTGGTAGGAGGGGAGTCTCCGGCTACTACCACAGCAAAGTTTGAGAGGAAAAAACCTATTTCCAAGGCTTTGATTGTAGGCTTTGGAGAAGTGTTAACTGCCATCATCTAGGAAGCTCTAGGGGAGGCGAAAAGAGTAGTAAAGGAGACTACGAAGCCGTCACCAATCCAAGAGGAGCATTGCTCTCCTACCCCAGAAATCCACGACCATCTTGCTTTGTTGTAGGACAACACAAAAAGAATTGCTAATGAAAATGAGAATGACCAACCATCTCAACCACAGGAAGCCTCGAGCGAGAGGACAGTTAATGAACATCAAGGCTTAGAGTTATCAAGCCAAGGGGGGAGGAAAAAGATCACCCTCAAAATCCCCATAAGAAGAACTCAATCCACTTCAAAGACAAGCAAGCAACCTATCTTAGAGTCAAACCACATAGTTAAGGCATAAGGCCAAAGAATTCTTAAGGAACTCCTCAAGGACAAGTGGACCAACAAGAAGCACATAGTAGGAATCCTCCTGGAATCAAAGTAAAAAAAAAAGCTACTAGAAATACTACCACAACTGCTCAAGTTGATGGAAAAATTAATGCATCTAGAAGGAATAGAAGACCTAGGGCATATAATTAGAAGTCCCACCACAAAGCTGTGATGTGTTCCTAAAACATTGCTGCATGCTCAAGGGCTTTATGCAGGAAATTGTTGGATTTGGTTGCCAAAACCACTTGCAAGGGCACCTCCACGCCCAAGGTCCATAAAAATCCAAGAGAAATATAAAGAAACCTTGTTGAGACTTCAAGCTCAACTGCTCATATGTATGTGTGTGTGATTGACATTACCTATAGCTATGTGTCTAGTTCATTTTTAGCATGCTTCTTGAAGTCTTTGAAAGCATCAAACACCTCATCCTTGTGTTTCATAATATATAGCTATGTGTATCTACTGAAATCATCAATGAAAGAGACATAATATACATACGAGCAGTTGAGCCTGAAGTCTCAACAAACCTAAGAGCAAATCTAGGTCAAGGACCAATATACTTGTGGAGATACAAATTGACAAGCTAGTGACTGAGTAGCTAGTTCATGAGATATCCATATCCATAACTTTGGAAGTGCAATAGCCCGAAGCATTTGCTAATCCATAAGAGGAAGTAACAATGATTAAGCAGTCTCATTGAGTCAAAAAGAAGACACAAAGTAGCCATTACCAAGTCATTACCTAATGATGCCTACTCATGTTGAAATAGAAAGTCCAAGGAAGGTGAATATAGATCCCTCTAGTGTTGACAAGCACCAATCCATGGAAGTTGCTAGTCCTTCAAAACACCTAATGTCTCCCAACAACCAAGAACCTTTGTCAACCAAGTCAAAACAAAAAATCCAACATTAATAGCCTAGTGTAGCTACTCACTATATTAAAATATATCTATAAGGGATAGCTAAGGAAACCTTAATAGATCAATTGTTGTCAAAAAGAAATCTAAAAATTCCATGACTGAGACTACTTCTAATCAATTCATGGATCCTAGTGTTCCATTATCTTTGATTGAAACGATTGACCAATCCATTGCCTCAGAAGTTACTACTTTTAATTTTGAGAAGGAACCCATGCCCAATCATTGGCTACAACAGCCAAGGCAAACCTATCATTTCAGCTAAGGAACAAGTCTCTAGAACTTCAGCCTCACAACATAATACCAACTCTAGCCTAAAGAGCACAATGAGTCCCATGATTCACAAATCTTGTTCTTATCATTTAGAAGCTCTAATGCATTTAAAGCTAGTTAAGAGATCTCTCATGGAGGCTTTAGAAAATATAGGGCAACAAAAGGATCATTCCAAGGTTACGAGTTTTAGAGAACTAGATGAAACACTATTGACTTCACTCACTTGTGCACATATTCATGCTGATATTGGAATTCAAGCTTTTGAGGATGAGAAGTTCTTAGAAAGGCCTTCAACATGGTCAGAGAAATCACAAATTTGTTGGTATTACCCAATAATCATAGGTGAAGTCATGAAGAAAATGACCAAGGTAGAGAAAGAGAAGCATTGCTTGATTCTTATGTTTCACCCTGAGTAGTGCATGGCAAGTAAGGAAGACATTACAACATTAGCCAAGAAAGTAGAAGGACAAAGTGAGTTTGAAAGGAAATGGTATTCTACTCGAGGTTTGGCTACAAGGTATGGTATCTATCTAATGGCTATTGTTGAGTAGAGAAAGGCACTCTGGACTTCCATGCATGATCCAACATATGTAGCACCTACATCTCCAAGAGTGCTTGTGGCTGTATGCAATGTCAACATTTCTAAACTTGCTAAACTAGATCCCTTATGTAACAAACCCCTTTTGTTAAAGGAAGACCTATACATTGTAAGTCCATTGGGACAAAGCAACGTGATGATTGATGTCATTAGTTATATTTTCTACCTTACACATGACCCGTGACTTCTTGATGGCCGGCGGACTTCATTATAGTACAATCCAAACTTCTATCAGTGGTTTATTCCAAGGTTGAGTGACACAAAATCTCATATTTCCTGTATTTCGGGCCACCATCAAATGTGAATCTTCATTACATGATGTGAAGTAGAGTAATGTACATAAAACTTCTAGCAGCACTGACACAATGGCTAAAAGTAGTGTGCTTGAAATTCCAAACCACCCTAAGGCCACAACTACTAGCATCCCTACTAATCCACACCACCAGTTCAACCAAGTTGAGTCAACTGAATCCCAAGATGCTCTAGAGGAGGCTACTTAGACTTACCTTTAGATCAACCCTACTAAACTTGACCCTCCTTTTGGTCTCTAGCATTTACTTGTTTGTCAATCACTCAATATCATGGCTATTCAAGAAATTCAATTCCTCTAAAACAGAATGGCTACTCCAATTTGGTGCTATATTCACTACTTATGCCAAACTATTTAGAATGATCAATTTAGGCCTTGTTGATGATGAGGCTATATAATTTTCTTCCAAATGGCATCCCATTTGGGAAGAGAGTGAACACCTCTACCACAAAAGCCTCTTGGTTCAAGATAAATATGCTAAAACCCTTCCTCAAAAGCAACTGTAGTCATATTGATTCCTCTTACACTTCTTTGAGACTAGAATTTCCTAGCGGGTCCACACTTAGGGATTATGTGTACATAAGTTATGTTACTTTCATATTAGTCTTTTATCATGTTGTATACTTAGTTCATTTGCGTGGCAGCTCTATCTCTCTGTGAGCTCAAGTCTTCATTGGTTTTCTGTGTGTGCTCTAGGTCTCTTTATCTCTCTTCTCTCTTATCTATTTTCAAGTGGCAGTTACTTTTTTGCTTTAATAACCAATTAGACTTGAGCTTCTAATAGCCTAGGAGTTCAAACATAGTTTTTTCTTTGAGTTTCCTTAATCATATAACCTTTTTTTGTCAAGTTTGATCATTTGTGTAGGTGAATAAAGGAGTTGGATGCTAGGGACCAAGGCTACATGAAGGAAGAGATATATTTTCTAAACCCTAAACTCATGCACTTAATTGGGAATAAGAGGGAGACATGTCATACACTGTGCTTTGTTTTTGGGCATTGCATGGGGACCTTGTATACCCCTTTATCTCAATTTACATCAATGCCATTGGGTTGAAGCACCAAAATAATAAATTTTCAATGCACTACATGGTGTGATGCCCATTGGAGCTATATCCAATAATCCTAAAGGCATGCGCACATGAGAGAACACCCTCAATGAGCACTCATCTACTTGCGCATTGCTTTGGAAACTTCTATCACATGTTAGGAGACATAAGAATGAGAGGAAAAGGAGGTAAGATGATTAGAAGATCGGGATAGGATGTCATCAGTTGAAAGCTAGGGTTTTCTTTAATTGTCACATTCATCATGAGAGTTTGAGAGTGTGGG